>NC_073270.2:52396640-52699062 GCF_029289425.2 Pan paniscus
TTCTATTACCTATCTTTAGTGATTCCTGTCTTTGTTGTGCCCAGTCTCTTATAGATCTAAGTCTTCATTTCTGATGTAGTATTTTTCATCTCTATAATTTTCACTAGTTCTTTTAATAGTTTCCAGGTCTCTGCTGAAGTTTTCCATTTGTTTATGCATGTTGTTCTTTAGATTCTTTCATTTTTAGAATTTTGTTGTAGATTTTTTAAGTCTCTGGGAATTCCAGAATCTAGGCCAAATCTGAATCTGCTTCTATTAATACTTTTCTTAAATGACCGTCACATTTTATTATTGTCTGTGTGGTTGCTAATCTTTGAATGCATTGTTGACATTTTTGTAAGAAAGAACAGTAGAGAATGAAGTAAATAATATTTACCTCCAGAAGGGGGTACTCCCCTTTTCCTGTAAAACTGATAGAGTATGGAATTAACCAGTCTTACCTGCAGTATGGAGTTAATCGGTTTTACCTGTAGTATGGAGTTAACCAGTCTTACCTGTGGTTGAGCTGGATTTCAGCTTTGGTGCAGTTTTAGATTGTTTCAGTTCATCACTGGCTCCAAATGTTTTGAGGGTAGATTTAGAACTTTTCCTTCAGCAGATCTGAGACCTGAGCACTGGTGAGATTTTAGGAATCTGCCTTTACTTCCCAGAAGAGTTGCCCAGTTTGGGAATGTTGGGAGTTCTCTCTCTTGTGTAGAGCCAAGTTGCCATGGGGCTTTTTGGTCATTGGTGAGTTCTCTTTGTTCTCAAATCCTGCCCCCCATTTCCTGCACCTGGGAGGATTTTTTCAGCCTAGTTGTTGTTCATCTGGCTTTGGAGGGCTATGGTTCTACACATTTTGAAGGTCTGGAATGACTGGTAGGGGTGTCTTTTCACTATCAGCTTCTGATAGTCAAAAGCCAGGCATGCCTGGGAGGGGAGGGAATCTCTCAATTCTTCTACCTCAGGTTTTCTGTCTGTTCTCCTGACCTGTTCCCCTGTGCCTACTTTTGAGAGTGTCTTATACTTAAGAAAGGCCCCTTGCTTTCAGGGGAATCCTTCTTATCCCTCCTTTTATCACCTGTTTTGGTGCTTTTATCACCTGTTTTGGTGTAATATCCCGCACTTGATAAATCCCATGGTAAGACTTGGTGGGCAGATTCAGACCTATTCAGTGAGTAGAGTTTATCTCCATTATAAGCTACACAGAAGCTCTCATGTTATTGAAAATTTAGCTGGTTTTTTCCTGCCCATCCATGGCAGTCTCCTCTTTCTCCAGCAGTTGTGTTAGGATTTGGAGCAGCTATGAGTCTCTTCTCCCCTATTATGATCTTGGCATTTCCTCCTGGAGGTTAGCTCCTTTAGGTTTCTTTGTGTCCTCAGCTTTCCATGAAGTTTTTAAAACTATGATTTTATAGCTAATAAAGCCTATTTTGATGGGGTGGTGTTAGAGTGGGAGCAACAGTCTCTTATCATTTCCTATACTAGAACCAGAAGTGGAACTCTTTCCAAAAAAATAATAACAAAAACATGTTTCTAGTAATGCCATCAGACATTGTTGTAGTCTATCAAAATACCAGGACCATTGGGTCATTCCTGCCTACCATGTGAAAGTCAAAGAATATTTCATTTGGGGGAAAAACTCAAGTCTTTCAAGATTAAACTCCAAGTAGAATATAGAGACTTATGGGTACCCGATATAGCAGACGAAAATGATATTACAAAAAGGAAGCAAGCACCTGCTATAGCAGGGAAAGGTTATATTACAAAAAGGAACTAAGCACACTGCTCAAACACTCTGGATCATTCAAGATGAACCTGAATCATCTTGAAATATACAACAAGATCCAAAATGTTCTGATGAGAAGTCAGCCAATTGGTAACTCAGCTCCTATAGGCATGGCATGTTTGAGACAGCACTCTTTTGCTTTTGAATTGGGTGAGATTACCAAATGCTCATGAAGAATTTTTTCTTTGTTGTTGTATCTAGGAAGGGGTAAAAATTAGAAACTTGCAAAGTTCTGAAAATATAAATAAGAAACAAAGTAAATTATATGAGTTCAGCACTTTTATAACTGACCTTGGTGTGAAGATATGAATTTATAAGTCTTATCAGCAATGAATTTGTGTATATTTGGTCTGCTGTTTAATATGCTTGAACCATTTGAAATAATCTGCTTGGGGGCTGGGCATGGTGTGTCACACCTGTAATCCCAGCACTTTGGGAGGCCGAGGTAGGATTGCTTGAGACCAGGAGTTTGATATCAGCCTGGGCAACATAGTGAGATATCATCGCTGTTTTAAAAAAAATAAAATAAAATAAAAAAGAATCAGCTTAGCTGGGTGCAGTGGCTCACACCTGTAATTTCAGCACTCTGGGAGACTGAGGCAGGAGGACCGTTTGAGCTCAGGAGTTTGAGACCAGCCTGGGCAACATAGTGAGACCCTGTCTCTACAAAAAAATTACAAAATTAGCAGGCCATGGTGGTGCACGCCTGTAGTCTCAGCTACTTGAGAGGCTGAAGTGGGAGGATTGATTAAGCCCAGGAGGCGAAGGGTACAATGAGCTATAATTGTGCCACTACACTCCAGCCTGGGTGACAGATCGAGACCCTGTTTCGAAAAAAAAAAAAAAAGTTGGGGGGCTTTACCAAGATTTGTAATTGCAGTTTATATTGTTCAAGGGAATTTAATCAAGTTTGTGATCTATGTCAAATGCAAGGAATGTTGGCTTTCCAGCTTATTTATTCATGAATAATAATGGCCACACTCACTACGTGTTTACTCCAGTTCAGGTCCTATTCTAAGAGCTTTACATGATTTAATTCATTGAACATTTAAATAACCCTATGAAATAGGTTCTATTATATTCCCATTTTGCAGAGGAGGAAACTGAGGTACAGGGAAATTGAGTAACTTATCCAAGGACACACAGCTATTGAGTGGGGATTCAAACCCAAGCAATTTCACTGCAGAGTCCACATGCGTAACCAACCACTACACTGTAATAACTCTAGTATAGGTGTTTATTAGATCTGGGCAATATGACGTTAATACTGAGCATTGAACAAAGTAGCAGTGAGTATCCTTCATGCACCAAATCCCTGAAAGTATTAATATTAAAGGAGTTGTCGACAATGTGAGTGTATTCACTCAAGAGGCTGTTTCCCAATACTCATTCCCCTCAGATAACAAGGGTTCTACATGCACTTCTTTAAACTTCTAGCACGTGGTTCTCAACCCCGGCTGCACATTGGAATCACCTGAGGAGCATTAAAAGTGCTGATGCTCCATCCTCAGAGTCTGATTTCGTTGTCTAGGGTGTGGCTTGGGCATCAGGATTTTTTTTAAGCTCCAAGCAGATTCTAAAGGGTAGCTTGGATTGAGAACCACCATCCCTAAAAATCTAATTCATCCTTTGCCAGATTCTGGTGAAACCTGGGAAATGTGAACTGGCTTTTTATCACATCACGTCTAAAGGCTGAAGCGACCCTCCTGAGTTAGTACAGAATCTTGACACCCAACAGCTTTGGGGCCTGGGCATTGGTCTATGTTAGATGCCTTGTCAATATTTACTTAACTATTAATAATATTTGAATACCTACCAGACTTGGCTTTGCTCATTAGCAAACTTGGGATTAATCAGACATACCTTTCACCATGTGTTTTACTCAATATTTGCTATATGGCAACCATATACCAGGCTGTATATACACTAATGAATAAGACTAAAAAATTAAAATCCCTGACCTCATGGAACTTAAATGATGGCAGGTGCAAATAATAAATAAATGAGTAAAATGTATTATAATCAAAAGATGAAAATATGACAAATCTGGGAAGAAAACACAAGGAAGCAGCAAAGGGAAGTTGACAGTGGTGCTTTGGAGGTGCTGTTGTAGATAAGGTGGTCAGGGAAGCTGTCCATGAAGAGGACCCTAAGTTAAACCAAGACCTAAAGAAAGTGAACAAATGAACTTCTGGGTATACAAAGGAAGCATTCCAGGAAGAAAGAGAAGTCAAACACAATGGCTTTGAGGCAGCAGGCAACATGACAGGTCTTAGCATCATCAAGGAACCGGAGTGCAGAGACAAGGTCACAGCCAGCCAGCAAGGACTCAGAGTAGGATCCCAAAAGCCCAAGTAGGGATTTTCACACTCAGTGACAAGGGCAGCCATTGTAGAGATTTAAGCAGAGTGGCATATTCTGCTTTCATTTTTTTTTAAGTCAGTGTTACTGAGATATAGTTCATGTAGCATATAATTCACCTGTTTAAAAGTGAATATGTCAATTAGCCAGGCATGGTGGTGTGTGCCTGTAGTCCCAGCTACTTGGTAGGCTAAGACAGGAGGATCACTTGAGCCCAGGATGTCAAGGCTTCAGCGAGTGGTGTTTGCAACACTGCACTCCAGCCTGGGCAATAGAATGAGACACTGTCTCAAAAAAAAAAAAAGTATGTGTAATGTAATGATTTTTCAGGACACTCACAATGCAACCATCACTACAATCAATTTAACACATTTTCATCACCCCAAAGGGAAATCTCATGCCCACTAACAGTCACTCCCTATCTCCCCACAACCTCCCCAGTCCCAGGCAACTACTGAGATACTTTCTGTCTGTATAGATTTGCCTACTCTGGACATTTCATATAAATGGAATCATGTAATATGTGGTCCTTTTGTGTCTGGCTTCTCTGACAACATAATGCTTTCAAGATTCATCTCTGTCACAGCACGCATTGGTACTACATTTCTTTTTATTGCTGAATACTATTTCATTGTATGGGTGTATCCTACTTTATTATTCATTCATCAGTTAATACACATTTGGACCGTTTGAACTTTCTGGCTATTATGAATAATGCTGCCTTGATCTTTAGTGTACAAGTTTTTGGACATGTTTATATTTCTCTTAGGTACATACCTAGGAGTGGAATTTCTGGGTCATATGGTAACTCCATGTCTAACCTTTTGAGGAACTGCCCAACTGTTTTCCAAGGTGTCTGCACTATTTCACAATCCCACCAGCAGTGTATGCGGGTTCCAGTTTCTCTACATCTTCCCAGCACTTGCTGTTATTTACCTTTTTTATGATAGCCATCCTACTGCATGTGCTTTTTATTTCAAAGATACCTCAGGCTAAGACAATGGTGGCTTGGACCAGAGTAGTAACAGCAGAGGTGGTAGGAAAGGATTCAATTCTGGATATACTTTGCCAGCAGAGCTGGCAGGTCTTGCTGAAACTCTGATGAGGCTATGAGAGACAGGAACTGGTACTGGGATCAAATATGAGATGGTGGACTATTTCTCAAAGTGTGAGAGGAATACTAGTGAGGAAACACAGATAATTTCATGTCGGGCATTTAAATAACATTGAATCACAGAAAGTGAAAGTTATCCTGTGTCACTTTTCTTCAATTCCTCATTATACCGTGGACAGAGTCTCAGTTGGGTGTCAGTATCCCTTTGAGACCTCATCACCTATAAATCTTCCTTTGTAACAGACAGAAAAGGGTTTGGAGTCAGAAACATTGGGCTCTTGCTGAGCCAAGCAATATTGTTTTATTTTTATTTTATTTATTCTTATAATTACTTTTGACTTAAAGAGAGTGATTTTTTGTTTTGGTTTTGGTTTTGTTGCTTTGTTGTTGTTGTTGTTGTTGTTGTTGTTGTTGTTGTTGTTGTTGTTGTTGCTTTGAGACAGGGTCTCACTCTGTTACCCAGGCTGGAGTGCAGTCGCATGATCACGGCTCACTGCAGCCTTGACTTCCCTGGCTTAAGCAATCCTCTCACTTCAGCATCCTGAGTAGCTGGAACTACAGGCACACACCACCATGCCTGGCTAATTTTTAAATTTTTTGTAGAGATAGAGTCTTGCTATGTTGCCCAGGCTGGTCTCGAACTCCTGGGCTCAAGCGACCCTCCTGCCTCGGCCTCTCAAAGTGTTGGGATTACAGGCATGAGCCATCACACCTGGCTGTGATTTTCGTTTTTTTATTAAAGCCTATGACTTTTTTAGAAAGCTCTCCGTTTAACTTATATCTATTTAAGTTTACAATGTAAAGCAACTCAAAGAAAAATGCCAAGTAACTTGGAGTGCAGGGAGTACGTGACAATGGCAAAATTCCAAAAATTTGAGGCCAAAATCTGAAATTTGGGAGACTACGAGATAGCAAGAGAAAGACCCAGGAAGGGGTGTGGCACTCACTTCCTATCCAGATCATGCTGATGCTGTTCCTATAAACACTGAGGGCAAGTTATTTCCCAACGGACCCATTCCAAGCTATGATGAAACTGTCTCCCATGACCTTTCAGGCTGGGACTTGATCCTGAGCCAGCCCAATAACCGGCTTCATCAAAGGCTCCAGACAACAGTGTATGGAGGGACAAAGGCCCTCCAGGGAGCACTTTGGACCTTCAAGGTCTGGGCATGGGAGGATGGGGTACTCCAAACTGGAAAAGGTATTTCTAGAGAATTGGATTCATTGACATCAAAGGAACTCTGGTCCATGCCCCAAAGTCTGTGTGGAGGCAGCTGGGACCAGGGCATATTTTACCAGTGGGCCTGGGTTGGATTCCCTGTTCCAGAACCAGCTAAGAGATTAAGAGTACAATATTTAGCATTAGAGCAGAGGTTTCAATCTGGTGGCCCAAATGTAGCCATCATCATAACAATATTAATATTAGCAAGCCCATATACCACACTTACTATTTGCCAGGCTCTGTTTTCAGTACTTTACCTGTCTTAACTTATTCCATCCTTATAAAATCCATCCGCATTACTTGTGTGAGTCTATCACCCATGCATTAGACAAAGCTACATTCAAATTCTGGCTGGGCCACTTGCTTGTTGCTGGGCAGGAGGTTTTACTCAAACTGAGTTTCCTCATCTGAAACGAGAACTATAATGTGTACAGGCATATCTCGTCTCATTGTGTTTTACAGATATTGCATTTTTGTGACAACCCTACAGTGAGCAATTCTCTTGGCATCATTTTTCTAACAGCATGTGCTCACTTCATGTTTCTAGGTCACATTTTGGTAATCTTGCACAATTTCAAACTTTTTTTATGATTATATCTGTTATGGTGATCTGTGATCAGTGATCTTTGAAGTTACTATTGTAATTGTTTTGAGGTGCCATGAACTGTGCCCATATAAGATGGCAAACTTAGTGGATAAATATTGTGTGTATTCTGATTGCTCCACTGACTGGCTATTCCCCAATCTCTCTCCCTCTCCTCAGGCCTCCCTATTCCCTGAGATACAATACTATTGAAATTAGTCCAACTAATAATCCTTCAATGGCCTCAAAGTATTCAAGTGAAAGAAAGAGTCATACATCTCTCACTTTAAAATCAAAAGCTAGAAATGGTTACACTTAGTGAGGAAGGCACGTCGAAAGCCAACACAGGCCAAAAACTAGGCCTCTTGTGCCAAACAGTTAGCCAACTTGTGAGTGTAAAGGAAAAGTTCTGGAAGGAAATTAAAAGTGCTACTCCAATGAACACATGAATGATAAGAAAGCAAAACAGCCTTATTCCTGATAGGGAGAAAGTTTTAGTAATCTAACATAGAAGATCAAACCAGCTACAACATTCCCAAGCCAAAGCCTAATCCAGAGCAAGACCCTAACTCTCATTAATTCTGTGAAGACTGAGAGAGGTGAGGAAGCTGCAGAAGAAAAGTTTGAAGTTAGCTGAGTTCATGAGTTTAAGGAAAGAAGCCATCTGCATAACATAAAAGTGCAAAGTGAAACAGCAAGTGATGATGTAGAAGCTACACCAAGTTAACCAGAAGATCAAGCTAAGGTCACTGATGAAGATGACTACACTGAACAACAGATTTTCAACATAGATGAAATACTATTCTTTTGGAAGAAGATGCCATCAAGTTGACCTCTGGTTAGGGCATAATGCAGCTGGTAACTCTAAGTTGAAGCTCTGCTCATTTGCCATTCTGAAAATCTGAAGGCCCATAAGAATTATGCTAAATCTATGCTGCTTATGCGCTATAAATGGAGCAACAAAGTCTAGATGACAGTACATCTGTTTACAGCATGTGTTACTGAATATTTTAAGCCTATTGTTGAGATATACTGTTCAGTAGACTGTGGAAGGGAATTCTTAAAGAACTTCCACAGTCAATGGATGGCTTGACCAACATTAATTTTCATTCCTTACTAGGTATGTTCATTGGACAGATAAGGAAACTGAGACTCAGAGGGATTAAGACATTTGTCCCAGGTCACGCAGCTGGTGCATGATAGAGCTGAAATCCCAATGATACACACTGCTACTCCCATATCCCCACACAAATACTGAACTCTTTTTCTTGTTGGAGTCATCAGAAGATCAAGAAGTTATTATATGTGTTGAGTGAAGGAATATAACACATGACCTGAAATCCAGAGACACACTTCAGCTAAAGGAGAAATATTGTGTTCCACCCCCTCGTGGACCCCCCACCCTGCTTAACTTCTTTTAAAGACTGTCAGAGAGACAGGTCGAGTCCTTTCATCAAGGTATCCCATACCATTGACTGAGCACTTACTATGCCCCACACACTATGCTCAGTGCTTCCTCAGCTTTTCTCATTTTATTTTTACAACCACCTTCCAGATGGGTGTGATTACCTTCATTACAGAGGAAGAGACTAAAACTCAGAGATGTGTCTTCTGACTCCAAAGTCTGTGTTGCTAACCCTCAACTAGACTGTTCCCAAGCCTGCCATCATGCTCACCTTAGGGCAAAGTTAGAAAAACCTCAGGTTGATGGGAGCTATTGGCAAGAGACCACATGAGCTGGGTGGGTCTGACCACTGGCACCCAAGGCAAATTAGAGAATGTGACTCAAGGTACTCATAATTTTATTGTACTACTATTTGTATAAATAATAAATACCATTTTTGAGGGGCAATGCCTACAATTTATAAAATTGTTTTCCAAGCACTGTGCTAAGACCATTATACAGACATTTCCTGATTTTTGATGGTTAGACTTAGAATTTTTCAACTTTACAATGGATTTATTGAGAGTATTAAGTGCTTTTTAACTTAGGATATTTTCAACTTACAATGGGTTTATTGAGGGGTAACATCATTGTAAGTTAAGAAGTATCTGTATAGAAATCCACAGAAAACTTCATGCTGGCCAGTGTGCAAAGAAAGAAAAAAAATACATGCATACTTAACAATGCAGAAGGATAAATAAAAAATCGATTACCTTGCTTGTCTCCTAGAAGGTGCACTGGGAGGCTTGGGAGGCTGGTGTAGCAGGGACCACCCATATGTAGCTTCCTTTGGACCTTAGTGCCACTTCCCTGGAATACATGAGCAGCTTTAAAAACAATTCTCAGGCTTCCCTACAGTTGGTGTATCTATAGGATTAAGATCTGGCCAATGGGAAGTGAGTAGAAGTTGTTATGTGGGACATTTAGGACCGTGTCTTTAAAGGAGTATACCCTTTTTTCTTTCCTCTCCCTTTTTCCTTCCTGACTCATGGCTTGAGCTCCAGCAGCCATCGTTGATCAGGAAGTGTAAGGGATGTATTGGTGGCCTCCACAGACCCATGCCTCCTGGTATTCACACCCTTGTGTAGTCCCCTCCCACAGTGACTCTGGGCTTGGCCATGTAACTTGCTTTGGCCAATGGGACATCAGCAAATGTGATGCAAACAAAGACTTAGTAACCACTTGCACATTAGGGCTTGTCTTCTTTAAACACTCCCTCTTGGCAGCCAATGTCACACCATAAAGAAGCATGGACTAGACTACTAAATGATGAAAGACTCCATAGAGAGGGGCCCTGAAAGACAGGAAGCTATTTTGGATGTCTCAGCCCCAGCGGAGCTCCCACTAAATGCAGCCCCCTAAGTGATCTCAGCTGCACCATGTGGAGCAGAAGAACCACCCAACTGAGCCCAGTCAATCATGGAATTATGAGAAATAACAAAATAATGTTGTTGCAACTTGTGAGGTGATTTAATACAGAAACCAACATGAACCAACCTCGAGAATGAAAGGTACACACTAAGGATGGAAAAGCAGAAAGATGGGAGTTGGGATCCTTCATGAATTCATGGAACCACCTCTGTACTTTATTTACAAGGCAGTAGAAAACCTAATAAGCCTTATGTGTCTATGTTTTCAGTTATGTGTGACTAAAGTTATGTTGGGGACATGAGCAAGCGGAAGACTTATTTGCACATCATACTCTGTTACGAATGTTGGAATGCACTGCCCAGTGCCCCTTTAGGAACAAAAATCTCTATCTGCTTGGAATGCTTCCAGTAGTCAATCCTTGGCTATGAGCCCATTTGATAATTGCCTCAGCAAACAGTGCCACTTTAGCCAAGGTCATGTTTCCTTCCCAGAGTGGCTGACATCCAGTTAGTGACTGAAGCGGGAATACAAGTTCCCAGCCTCCTCACCCCAATTTGGGACAACTTTGAGGGGCCATCCCCCTTCAGAGCACTCATGCAATTGGTCAAGTCCTCTGTCAAGGTTGCATTTCTGCTCAACATCTCCCTTCACCCTATATTTGTTTCCTTCCCTTCCCTTCCATGGGGGTGGATCCCAAAGGCATGCCCTAATAAATTTCCTGCACACTCGTCTCCAAGTCCTTGAAAACCCAACCTACAACACAGTGTTTTTCAACCCTTTGAATGTTATAGTATATCTGTGTAATCCTCATTTAAAAAAAAGATAAATAAGGCAGAGTTCATATGTAGAACCAAATCACAGTGTGGGTTCTCTAGGAAACAGGGGGTTAGGAGTGCATAAGATTTATTGGGAATAACACCTGTGAAAAGGAAAAGGAACAGGGAGAAGCAGGATTGGGCAGAGGGAGCCACCAGGCAGCATTCAGGCAAGACAAAGTCTCTGCCAGCACAATGGAGAGCCCAGAGCAAAGCTCACCCATTGGAGGAGTCTTGCACCAGGTGGGTAGATACTTGTACTGGCATCTTACTCAACCAGTCTCTGAGCTGAGGGCCTCCCTGAGAAGAGCATTACTTCTACTTGAAAACTGAGGCAGTCCCCAAAAGAGCTAATAATGGCTGGGCAGCAAGTCCCAGTTTGAAGGGGAATCTGAGCCGCACATGTCTATGACTCCCACTAGCTAGAGGGGCTTTTTCATAGTCATCCAATCTGATACACCTGTCCCACTAAACAGGTCAACAAACAGAGGGTCACAGTGTCTGTTCCAATACCATCCAGAGAGTCAGGGTCTGAATTATGGCCAGTTCCCAGTCCAGGGGTCCTTCCACCAGACTTCAAGCCAACTCATGTGAAGAGAAGGAAAGCATGGCTTTGAGCTTCCCATAGGCGGAGGCCATGCCTGCTCAGACACAGCTGTCTCTCTACTGCCTGGCACATGAGTGAGAAATAAATATGAGATGGGTTGAATTGAATTGATGTGCAAATCCCAACATTTGGTAACCCTCACCAGAAGGCTGGGCTACCAGCATTCCTGGTGTTCCTGGTGCTGCACCGAGCAGTAGTCATTCATACCCAAGCTCTGCTGAGCCCATGGCAACAGGAGTATGGATTTTGGAATCATCTATTCATTTATTCATTCAGCAAACATTTACTGAATTCAAACCTGTGCCAGGCACTGTGCTGAACACTGGGGATCTGACATGAAATGAGGCAGGCAGCATCCCTCCTTCATGCAGCTTCCCATCTAGTGGGGTAGGCAGTTCAAATGCCAGTCCATATGTGGTTATAAAACATAGCCACAAATCCTGTGACACCCTTTCCACTGGGAGGCAGGGCCTATTCCCCCTCCTGATGAACCTAGGTGAGCTTCTGACTGCTTTGACCAACAGCTTACCGTGGAAGTGACCCGATATGGCTTCCAGGGCATGAATAAGGCCACACAGCTTCTGCCTGATTTCTAGAACACTTGTCCTTGGAGACCTGGACTACTGCCCTGATGCTGTCATGCTGGAGAGGCCATGAGTATCTGCTCTGGTTGACAGCTGAGCCCAGACTTCCAGCCAGCCCTATCAAGGCACAAGACACATGAATGAAGCTGTCTTAGGCCCCCCAGATGAGTCCATCTGAATGGCTGAGTGACCCTGAGTGCATTCCTCGATGCCACGGAGAACAGAAGAATCACCCAGCTGAGCCCCACTCTAATTCTTGCCCCACAAAATCATGATGTATTATTGCATGATTATTGTTTAAGTTTGGGGGATAGTTTGTCAAGCAGCAGATGTTTAACACTGAAACTGTGCACCTGGTGGGCTCATATCACCCCTCTGAGCCTCCATGGCCTTGTGGAAAATGTAGATAATAAAAACAACTACATCATAAGTTTATGATAAGTCTCAGAGAATGAAAAGCCAGGCGCTGTTCTAAGGGCTGTTCCCATTTATTCGTTTAGCACAGGACCAGGTACCTATCAACCCCTAATTACAGGGAAGTATGATTTCTAATTGGGAAATAACACACTATGTGAGGTATGAATAAATATATTAACTATGGTCATCAGCCCAGTTATGGAGGCTTGCTGTGTGCCAAGCACAGTGCTAGGCATTTACATGAACGATCAGGTCCTGCCTGGTCCTTCAACCCTCCCCCCATTCCCTTCCATTGCTGGGGGCTGTCCTCTTTGCAGCCTTCTTTCTGCTCCTTGAGCATAGCAAGTTCTCTGCTTTTACAAATGATCAGTCTGCCTGGATCTCCCTGTGCACCCTCCCCAAGCTCCCGCCACCATCACCATGACTGGTTCCTTCTACTCACTCAGTCCTCAGCTCAAATGTCACCTCCTCAGAGGGTCCCCACCCCCGACCTCCTGATCTAAGGAAACGCAGCCTTCCTCAAGTTCACGTCACTCACCCTGTACAAAATCCCCAAATAGCATGATTCGTCGTCTGAAAGTGTTTACCACTAGGTTAAACTCCAGGGGAACAAGGGAGTCCCAATTGCCCCCTGCCACACTCCCAGTGCCTGGAACATGGAGAGGACCAATAAATATTGAAGGATGAAACACGCTCTACATCATTGGGTCTTACTGTTAGGAATATCAGTCAAAATCATGACTATTGTTCATTCAGCAAGGATTAATTGAGCACCTATTGTATACCAGGCATCATTCTGGGTGCTGGGGATACAACAGTGATCAAATCAAACACCAGTTTTGCTCTCACAGAGTTTTCATTTTAGTAGCTCTGTGATAAGATACATGTATGAAATACACAGCATGTCACGTGGAACTTAGTGCTATGAAGAAAAATAAGGTAGGCAGTGGGAGAGAGTATGAGGGGAATCTTGGCACCAAATTCCATTCTTCCCTCCACAGAAGGGACTTTCGGTTCCCCTCCCCTCCACCTCCGCACCCTGACCCCCATACCCCGTCAACATCTCTCAGTGTGACATTTTGTTTGAGGTCTCTGCAGCTCCAAGAACAATATTGGCTTTGATGCAGGTCCCAGCAGAGAGCCCTCTGACTGGAGTGGGGATTAGTTCCCCCTTCTTTCCCCTGGAGGGGGAAGTCAAACAGTTTGGCCTTGTGGGGCCTTTCCTCACTATGGGGAAGGGGGCAGGCCTGGGCCTTCCTGGCCTGGATCGTTGACTAACCCTGGGTTCTGGGCCATCCCCTGGCCTCCTCCATCCCAGGCGGAGAGTCAAGGTTTACAAACACGGAGAGGCCTTTGATCGGCAGCAGACCCCCAGTGTTCTGTTTTTTGTTCCAAACCTCAGGCCAGGACTATACTGTTTTGCCTCCAGCAGGGGAGACAGTGGGTAGGTGGGGAGTGCGCCCACGCCTGTGTGTGTGTGTGTGTGTGTGTGTGTGTGTGTGTGTGTGTTTGTTTGTTTGGAGGAGTGGGAGGAATCAGAGGAAGACTCACATGGATCCTTGATTTTCTTTCCAACAGGCAGGCTAGGTTTGGAAGAGAGAATTCAATTCAATTCAAAATACCTAAGGAGCACCTACTAAATCCCAGGCACCATGGTAGAAACTAGGGCTAGAGCAGTGAACCAAACAGAGCTCCCTGCCCAGAGCCCCAGTTCTAGAGGGGGCCACAGACAGCAAACAAATGAGCAAGTGAATACAGAGGCTGTGGGGGGCCATGATGAGCTTGACAGGAATGAAGCTGGGCAGTCGATGGGGCTGGGATGAGGGTGCTGTGGGGGCTTCCCAGACAAAGTGGCATTTGGTAGAGACCTGAAGGAAATGAGGGAGGCAGCCATGTGGCAATCAGTGGGAAAAGTGTTTCAGGGAAAGGGAACAGCTGCTATGAAGGCCCTGAGATGTGCGCAAGGCTGGCATGTTGGAAGAACAGCAAGGAGCCCAGTGTGGCTGACCCAGGGGAATAGTGGGGAGACGAACAGCAGAGGCGTCAGAATGGGGAGTGCTGGGGTTGGTGGGGGGAAGTGGAGTGGTTTTCCTTTTTTTCTTTTCTTTTCTTTTTTGTTTTTAGGAGATGGAGTCTCACTCTGTCACCCAGGCTAGAGTGCAGTGGCGCAATCTCATCTCACTGCAACCTCTGCCTCCCAGGTTCAAGCAATTCTCCTGCCTCAGCCTCCCGAGTAGCTGGGACTACAGGCGCATGCTGCCACGCCCAGCTAATTTTTTTTTCTTTTTTTTTTTTTTTTCAGTAGAGACAAGGTTTCACCGTGTTGCTCAGGCTGGTCTCGAACTTCTGAGCTCAGGCAATCTGCCCGCCTCAGCCTCCCAAAGTGTTAGGATTACAGGCACGAGCAACCACGCCCAGCCCCTTTTTTTTCTTTCTTTCTCTCTTTTTTTTTTTAGTTTGTTTAATTTTGTTTTTAACTAAAACTAAACTGTGTCATCCAGGCTGGAGTGCAGTGGTGCAATCACAGCTCACTGCAGCCTTGAACTCCTGGGCCCAGGAGATCCTTCCCGCCTCAGCCTCCCCAGTCGCTGGGACTACAGGCATGCACCACCTTGCCTGGCAGATCTGAACTGAGATTTAATAGAATTCCTGGGCTGCGTGGAAACAGTGGGGATGAGGGCAAAAGTGGGGAGAACCATGAGAGGCAACTGCAGGGGTTCAGGCAAAAGATCACATGGCCTACGCCAGGGTGGCCAGGAGGGGGAACAGAAAGTAGTTCCAAATTCATCAGCTTCTTTTCTTTTTTTGAGACAGAGTCTCACCCTGTCCAGGCTGGAGTGCAGTGGCGATCTCGGCTCACTGCAACCTCCACATCCTGGGTTCAAGCGATTCTCCTGTCTCAGCCTCCCAAGTAGCTGGGATTACAGGCACCCGCCATCATGCCCAGCTAATTTTTGTGTTTTTAGTAGAGACAGGGTTTCGCCATGTTGGCCAGACTGGTCTTAAACTCCTGACCTCAGGTGATCTACCCACCTCGGCCTTCCAAAGTGCTGGCATTACAGACACAAGCCACCACCTGGCCTCACAGCTTTTTATTGAAGTACCACATAAATACTGAAAAGTACGCATATAAACATGCCTGCAGTTTCATGAAGTTTTACAAACCCAATCCACCCACATAACCAGCATCAAGCTCAAGAAATAGAACTTGTCCATCCCCCCAGAAGTCCCCAGAAGCCCCCTCCAAATCACTGCCCCTTCCCCAAGGGCAGCCACTCTCTCAACTCTTTTTTTTTTTTTTTTTTTTAGTAGAGACAAGGTTTCACCATGTTGCCCAGGCTGGTCTCGAACTCCTGAGCTCAGGCTATCCGCCCACCTCAGCCTCCCAAATTGTTAGGATTACAGGCACGAGCCACTGCGCCCGGCCCCTTTTTTTCTTTTCTTTTCTTTTCTTTTTTTTTAGTTTGTTTAATTTTGTTTTTAACTAAAACTAAACTGTGTCATCCAGGCTGGAGTGCAGTGGTGCAATCACAGCTCACTGCAGCCTTGAACTCCTGGGCCCAGGAGATCCTTCCCGCCTCAGCCTCCCCAGTCGCTGGGACTACAGGCATGCACCACCTTGCCTGGCAGATCTGAACTGAGATTTAATAGAATTCCTGGGCTGCGTGGAAACAGTGGGGATGAGGGCAGAAGTGGGGAGAACCATGAGAGGCAACTGCAGGGGTTCAGGCAAAAGATCACATGGCCTACGCCAGGGTGGCCAGGAGGGGGAACAGAAAGTAGTTCCAAAATCATCAGCTTCTTTTTTTTTTTTTTGAGACAGAGTCTCACCCTGTCCAGGCTGGAGTGCAGTGGCGATCTCGGCTCACTGCAACCCCCATCTCCTGGGTTCAAGCGATTCTCCTGTCTCAGCCTCCCAAGTAGCTGGGATTACAGGCGCCCACCATCATGCCTGGCTAATTTTTGTGTTTTTAGTAGAGACCGGGTTTTGCCATGTTGGCCAGACTGGACTTGAACTCCTGACCTCAGGTGATCCGCCCACCTCGGCATTCCAAAGTGCTGGCATTACAAGCACAAGCCACCACCTGGCCTCACAGCTTTTTATTGAAGTACAACATAAATACTGAAAAGTACATATATAAACATGCCTGCAGTTTCATGAAGTTTTACAAACCCAATCCACCCACATAACCAGCATCAAGCTCAAGAAATAGAACTTGTCCATCCCCCTAGAAGTCCCCAGAAGCCCCCTCCAAATCACTGCCCCTCCCCCAAGGGCAGCCACTCTCCCAACCTTTTAATTATATTTTGAAAGTAAAGCTAGCAGGATCTTTTGCTGGATCGAATGGGGGCGAGGGGAGCTGGTGAAAGACAGGAGTCAAAGAGAGCCGCCAGGTTTGGGGTGAAGTTCTGGATTCCTGGGGCTGCCATTTACTAAGATGGGAAGCTTGTGATGGGGGCAGAGACTATGGGTGAAACCAGGGGTTTGTTTTGGGACCTGTTGAGTTTTGGGATGCCTGTGAGGCCCTGGGGAAGATACATGCCATCTTATCTAAAGGTTGCAAATTCAATGCTCTCAGGGACAAGTAACAAGAGGAGTAAGACATATCTCACTCTCCTCTTACCTCTGTAAGAAGAACAACGGGGCCAGCGTGATGACAAACAGTGACTCAGAGCCAAAGAGCAATAGGGAGCAGTGGAGACTGGGGCAAATTGGAAAGTACAGGCCCTTCTAAAAGAAGAGGTATTAGAACAGGGTCCCGTGTGGCAAGATCTCCTGACGATGTTTCCAGAGAAGCCAGATGTCTAGATTTTTACATATGAAACCATCCGTATGTATGTTTGAAATTGTTTAACATTGCCATATGAAATTGTTTAACATTGGCAACTAAAAAGCAAACATTATGTGAACCCAAGAAAACTGCCTACAGTTACAGCCACCCACTGGACCTAGATCAAATCTTCCACTTTACAGGTGGAGAAACTGAGGCCCAGGGAAGTCTAGAATTTTCCCCAAACTCACAGAGGGAGTTGGTGGCAGACTTTGGCCAGGCCTTGAATAGGCTGGGTCTCAGTGCCGGGTTCTCACCTCCCAGGCCTTGGTAAGAAGGGGCTGGAGTTAGTCTGTCTCCTTCACTTTGATCTAAATAGAGAGGCTCCAACCTGACGGTAAAAGGCAGCAAGATGCTATGAACAAGTATGGCTTTGGCGGCCTGGGGTCTCTATCTGTGTTGGTTAGGAATGCGTTTGGCTTTAAGTGATGGAAAATCTGATTTACGGTAGCTTCAGCTTTGGAGACGTTTACCTGTGCATATAATAAGTCCAGAAAGTGAGGTCTGAGGTCACTAAGAACAGACTCACACTCTGCCCATCCCTCTACCTCATCATCTTCCTCTCATTGACTCTTTACCATCAGGGGTGGCCTCATGGCCTCCAGATGGCTGCTGAACCTCCGGTTATTGCCATTGCATTGAAAAGCAGACATTGTTGATGGGGATGTGCTGCTGTCAGAGCAGGGAGAGAATTCTTACATCTCCTCACCTTCTAGGAGAAGCAAAATCTTCCACAGAAGCAATCTTCCCAGATTTGCTCTTGTATCTTATTGGCCAGAAAAGGGTCACATGCTGATACGGTTTGGAGGTTTGTCCCCTCCAAATCTCAGGTTGAAATGTGACCTCCAGTGTAGGAGGTGGGGCTGGTGGGAGGTACTGGATCATGGCGGCAGATCCCTCGTGAATGGCTTGGTGCCCTCTCTGTGGTAATCTCTGAGTGAGCCCTGGCTCTGTTAGTTCACAAGACAGCCGGTTGTTTAAAGGAGCCTGGCTCCTCCCCTTCTCTCTCTTGTTCCTGCTTTCACCATGGGACACTGCTTGCTCCCCCTTTGCCTTCCACCATGATCAGAAGCTTCCTGAGGCCCTCACCAGAAGCAGATGCTGGAGCCATGCTTGTACAGCCTGCAGAACTGTAAGCCAATTAAGCCTCTTTTCCCTATAAATTACCCAGCCTCAGGTGTTTCTTTACGGCAATGCAAAAGGCCTAATACACATGCCCATTCCTAATCAGGAACCAATCTGACCTTTCCTGAGATGAAACTATCTTCGCCTAAAAATATCTAGACTAATTGGGATTCTGTCCAAAAGGAATAAGAAGGGTAGGCCGGGTGCCATGGCTCATGCCTATAATCCCAGCACTTTGGGAGGCTGAGGCAGGCAGATCACTTGAGGTCAGGAGTTCGAGACTAGCCTGGCCAACATGTCGAAATCCTGTCTCTACTAACAAATACAAAAATTGAGACCATCCTGGCTAACACGGTGAAACCCCATCTCTACTAAAAAATACAAAAATTCGCCGGGCGTGGTGGCGGGCGCCTGTAGTCCCAGCTACTTGAAAGGCTGAGGCAGGAGAATGGCGTGAACCCAGGAGGTGAAGCTTGCAGTGAGCCAAGATCACGCCACTGCACTCTAGCCTGGGTGACAGAGCAAGACTCCGTCTCAAAAAAAAAAGGGGGTGGGGGATGGGCTCACGCCTATAATCCCAGCATCTTGGGAAGCCAAGGCAGGTGGATCATTTGAGGTCGGGACTTCGAGACCAGCTTGGCCAATATGGTGATATCGCCGTCTCCACTAAAAATTCAAAAATTAGCTGGGTGTGGTGGTGGGCACCTGTAATCCCAGCTACTGGGGAGGCTGAGGTGGGAGAATTGCTTGAACCTGGGAGGTGGAGGTTGCGATGAGCCAAGATCACACTACTACACTCCAGCCTGAGTGACAGAGTGAGACTCTGTCTCAAAAAAAAAAAAAAAAAAAAAAAGAGGGTGACTTTTGGTAGGCAATAATGCCTGGCACAATTTCTACCATTTACAGGCTGATGACTCTGGGAGAGTTGCTTAGCACCTCTGAGCCTCTACTCCCCCATCTGTAAAATGGGTATGGCAGATGGTATTTTGTTTCTTGCCCTCTCAGCATCCATTTCCTATTTTTCTGATGACATACTTTGATTTTCCTTCAGGTAGGAGTTTTCAGAACAGCAGCCTCAGCATCACCTGGGAAGTTGTTAGCAATGCAGATTCTCAGGCCAGTCTCAGACCTTTGATTCAGAAGCTTTGGAATGGCAGCCTGGCAAGGTAGGAAAGTGCGTCTTGTCTACCCTTAGCTTATAAGGGGAACAAATGGAGCTGTATTATAATCACCTGTTTGCTGTTCTCTAAAAATAGTAGCCACTTAAATGACATCACGATAATGATATTGCTCATTGTCACCATGTGCCATGCACTGTGGTAGTGCTCCAAGTGCTCCACGCACCTCCTTATATGGATGCTTGTGGTGGACATGGATGTGCGACCCAGATCCCTTAAGGAAGGACCTATTGCCCCAGAGGCAGGGAGAGTGGTCAGCAGTCAGCTCCTGTGTTCAGCTCCTCCAGGGATCGCCTCACAGTAGGCAGAGAGTGGCCTTGCCAGAGCTCGTGTCCCTTCCAGGGGTGACCCCCCCAACGACTGCATAATGTGAGACTGCAAAGTCCTGGCCATCTCAGGCCATCTTGTGACGTCTCTGAAGAGCCATTTCAACTGCAGAGCTCCCGCAGGGTTGACTGAAGCTGCTGCTGGGTCTCAGCTCCAGTTCTCCCTCTGCCCGCTCCTGTGTCCTCTGCCCTCTCCTGTGTCCTCTGCCATCTCCTGTGTCCTCCATGCTGTGGATGTTGATCCCAAGGGCAGCTCAACTGTATCTGAGTCTGCTTCCTGGGGATCCTGACCAGTGACAATACTCACAGCAACTCCACCATGCAGCACCACTGTGAGTCCATTTTACAGATGAGGACACTGAGGCTCAGAGAGGTACAAGGAGGGGATCCTAGGCCATGCACCTGGTAAACAAGGAGACATGGGCTGGGAAGCCAGCACATTTGTGAATACAGAAGTGGCATGTTCTGGCTTTAAAAGGGTCCCCTGGGCTGCTGAGTAAGGAAGAACGGAAGGGGCCAGGACAAGGGCCTCCCAGGCCGCGGCCGGACCTTGTCATCCCTGCAGCTTCTTCAGAAGAGCCAGACGCAGCCCCTGTGCTCACTAAGTACCCAGTGAAGGAGTGAGTGAAGAGAGAATGGATGAAAACATTAAGACTGGAAGGAACTAGACATCCTCACGTCCGTCTCCCTCATTACATGGTGCATAATTAGCACAGTGCCTGCCACACATAGGTGCTCAGCTAAGGTGGCGTTGAGTGAATAAATGAACACGTTCAAGGAAAGGAGGGAGGGAGAGAGGGGAGGAAAGGAGGCAGGGACTTGGGAAGAAAAGATGGAAGTAGAGGAAGGAGAAGGGGAGAAAAGAAAGGGAGGAAGAAAGAGGGGAAGGAGGGAGGAGGGAGGAGGAAGAGAAGAGAGAAAGTGAAGGGAGGTTTCTTTACCTGTTCGCACCAAGAATGACAGTAACTTACGACCCCTGGTGGCAGAAAAGTGCACAGTCCATTGAAATTGCGGTGCCTAGAATTAAAGGACGCAAGGGAAGACTCCTAGTTCCCCAAGAGGTTCAGGCTGCATTCATTTGTTTTCTATTGCTTTTAACAGAATACTTAAAACTGGGTAATTTATAAAGAAAAGGAGTTTATTTCTTACTGTTATGGAGGAATACAAGGTCGAGGGGGCACATCTGGTGGGGGCACAGCCTTCTTGAAGGTGGGGACTCTACAGAGACCTGAGGTGGCACATGGCATCATGTGACAAGGGGGCTGGGTGTGCTAGCTCAGGTCTCTCTTCCTCTTATAAAGCCACCAGTCCTGCTCTCATAATACCCCATTAATCTATTAGTCCACACGTGGATTAATCAACTCATGAGGGCAGAGGCCTCAGGATCCAATCACCTCTTAAAGGTCCCATCTTTCAATACTGCTAAGTTGGGCATTCAGTTTCCAACACATGAAATACGGGGAACACATTCAAACCACAGCAGGTGCAGACCCTTGTAAGAACATGGGCTCCTCCATCAGGGCTCAGGCAGTCAGTGACAGCTGGGTTAGAACTAGGGTGAAGCAAGTGAGGCACAAATTTAAGGAGGCACCCAAAAACTCAATAATCCAAAAAATATCTTAATGGGATGGTTTTAAAAATCAAATTAGCAAGCTATCGCCCACAGGCTGACTGTCTGATTTGTAAATAAAGTTTTATTGGAACCAGGGTCAGGAATATGATGGATTCTTGCAGTTAAATCAGAGATTATGCCCTGCATGCCTTCGCTAATGTAGATGTTCCCAACCCCTAAGGTAGCACGTGATGTGGGCGTGGTCAGCTCAGCTCATCCAACAATAAGAACACAGCTTGTTTGGAGCACTCACTATGCCAGCTTTAAAGCAACTCTACTCTGGAACTACCTCTCTTGGCCCCATGGACTGGCCACAAAAGCACTTTTAAATGTTCCAGGAATGTGGGCCTGTGTCAAGTGTTGGTCGCATCTCGGTGTCATATCACATTTCCCTGGTTCTGCCATTTACTAACTGAGTGGCCTGGGGCAGGACTTAATTTCTCTGTGTCTCATTTGCTTCTTCTGTAAAATGGGTTAATGCATGGAAAGAACGTAACTCTATAAAGTCAGCTGCTGTTGTTAAAAGCATGGGTCTGAATCCCAGCTCTGTCACTTATTGTGACCCCAGGACATGATATTTCCTATTGCCCAGTGTTTCCTCCACCATAAAATGGAGATTATAATCCTCATCTGGTTGGGTTTAGCTGGGGATTCACACAAAACTGCTAGTGCTGTTGGCTCAGCACTGCAAAGCACCTGCAGCTCCCCGGTGGACGTCAAGGGATCTGAAAGTGCAGAGGGTTCCTTAGCCCTTTGTGAGAGGAACTAGGAAAGGAATCCACTGTTCACCTAGGAACATTTGTTAACCCTTTATTTCCCACTGTGGGCCAAGGGCTAAGTGTGCAGATGGACGATTCTCCTCCTGGGGGCATTTGTGACGTTTCTCCAGTCTCCAATATCTGCCACTCTCCCTCCTGATACTTGCAAAGATCCTTACTGCTTCCTGACAGCTGCGGCTACCCCCACTGCTACTGGCCACTGATACCGGAGGTAGAAATTATTTAGGCAGATATTCAGGGCAAAAGAGTCCTCGGCGGAATTTCCCTTCTAACAAAAAAGCAGCCCCAGAAATCATTTCTTTTCTAACAAAGAGCAGCCTGAAAAATCCAGCTGCAAACATAGATAAGGAAGCTGGAAGCTTGCACGGGGGAAAGCTGGTAGCTGTGCCAATAGAGAAGGGCTAACTGGGGGCCAGGCATGTCTAACACGAGGCTCCATCTTCCCTTTTCTTTTACCACGTGTACAGTAATAAAGAAATGGGCAACATGGCACAGCTCAGGCAGAGAACTCGGCTGCATAATAAAAGACTGGGGTGGGGGTGCCGAGATTCATACCCTATGCCAATGGCACACCTGGGTCCAACCAGTTTTTCACACCCTATGTAGATCAGACAGCACCTCCTCACCAGCTCATCTATAAAACTCCCTTGCGTTTCACCGCAGATCCAGCAACCCATTTTTCCAGGACCCCTCTTGTAGCAGAGCGCTATTCTCTTTCTTTCAACTATTAAATTTCTGCTCTTCACCTAACTCTTTGTGGGTCCCTGTCCTTGATCTCCGTGACCATGAGACAACGAGCCTCGGGTGTTACCCCAGACAAGCCTGCTTCTCCACCGCATTCCCTGCCTCAGTGGCTGCCAGGTCCTGTGCCAAGCAGTTGGAGCATGCTCGCCACAGCTTCCACCCTGGCTACTGTTTTTACTGGACCAGCTGGTTTCGGTCGCCTTTTCACTTCCAGGTTTCTTGCTTCCACTCTTGCCCTCTATGGTTTTCTGCCAGCAACCAATGCAACCCTTTCAAAACAATCAGGTATCACCCTGTTAAAAACCCTGAGTCCCATTAAGAACAAAACCCAACCTTGTAACAGGGCCCTGCAGGATCTGGCCCCGCCTCTCCCATCTCATGTTCTGCTCCTCCCCCTTGCTCACTAATGCCAGCCACACCAGCCTTGCTGTCGGGGATGTTTCTTCTTCGCCAACTTCGCACGCCACAGCCTGCCTGGGATATACTCTCTTCATCTCCTGTGTTTCTGGTTTTCCTTCACATCTTCACTCATCACTGTCTGAAACTGTCTTATGTTCCCCAGGAAAGTAAGCTTCATGTTCCCCTCCATTAGATCTCCAGTGCCCGGCGCATAGTGAGTACTAGTGTATTAGTCCGTTCTCACACTGCTAATAAAGACATACCCGAGACCGGGTAATTTATAAAGGAAAAGTTTAGTAACTCACAGTTCAGCATGGCTGGGGATGCCTCAGAAAACTTATAATCATGGCAGATGGGGAAACAAACACACCCTTCTTCACGTGGCAGCAGGAAGTGCCGAACAAGAGGGAAAAGCCCCTTATAAAACCATCAGATCTCGTGAGAACTCACTCGCTATCACGAGAACAGCATGGAGGTAGCCGCCCCGAGGATTAAATTACTCCCACTGGGTCCCTCCCATGTCACGTGGGGATTACGGGAACAATTCAAGATGAGATTTGGATGGGGACACAGCCAAACCCTATCAACTAGGGATTTGTTGACTTAATGCACACGAGCCAACCATACCCCAACAAAGTAGGTACTAGCCTTATAGTACACGTGAGGAAACTGAGGAATGAGGCATCTCATTCATGTTGGGAATATTAATTGAAAAACCTGTCAGCTCCTGTGGCCCTTGGAGTTCCTTGAAAATAATGTTATACGCCAATACTTCTTATAGTACTGTAAAGATGCACCATATCCCATATCTCATTTGTCAGTGGAAAGAACACAGATTTGGAGCCAGGTAAAAGTACCTCTTGCTACCTGTGACGTCTTGGACAAGTTCCCACCTTTTGGGGCCAGTTTCTCCATCTATAAAATGGGGATAATGCCTAACTTAAGAGTTATTTTAGATCCAATATAAAAATTCCCAGCCCAATGCCTGGCATGCAGTAAGCAGGCAATTATATTATTTTTCCTCTCTACTAGTCACAACTACCCAGGAAGGGAAGTTTTCACTCATTCCTGGCCATCCACCCCATGCTGGGCACTTGGGGCATGCTGACTGTGGTGAATGAAACAGACAGCGTACTGGTCCTACTATTATAGAATGTTTGCTTCATAAGAACAGGCCCTGACTGTATCATCTCTGAACACAATGGAATGAAGCTAGCAATAACAAAAGAAAAACTGGAACATTTACAAATGTGTGGAAATTAACAGATTTCTAAACAATCAAGGGGTCAAAGAAGAAATCACAAGGGAAATTAGAAAATACTTTGAGATGAATGAAAACAAAAACACAAAATACCAAAACTGAGAGTGTGTGATGACAACAGTGTGCAGAGGGAAATTCATAGCTGCAAATGTCCATATTAAGAAACAAGACAGTAACTATGTGAGGTGATGGGTGTTAATTAGCTCAGCTGTAGCAATCATTTCATAATGTATATCAAAACATCCCACTGTATACTTTATACTTTTTTATAAAAATAAATATTCTTACAAAAGGACAGGCGCTGCGTCTGTCTGGCTCACCATTGTACCCCATACCCAACAGGGTGCCAAGGAACACAAAAGGCACTCAAAATATGTTTGTTGATTGGAGTTTACAAGGAAGAAAGGTATTTTCTTATCCCTCTCTTCCCTTCCCACCCAAACATAGCTTCTTCTAAGAAAAGAAACTGAGGCTGGGCAAGGTTAAAAGCTAGCTCCTGGTACTTTTGCATCCACACTCAGTTTACCTGTGCCTTAAACCAGACTTCATCAAACTTCAGTCTTCACAAGTCACTTCACCATTTTTGCTCTACCTACTTACTGCCTGTGATAGAAATCAACTCAGTTTGTTTACCGGTATAAACTTAAAAGGAACTTTATATCAATCACTTGTCTTAGAAGGTAACCACAAAAATACAAAGCAATAAAAATAAAAACAATGTTAACATGAATTTCAGTTGCCTGAAAGCTGTAAGTCTGCTTTTTTAAAAGAGAAATTGGAGTTAAGCAGACTTTTCATTTTTTGATCATGACCCTGAAAGAGAAATATATTTGACATCAAAACTCAGCACATATCCTTGGTCTATATATACATGTGAAAGTTTCATAAAACAATACACTGATATTTTCTATGCTGTATTCTATTTCATTTTTTAAAATGCTGGTTGTATCCCATTAAACTGGTTTCAAAATAAATATAACATGTACACAACAAAAAAACAACACTGGGTTAGAGGGCCAGTAAGCTCAGCGAGTATCAGCAACTGAGACTTCATCCTTGTCTCACAAGGACTAAAAAGAGAATAATGTTCTCATTATGTGGTTCAATGCCACACCCATGTATCTGAGATATACATGTCACAATCTGGGAGAAGCCTGTCCTCAATTTACTTTAAATACCCAATTCTGCCTAGAACATGACTTAGACACATAGTAAGCTCTTGAGTGAAGTGCAGATGATAATGACACGATCACATACCACTTAAAAATATCTTAACACCTTTACTTAGATCTCATCTCATACTTGTAGCATTTCTTCAAATTTACTTTGAAAAAAGAGCTTCACTGTGTGTGGTTGTCACACACATTCTTCTACCCAACCATGGACCTCTTTCTTCCTCTCAGGCGCACTTCATCTAATTTTTTTAGCACTGGCCTGGCCTTTTTGGAGGAGGTGGAGTAGCTCTTCAGAAAGGCTTCAAACACAGTTTCAGTGTTGGGATGGGTACTGAGGAAGGCCTTCTCCAGGACATAGAGGTCTACTCCCTTATCCTCTGGAAGTGCTGAAATGAAACTCAGCCCAAAGTCTATGAGCACAATGTTCAGCTGTTCCAGGGGGGGTTTCAGGAGCATGTTGGAGGTGGTGAGATCGCCATGAATGAGGTCTTCATCGTGCATTCGAGCCAAAACCTGCCCAATTGTCTTGGCTAAGTTGGAGAGACCCTGGGGAGTTTTTTCAGTCTCCATAGTGGACTGAATATAATCTCGAACAGTCACTGAGCCTTCAATTTCTTCCATATATAAGCAGTTGGAAGCATAGTCCACAAAAAAGACAACTGGGGCAGATATTCCTGAAATCAAGACATAAGTGGTTATTGGGTTGGATTTTTTTTAAAGGGTAAACTTAATTTTCAAAGATTAAGCCAGTTTTTCCATCTATATCTACTTATTTCAGGACTACTGAGGAATGCTACAGGAAATGGTACAACTGAACTCATCTGGAATATTCCCCTGCTCATGCCCACTGCAGGACTATGCCTGGGAACATCCCACAGCTAAACTGAGGAGGCCATAGCTTCCTCCTCCCTTCCAAACCACCCTTTCTCACTGGACTTCATTTGTCACACTCACTCTCTAAAAAACAAACAAAACAAAGGCCGGGTGTGGTGGCTCATGCCTGTAATCCCAGCACTTTGGGAGGCGGAGGCGGGAGGATCACTTGAGGTCAGAAGTTCGAGACCAGCCTGGCCAACAGGGTGAAACCCCCATCTCTACTAAAAATACAAAAATTAGCCAGGTGTGGTGGCTCACGCCTGTAGTCTCAACTACTCGGGAGGCTGAGGCAGGAGAATAGCTTGATCTCAGGGAGCAGAAGTTGCAGTGAGCTGAGATTGTGCCACTGCACCACTCCAGCCTGGGTGACAAAGTGAGACACTGTCTCAAAAAACAAAAACAAAGAGCAAGGCACAGCCCAGTCAGAGCAGTTTCTACTGATGAGGACACAAACAGGAGGCCAAGCAGTGTGCTGGCTTCGAGGTTCATCTTCGTAGTCAGAGAGGACAGGGTTCAAATCCCAGCTCCTTTTCTTATTAATTGTCTAATCTAATCTTAAAATTACATTAACTTCTCTAAGCCTCAGTTTCTGCTACCATACAAGGAACAATAGCTCCAATAAACTTAATGAATCTTTACTGAAAGTCAACCAGACTCAGTATACTTTTCTAGAAACTGAGAGATGTTATCAATGGGGATACAGCAATAAACAAGCCAGCTATAATACAATCTCTGCTTAACGAAACAGATCATGAGGCTGAAAACAGAAATATGAATACACAAATAACTTCATGAAATCTTAAGACTCTGAAAGGGCAGCAATGTGTCCGCTTGTTGGCTACTGAATATCCCCCACCCAGATCTCCCAGCACTTAACAATGTCCTGGTACCCACTGGTACCTAAAAAATACTGATAAAAGAAAGGCAAGAAGCGTAAAAGTAAAAAGCCAGGGCTTCTGAGTCAGAGGCATAAGGAGCTGAGGGCCTGGACCGGCCACTTAGTAACCGTGTAACCTTGGGCAAGTTACTTCTCTCTGAGTGTCACTTTCTCATCTGAGGACAAAGTTTATGGTGCTGGCGCACAATGATGTTTAATGAAAACATAGGCAATTTAATGAAATCCAACATTTATCGGGCACTATGTGCCAGGCACACATTCGAAGATAATACGTGACACACATACCGCCTCTAATGGTCACAACATCCCTATGACATGGATACTGCTACTATGTCTCCCATTTTACAGGTGAGAAAACCGAGGCTGAGAGGCTAAATAACTTGTTGAAAGGCTACATAAGCAGCAGAGTTAGTATTTCAACCCAGGGAGCCTGGCTCCAGTGGGGCAAGTACTTGTCATTACATGTTTCTTAAAACTAATAAATGGAAAGATAATGATCGAAAATTGAAACGAGTCAAATGGGGAAACCAAGGCTCAGGGAAGTTAAACATGTTCAACACTGAGCAATAATGACAGATCCCAGATTTGAACCAGGCAGAACGGCCTCAGGACAAAAGCTTGACGCTGCATGGCCACGTGGTTTCTTAAGACTTAACGAATGAAGAAAGGGATGAAAGAATAACATTTCCGAAAGGCCGGCCACGGCAGAAGGCACAGAAGGAGAAACTGAGGCAAATCGAGCTTCGGAGCGCAGGGGAGTCCCTCACCCGCCCAGGCCCCAGAGCCTCGGGGCCGCCCACGCCGGGATCCCGGCCCACCTTACCAGCGCGGCGGCAGCGGAGGAGCGCCCGGGCCTCCTGCACCGTCCGCCGTCGGCCAAGCCGCGCCTCCAGCGCCGGGTGCCGGTAGCCCTTGGGGAAGCGGTGCTTGATCACCGCCGCGCGGCCCTGGAAGCGGCCACGGAACACGCGCGCCTCGGCACCCTGCTTCACCAGCTCCAGGCCGCTCAAGAAGCGGCTGCTCCGCTCCCGGGCTGCGGCCAGAGCCTCAGCCTCCGGGGCGGGATCCTCGCCATCGGCCGGCGTAGTAGCTCTGGCCGCCGCCATGACTGTGCTCGGCGCAACAGCTCCAACCGATCAGCTGTCTCTGAAAACTGTCGCGATGCTTCGGCTCGCTTCGGAAATCCTGGGACTTCTTCGGCAATCCTGGGACTTCTTCGGCTACCCGAATGCGTCCACCCCGGACACTTCCGGCCTGTAAGTGGTTACGCCTCCCAACTTTTCGGCTCTCTGAAGCCTTAGGTTCCCTGCAGGAAGGGCTCTGTGGCCCCGCCTTCCGCCTCTTCGGCTATCTCCGTACACGTTCGGCAACGCTCAGTAAGTGGCTCTTCCCGACTCCTTGGCTCTCCGGAAATCTTCGGTGACTCTCGCAGCCGGCTTTGGGGGCCCACCTCTCAGTTGGTCGTCTCTTTCCGGAAAACTTCGGCGCCTCTCGAGAAAAACGTCGGACGCACTTTGCTCTCTTCAGAAGTCTCTTCCGGGACAGCTGCACCCTCTAGTAGTCTCTTTTTGGAACTCCTCTTCCCCTGACTCCTACATTCCCCCCAAAATGTACTCATACAAGTCAGGGTTGGAAGGGTCAGACAATGAACCATGTTTCCGACATCCTTTTAAGTGCTAGGATAACTACCATTTAGTGCATTCAGAAGAAATAAGGTTAAATGATGAAAATCCTTACAGAAAAGAAAATTGAGACTCAGAGATGGCAGAGGGGGTGGTAAGATGGGGTGGGGAGTGGGGGCTGGGGAATCCGGGAAAGTCTTCCGGAGACAGAACCTAAACTGAATTGGGAATAATTAAACTTTTTCAGTTTCTACCTGTTTCATTACAAAGCTTATAATAACACAGGCTGTAGCAAATTCTTACAATACGGAGCTTTGCACACGCACACATAAATAAATAAACTACCTATCCCCCTTGTGACACTGCTGGCCGTTAGTTCCTTTCCAGAATTTTCTTTTATTCAGTGTGCACACTCACACATCGTTGTGGCGTTTTTTCCAACATAAATGACATCATACTGTGGGTTCTTTGGCAACTTGCTTTTCATTTTCCTAAACGATTTATCTCAGACTATATTCCATATCAATACATACAGAGCTACCACGTCCTTCTACCTGGTCAGGCAGTTTCTTGTTGCTAAACAGTTGTTTCCAGTTTGTTGTTTTTCAGGAAAACACTTTACTTACTATTGCCAGTTTATTATAAAAGATAGTATAAAAGATAAAAATGAACAGCCAGATGAAGATGTACATAAGGAAAAGTAAAAATTGTATGTGTTTATCGTAAGTAACATGTTTTGAAATATGTATACATTGTGGAATGGCTAAATCCAGCTAGTTAACATTACCTAACATACTGATCATTTCGGGGGTGAGGACACTTAAAATCTATTATCTTAGCATTTTTCAAGAATACAACACATTGTTATTATCTATAGTCACCATGTCGTGCAATAGATTTCATGAATGTTCCCTCCTATCTACCTGAAATTTTGTATCCTTTGACCAACATCTCAAAATCCTTCCTATCTCCCTCCCCCTACCCCACCGCCTGGTAACCATCATTCTACTCTGCTTGCATGAGTTCAACTTTTCTTACCTTCCTCATATAAGTGAGATCATGGGATATTTGTCTTTCTGTGCCTGGCTTATTTCATTTAACACAATATCCTCCTGTTCCATCCATGTTGCTGTAAATGACAGCATTCCATTCTTTTTAAAGGCTGAATAGTATCCCATTGTGTGTATAAATGTACCATATTTTTATCCATTCATTTAGTGATGGGCACTCAGATTGAGAATTGTGAATGATGCTGCAATTAACATGGGACTGCAGACATCTCTTCAATATACTGATTTTGTTTCCTTTGGATATGTACCCAGTAGTATGGTTGCTAGATCATAAGGTAGTTCTATTTTTAATTTTTTGAAGAACCTCCATACTGTTGTCCATAATGTCTGTACTAATTTACATTCCTATCAACAGGGTGCAACGGTTCCCTTTTCTCCACATCCTTGCCAACACTTATTATCTTTCTTATATTTTAAAATAGCGATTCTAACAGGTCAGAGGTGATATCTCATTGTGGGTTTAATTTGCATTTCTCTGATGATTAGTGATGTTGAGCATTTTTTTTAATATACCCGTTGTCCATTTTTATGTCTTCTTTTGAGAAAGATTTCTTTGGATCTTTTGCCTACTTTTAATTCAGGTTTTGTCCTTTCTTACTATTGGATTGTATTCCTTATATATTTGGATATTAACCCCTCATCAGATGTATGGTTTGCAAAAATTTTCTCCCATTCTGTAGTTTGTCTTTTCACTCTTTTTTTTTCTTTTTTCTTGACTGTGCAGAAATGTTTTAGTTTGATGCAATTCCATTTGTCTATTTTCACTTTTGCTGCCTGTGTTTTGAGAGTCCTACACAAAAAATCGTTGCTAAGGCCAATGCCATGACATTTTGTCCCTGTTTTCTTATAAGAGTTTTATAGTTTTGGCTCTTACATTTCAGTCTAATCCATTTTGAGTTGATTTTTGCATGTGATGTAAGATAAGAGTCTAAATTCTTTCACATGAATATCCAGTTGTCCCAACACCATTTATAGAAAAGACTGTCCTTTCTCCATTACGTGTTCTTGGCGTGTTTGATGAAACTCAATTGACTATAGTGTGTGGATTTATTTCTGGGCTCTCTATTCTGTTCCATTGGTCTATGTGCCTGTTTTTATGCCAGTGACATGCTGTTTTGATTACAATAACTTTGTAGTATATTTTGAAGTCAGGCAATATGATGCCTCCAGCTTTGTTCTTTTTGCTCAAGATTGCTTTGACTATATGGAGTCTATTATGATTCTATATAAATTTTAGAATTTTTTATTTCTACAAAAATGTCATTGGAATATTGATAAGAATTACATGGAATCTGTAGGACATTTTAACAATGTTACTTCTCCAGTTTTGTTTCATTTTTTGTTTTGTTTTGTTGTCTGTTATAAACAGTGCTGCAGTGAGCAGGCTTATCCAGCCATCTTTGCACACATGAATGTTTCTGAGGACATCTTTCTACAAGTGATATTGCTGGGTTGTAGGTGACAAGCACTTTGAAACTCGACTCCTCAGCCAAACTACCCTCCCAAAGTTTTGTGCCTATTTATGCTTCAGTCAAATTCATGTCTCATTTTCCCATATCTTCATCTTCATTGAAATTCTCAGGTGCTGGAATGCTCAGTCAGGGGGTGGAGAGGGAGGGTGCTCAGGTTCCAGGCAGTGAGAACAGACACAGGGTAGGATTGGGTTGGACAAGGACCAGCAGCTCCACATGGCTAGAGCAAGTTGGCACTGGGGACAGGCTGAGAGCTGAAAGAACAAGGACAGTGGCCTGGTCCCACAGGATTTCTCTTGCTGGAGGAGAGGTGCTGTGAGCCTGGGGTGACTACACCAAGCATGGCCCTTTGGGGCCTTGACCTCTGGCTGCAAAATATGCAGCTGAGCTCTGGGTAGAACAGCCAAGCAGTAAAGGGGAGGGAGGCGTCTACTTTTTAGCCCTTTCTGAGCCCGAAAGAGAACCTATGGCCTCTTCTTCACTTCCCACCCACCAGCACCAGATGCCCATTCAGTGATTTATTCACTAATTAATTTAATAAATATTTATTGAGTGACTACTATAGGCCAGGTACTGTGCTAGGCCCTGGGGACAGAGCTGTAAACAAAATAGAGAATAATTATTACTGCCCTCATGGAGTTTACATTCTAGTGGGTGGAAACCAGCAATAAACAAATAAGGAAAATGTGTCGTTGACAGGGGCTAGCAGGAGATAAATCAAGCAGTAAGGGGGATGGGAAGGATGACGTGCATCTGGGCTTGCCAGGGACAGCCCCAGTTTTTGCCTGTTGCCCTGGCATAACTATTATTAGTGCCCCCGCCTTTTTTTTTTTTGAGAAGGAGTCTCACTCTGTTGCCCAGGCTGGAGTGCAGTGGCATGATCTTGGCTCACTGCAACCTCAACCTCCCAGGTTCAAGTGATTCTCAGGCCTCAGCCTCCCGAGTAGCTGGGACTATAGGTGTATGCCACAATGCCCCACTAATTTTTTTGTATTTTTAGTAGAGATGGGGTTTCACCGTGTTGGATAGGCTGGTCTCAAACTCCTGACCTCAAGTGATCCACCTGCCTCGGCCTCCCAAAGTGCTGGGATTACAGGCGTGAGCCACCGCGCCCAGGCTAGTGTCCCCTTTTTACTCTCAAAAGCATTCTAGTTTGGATGATACAATATATGGTTACCCTATGTGTAGTAGAGTGGGGGTGGGAGGGAGTGATGCAATTTTATTTTATTTTATTTTTTATTTTTATTTTTATTGAGACAGGGTCTTGCTCTGTTGCCCAGGCTGCAGTGCAGTGATGCAACCTGCTGCGGCTCAAGCAATCAATCCTCCTACCTTAGCCTTCTGAGTAGCTGGGACCACAAGCATGTGCCACCACCCCCAGCCAATCATTACCATTTTTTGTAGAGACGGGGTCTCCCTATGTAGTGCAGGCTGGTTACGAACTCCTGGCCTCAAGTGATCCTGTTGCCTCGGCCTCCCTCCCAAACTTCTGGGATTACACATCTGAGCTACCATGCCAGGCCTAATTTTTTTTTTTTTTTTTTATTGATCATTCTTGGGTGTTTCTCGCAGAGGGGGATCTGGCAGGGTCACAGGACAATAGTGGAGGGAAGGTCAGCAGATAAACAAGTGAACAAAGGTCTCTGGTTTTCCTAGGCAGAGGACCCTGCGGCCCTTCGCAGTGTTTGTGTCCTTGGGTACTTGAGATTAGGGAGTGGTGATGACTCTTAACGAGCATGCTGCCTTCAAGCATCTGTTTAACAAAGCACATCTTGCACCACCCTTAATCCATTCAACCCTGAGTGGACACAGCACATGTTTCAGAGAGCACAGGGTTGGGGGCAAGGTCACAGATCAACATGATCCCAAGGCAGAAGAATTTTTCTTAGTACAGAACAAAATGAAAAGTCTCCCATGTCTACCTCTTTCTACACAGACACGGCAACCATCCGATTTCTCAATCTTTTCGCCACCTTTCCCCCTTCTTTCTATTCCACAAAACCGCCATTGTCATCATGGCCCGTTCTCAATGAGCTGTTGGGTACACCTCCCAGACGGGGTGGTGGCCGGGCAGAGGGGCTCCTCACTTCCCAGTAGGGGTGGCCAGGCAGAGGCGCCCCTCACCTCCCGGACGAGGCGGCTGGCCGGGCGGGGGGCTGACCCCCCCCACCTCCCTCCCGGACGGGGTGGCTGCCAGGCGGAGACGCTCCTCACTTCCCAGACGGGGTGGCAGCCGGGCGGTGGGGCTCCTCACTTCTCAGACGGGGCGGTTGCCAGGCGGAAGGTCTCCTCACTTCTCAGATGGGGCGGCCGGGCAGAGACGCTCCTCACCTCCCAGACGGGGTCGCGGCCTGGCCGAGGCGCTCCTCACATCCCAGACGGGGCGGCAGGGCAGAGGCGCTCCCCACATCTCAGACGATGGGCAGCCGGGCAGAGACGCTCCTCACTTCCTAGATGGGATGGCGGCCGGGAAGAGGCGCTCCTCACTTCCCAGGTGGGATGGCGGCTGGGCAGAGACGCTCCTCACTTTCCAGACTGGGCAGCCAGGCAGAGGGGCTCCTCACATCCCAGACGATGGGCAGCCAGGCAGAGACGCTCCTCACTTCCCAGACGGGGTGGCGGCCGGGCAGAGGCTGCAATCTCCGCACTTTGGGGGGCCAAGGCAGGCGGCTGGGAGGTGGAGGCCGTAGCGAGCTGAGATCACGCCACTGCACTCCAGCCTGGGCACCATTGAGCACTGAGTTAACGAGACTCCGTCTGCAATCCCGGCACCTCGGGAGGCCGAGGCTGGCGGATCACTCGCGGCTAGGAGCTGGAGACCAGTCCGGCCAACACAGTGAAACCCCGTCCCCACCAAAAAAACACGAAAACCAGTCAGGCGTGGCGGCGCGCGCCTGCAATTGCAGGCACTCGGCAGGCTGGGGCAGGAGAATCAGGCAGGGAGGCTGCAGCGAGCCGAGATGGCAGCAGTACAGTCCAGCTTTGGCCCGGCATGAGAGGGAGACCGTGGAAAGGAGAGGGAGAGGGAGACGGGAGATGGCCCGGCATGAGAGGGAGACCGTGGAAAGGAGAGGGAGAGGGAGACGGGAGATGGGAGACGGGAGACAGGAGACGGGAGACGGAGACGGGAGAGGGAGACGGGAGAGGGAGCCAGGCCTAATTTTAAATAAAGTGGTTGAGAAGGTGTCAACGAAAAGGTGACATTTGAACCCTGTGAATGGATTCCTGGGGGAAGATCTTTCCAGACAGGAGAGGCCCCAGAGAGGAAGTGTGCTTGACATGTTTGAGGAAGAGTGAGTAATTTAACCTCTCTGTGCTTTAGTTTCCTCATCTGTAAAAGAAGATTGTAGATAATATTCATCTTGTAGGGTTTTTGTGATGATTAAATGAGTAACGAGGTAAAACACATAGAACCGTGCTGGGCACATGATATGCACTTCGAAATGGAAGCTATTATTATTATGGAGTGTTTAGTATGATGACAATTAAAACTGGACCCCCAGTATCCAACCACTGCTCCTTGTGGGGGAAGGGGCTTCCCATTGTGTGGTGTCTCGGGGAACACAGAAACCACCTCCCACTACAGAAGCCTCTCCTTTGCCCCATCCTTGTGTGGCTTGCAACAAGAACCCTGACTTGTACCACCACTGAGTGGAGGTGTGTTGTGGTAACTGTATTAATTAGCTAGGAAACAAAAGAAACTGCTATAACAAAGTAACCTACAAATACTGGCTTAAATATGAGGGAGATTTATTTCTTGCTTATGAAACATCCAGATCTGTTATTCTCAACTTATTGCTTCCTCCTCTGAGTCTACTCCACTTGTTGCCCTCTCCACTCAGCAAAAAGGGTGATGACAACTGGGAAAAAGAGATCAACCAGCTAAGAACTTGGCCCAAAGTTGCACATGTCACTTCCACTCTCATCCTATTGGCCAGAACTTAGTCACTTGGACGATGCAAAGGAAGCTGGGAAATGTATTCTTTAGCAGGGCGGACACAAATTCAGCTAAAACCCTGGGTGATTATTACTAAAAGGAAGTAGGGGAGGAATGATATTGGGGGACAATTAATAGACTGCAATGGTTTTGATATTTTAAACTGCAAGTAACATCAGTCAACTAATTAGCTTAATTGGCATAAACAATAAGTTCATTTATTATCTCCCAAAATTTCAAGAGGTGTGGCTGGGTGCAGTGGCTCACGCCTGTAATCCCAGCACTTTGGGAGGCTGAGGCAAGTGGATCACCTGAGGTAAGGAGTTGGAGACTAGCCTGGCCAACATAGCTAAACCCTGTCTCTACTAACAATGCAAAAAATTTGCTGAGCGTAGTGGCATGCGCCTGTAGTCCCAGCTACTCAGGAGGCTGAGGCAGGAGAATCACTTGAACCCAGGAGGCAGAGGTTGCAGTGAGCCAAGATCACACCATTGCACTCCAGCCTGCACAACAAGAGCAAAACTCCATCTCAATAAATAAATAAATAATTTCAAGAGATGGAAGGCCCCAGCTGTCATTAGATACCAAGGACACGGGGTCTTTTCATTCTTTTCCACCAGCCTCAGCATGTTGTTTTGGTCCTTATCCTTGTCACCTTATGATCTCAAGATGGCTATCAAAGTTCCACACATTATCTGAAGACACAAAAACATTTGGTTCAAGAAGAGGGGCAGTACCTCCTGTATAGTTTTCTTTATTTGGGAGAAAATCCTTTGCTGAAGCCTCTTCTCTCCCCATCACACTTCCCATAAAGGGCATCGGTCATAGTTGGCCCATGTGCCTTTGGCTTAGCTACAGAGGAAGCTGGAAAAGTGAGGATCTGGCATCTTCAGCCTTTGAAGATGGAGATGTGTTCTATAAGCAACGAGCAAGTGAGCTGGGCATAGCTATTGGAAAGGCAGCCACAAATGGCTGGCACACTGTGACGCCCACCAACATCATTTTTCTGAATTTCAGTTTAATCATCTTCAGAATGGGGATAATTAGTTCTACTTTGGCAAGTGCTTATAAAAATTAAACAAGATGTTCAACATAAGGGTGCCTGGTGGATAGCAGACACTCTTCATTTGTTCATTTTCCTTCCTTCCAGCCCCTAGTCACTGGGGCCCTGTTTGAAATACCAAAGAAAAGCCCTTTGGTCTGAGGGTTGCTATGACACCAATGCCTTGGGCTCTGCCGTCCTTAGGTTTCATTCATACACGAGGCAGTTCGCTTTTTCAAACATAAGATCCTTTATGTTGGCATAATGTGGTTTCTAGCACCTTTCATCAGCCCAGACTACTCAAAGCCTACCCAGAACCAATTCTATTTATAACTCCCAGTTTCCCAAGTTTGTGGCTTCATTATCATAATTGTTAGTGTCCACATAGTTGTCTCTATGGTTACCAAATTCATCTGAGCCACTGCCTTAGAAATCTGCATGAAAACATATTTACAAGACCCAGGCTTGCTATGGTCAGACTGGTTCTGGCTTCTGTGGCAGGAAACTCAATTTAAAGCCTTTCAATGGCTCCCCACTGCACTTAGGATAAAGATCCAATCCTTAATTCAGCCCAGGAGGCCCTGCATAAGATCCCTGCATCCACTTCCAAACTTATCTCCCGTGAAACTCCCCCTTCTACTTGGTCTCTGCTTTTTTTCTTTCTTTCTTTTTTAAGAAACAGGGTCTCACTCTGTCACCCAGGCTGGAGTGCAGTGGCGTGATCTCAGCTCACTGCAGCCTCCAACCTCCTGGTCTCAAGCGATTCTCTGGCCTCAGCCTCCTGAGTAGCTAAGACTTCAGGCATGAGCCACCACACCTAGCTAATTTTTGTATTTTTTTATAAAGATGGGGGTCTTACTATGTTGCCCAGGCTGGTCTCCAACTCCCAGACAACTGTAATCTCAAGAAACACCAGGAGAGGAGTGAGGTAAGGACAGGAAGGCAGCCAGTGAAAGGTGAGCCCATTTCCACTCTGGGCAACTAGAGCTGAATCCCGCTGGGGAACAGAAGCCAGTGTAGATGACTCAGGCCTCAGACCCAAGCGGCAAGGGACCTGGGTACTTAGACAGCAGTCGTTGACTGAGGGTTGTTCCCAAGAGATGTTACTTTCTCTGTGCTCCTGGCCTGCCACAGAGCAGCAGAGCAGGGGCAGAGAGAGCCCAAATGCAGATGCCAGCTTGACTGTCAGCCATGTGCAGTGAAGGGCAAGGCATCCAGGGGACTGAGCATAGCACTGCCAGTGACTGCCCAGTGGGGATACATTTTGCATTATTCATCGCCATGGTGGCTGCAAATGACAGAAACAAGCTTAACCACAAAAAGAAATTTATTTTAGGTGCAGCTGGACCCAGGGGCTCACACAATGTATCTGGCTGCCTCTCAACATTGCTTTCATCTTCAATGGCTTTATCTCCAGGAGTGCTCCCTTTCTCATGATGAGCTCCACATCAACCAGCCCAGCAACCCCAGCAGAAAGAACAGACCCTTCTGCACTGGTTTCTCATTGCTGCTGCAACAAATTGCCACACACTTAGTAGCTTAAGTGACATTTTTATTTTTTTTTTTTTTGAGACAGGGTCTCACTCTGTCATCCAGGCTGGAGTGCAGTGGCATGATCAGGGCTCACTGCAGCTTCAACTCCCCCCCACAAGCTCAAGCAATCCTTCTGCTGAAACCTCCCGAGTAGCTGGGACTATAGGACTACATGTGTGAGCCACCACGCCCTGCTAATTTTTTGTATTTTTAGTAGAGATTGGGTTTCGCCCTGTTGGCCAGGTCTCAAACTCCTGGATTCAAGCAATCTGCTCGCCTTGTCCTCCCAAAGTGTTGGGATTACAGGCATGAGCCACCATGCCCAGCCTTAAATGACATTTATTATCTTACAGTTCTAGAGATCAGAAGTCTGAAATGGGTCTCACTGGGGTGAAATTGGAGTGTCAGCAGGGCTGTGTTCCTTTCTGGGGGCTTTAGGGATAGAATCTGTTTACCTGCTTTTCTAGTGTCTAAAAGCTGCCCACATTCCTTGTCTGATAGCCCCCTTTCTCTGTCTTCAAGGCCAGCAACATCCGGTCAGGTCCTTCTGTGTAAGGACACTCTGTGTTGCTATAAAGAATACCTGAGGCTGGGTGGTTTATAGAGAAAAGAGGTTTATTTTGGCTCATGGTTCTGCAGGCTGTAGAAGAAGCACAACACCACATCTGCTTCTGGTGAGGCCTCAGGAAGCTTGCAATCATGGCAGAAGGTGAAAGGGGAGCAGACGTGCCACATGGCGAGAGAGGGAGCAAGAGAGAAGGGAGGAGGTGCCAGCGGGCTCTTTGAACAACCAGATCTCACATGGACTAATAGAGCAAGAACTCACTCATGAACATGCAGAAGGCACCAAGACATTCATGAGAGATCTGCCCCCATGACCCAAATACTTCCCATTAGGCCCCTCCTGCAACATTAGGGGTCATATTTCAACATGAGATTTGGAGGGAACACACATCCAAACCATATCGCCTTCTCAGGCTGCCATCTCCCCAGCTCTCTCTCCTGCCTCCTTCTTCCACTTTTAAGGATCCTTGTGATTACATTAGGCCCACCCGGCTAATCCAGGATAATCTTTCCAAAATCTGCTGGCTAGCAACTTTATTTTTTTGAGATGAAGTCTTAACTTACTCTGCCACCCAGGCTGGAGTGCAGTGGCCTGATCTCTGTTCACTGCAACCTCTGCCTCCCAGATTCAAGCAATTCTCCTGCCCCAGCCTCCCGAGTAGCTGAGATGACAGACATTGCCACCATGCCTAGCTAATTTTTGTATTTTTAGTACAGACGGGGTTTCGCCATGTTGGCCAGGGTGGTCTTGAACTCCTGACCTCAAGTGATCTACCCACCTCGGCCTCCCAAAGTGCTGGGATTAAAGGCGTGAGCCACCACCACACCCGGCCTCACAACTTTAATTCTATCTGCAACCTGAATTAGCCTTTGCCATGTGGCCTAATATATTCACAGTTTCCAGAGATGAGAATAGGAACGTCTTTGTGGATTGTTATTTTGCCTGCTACACTATTTTCCCCCAACAGTTCTAGCAAAAATCCAGGATCAATTTTCATTGGTCTGCCTTGGGTCACATAACTGTTTCTGAACACACCACTGTAGACAAAGCAATGGAAAAGACTGATTGGCCAGATCTGGTCATGTGGAAAGGGGAGGTGGGGCCAGCCCCATTGGAATTCACATGGAGAGTGGAGAAGGTGTGGCTCCCCAAAGGAAAATCTGAGTGGTCTTACCAGGAGAAGGGATAATGAATGTCAGGCAGGCAAAAGTCCGAGATGCTCACTACAGGTCAGCAGGCCAGAATTTCCTGTTGTGGGAAGAAGATGATACATGTTTAGAATTGTAATGTTGTAATGTTGAATTTTAAATTAAAAGAAAATTTCGGCACTGTTCTGGGTGGTAACAAGCCTCCATCACTGCAAACCTCCAATAAATATAACCACATACATTGCCTAGTGCACGACTCCAAAGTTGCAAGAAAAATCGGACAACTATTACAGGCATGAAGACGAGCAGTGATAGGGAATTAGGCAAGAGTACAGGGAAAAAAAGCAAGAAGTGATTAGGAGAAATTTCAGCCTCCTCCATCCACCCTACTCCTAGAATCCAGCTCCAGAACATTAGATTTCCCTTTATATGAGTGTAGTGGGATAATATATTTTTAATGATGATTTTTTAAAACTACATCTTTATCCCATTACTGTTAAAACATACTAGAAATGATTTGGTTAATTTGTGAATAACAGAAAGACTCACAATAGCAGTGACTCAAACAATCTAGCAGTTTATCTTTGAAGTACAGAGACAGTGGGGCCAGGCCTGAAGTGGTACATCACGGAGTTAGGAACCCAGATTGCTGCTGTGGGGTTGCTCTGCTGGGTTCAGTTTCTACTCTCAAGGTCTCATGGCACAAAATGGCTGCTGGAGCTCTGTCAATCATGACTGCATTCTGGCTGGCTTTAAAGACACTTCCAATAAATTTCATGCAGTACCTATGCTTATATCCATAACCATTATGCTACATGCATCCATTTAACCCAGTGGTTCTCAAACGGAAGAGATTTTGCCTCCCAGGGAATATTTGGCAATGCAAGGAGCAGGGAGTGTGCTGCCATCTAGTGCGAAGAAGCCAGCGATGCTGCTAAACATCCTACAGTACACAGAGCATCTTCCTACAACAGTCCTTCAGTCCAAAATGTCAATAGTGCTGAGGTTGAGAAACCTGGTTTATCCTTTCCGAGCCTCAGTTTCCTCATGTATCTAAGTGCTGGGAACAGAGAAATGATCAAAACAGAGAAAATGATCAAAACACGGGACACCGGGGAGGCTTCCTCAGATTAAGTATACAGGACTCATGAGTTCTTACGGAACTCAAATTTGATCAATCACGTGAAGGTTTTACAAACTAAGGCACTACTTAGGGGACAAATCTGTGATTGTTTCAAGTCAGCTGAGTAGCGTTCAGTGACAGTGGAGCAGGCAGAGCAGGGATAAAGGACTATTTGCAATAGTTCAAGCCTAGTATTTGGGAACCAGAAGGGAAGGGATAGTGCAGTACCCCAGAGAGGGTAACCGTGAAGCTGTCACCATCCTTGAGCCACAGGGGTGAAGGAAGGAGTAAAAGGAGAAAGTCATATAGAGAAAAGGTTGTTTGGAGAGGAGCAAGGAGCAATGCACTAGGAGACAGAAGGCCTGGGTCACATAGTCTTGCAGAAGTCCCCAAAAGCCCTGCCTATCGCTCGTCACCTCTGCCCTCCTCTCCTATCTCTCTTCCCCTCATTCTGCTCCAGCCATCCTGGCCTCCCCGCTCTTCCTCAGACACACTCCTGCCTCAGGGCTCTGGCGCGTGCTGTTTCCTCTGCTTGGAATGCTGGTCCCACAGGTATCCTTCTGCCCATTCTCTCACCTTATTCAGGTCTTTTGCCAAGTGTCACCTTCTCATTGAGGACTTCCCAAACCACCTGATTAGGAATTGGCACACTGCCATTCCTCTTGCAACTTTGATCCTCTTTCCCTGCTTTATTTTTCTCCATACTGTTTATCATTATCTGGTACCTTACACAATTTACGTATTTATCTTGTATTGTATTGTATTTTACATATTGTAAAATATGTAAAAAATGTAAAATCTGTCATCTGTCTCTCTTTATTGAATGTAAACTCCATGGAGACAAGAGTTTTTCTCTGTTTTGATCATTTCTCGGTTCCCAGCACTTAGATAAGTTATCAGCATAATAAATACTCAATATATACCTGTTGAATTAATAATTAAATGTAAGAATGAATGAATTTATTCATTCATAAAATTAATTGTTCATGAATCTCATTAATTATTCATGAAGTAATTGAATCAGTAAACCACTCCTCTTCCATGTGAATCAGAACTGACTCATTAGCATACTCCACCAGCTCCCAGCCTGGCCAATGAGACTCAATTCTGAGACTTTGGAGAGAGCTCTTTGAAAAGACAAGCTCTCTTTATACCAAGGAAAATAAACTGTGAGGATGTGAGTCTGGGACTACCCAGTAAACCTGCCTGAGAGGGAACCCAAAATAGAAGAAGCAGAGAATTACAGAGATCTGATGAAATCATTTAACCCTGGATCTGGCCATGCCTGAAGCAGAATTTTAAAATATATGTTAACCAATAAATATATTTTTTTCTTAAGCTGCTTTGAGTTAGGTCTCTGTCACTTGCAACTGAAAGCAACCTGACTGCCAGGATGAGAGATGTGGAGCAGAGACGATTTGCAGACCAACGAGAGAATCAGCCAAATAGCAGACATGGGAGAGAAGAGCACAGATCCTGGGAAATAAATACATATTTTTCTATGCCCCTGAGGTTTTGTGGGAATCTTTTGTTGTTGTTCTGTTTATTTGTTGTGTAGCAATTTTGTGGCAGCAGTTAACCATGACGAATACCGTGGGGCAAATGGAATCTGTTTGGCCCAACATCAGCCTTCCCAATGACTGAGTCAGGTTTAGAGGTGCTCTGCTACTCTGGGCAGGATGTAGGACATGGGACACAGGGGAAGCTTTGTTGAGGTTGTTTGTGTCCTAGCCAGTTAACTTGATATGGATTCTGGTGTCCTTTGGGTTGTGTCCAGTTTGCTAACACCTTGTTTTTAAAACATAATATCTCCTGCCTCATTAAAAAAAAATCAGGAAAGTTCACATTTCCTATAATGAAAAATATTAGCATCGGGCCCACATTCCTACCTAGCCAGCCTGCTGAGCTCCACCCAGCTGTCCCTGTTAGTCCTTTTTTTTTGGCAAGGGTGGGGGTGGGGGGTGGGGGGTGGGGGCAGGGTTTCGCTCTATCACCCAGGCTGGAGTGCAGTGGTGCAATCTCAGTACACTGCAACCTCCACTTCCTGGCTCAAGTGATCCTTCAGCCTCAGCCCCCTGAGTAGCTGGGATCCCAGGCACAAGCCACCATGCCCGGCTCATTTTTGTATTTTTTATAGAGACAGGGTTTTGCCATGTTGCTCAGGCTGGTCTCCAACCCCTGAGCTCAAAGCGAGCCACCCACCTCGGCCTCCCAAAGTGCTAGGATTACAGGCATGAGCCACCCCATCTGGCCCCCTGAGAGTCTCGACCTGTGGTTGTCAAACTTTTTCTGTAAAGGCCAGATAGTAAATATTTAAAGCACTGTGGGCCATACCATCATGTCTGTTACAACTACTCAACTTTGCTGTTGTAGTGCAAAGGCAACCATGGACAATATGGAAATGCACAGGCATGACTGTGTTCGAATAAAACTTTATAGACAAAACAGTCAGCTGGTTGTAGCCTGCTGACTTCCGCCCTGAATGTACAGCCTTCAGCTTGCCACAGTCCTCACCACTCCACACTGCCTTATGCCCGGCTCACTTCCCTCACTTATAACACCTCAGTGGGCCCTGTAGGCATATGAATTTGCAGCCTCTAATCTAAGTTCTTTTTAAGGTTAGAGTTTGGGGAACAAAAAACAGGCAGTCTTGTAAGCTGGCTGCTTGGGTGAACAAGAGGAAGGTAAAATCCTTCAACAATTATGATTTAGCAACTAGTATGTGCTAGGTGTAATTCTAGATGTTTATCCTGAACCACAACACAGAAGAGATACAGAAGAGAATACAGGGAGATTTAAAAAAAATTCCTGGCCAGGTGCGATGACTCATGCCTGTAATCCCAGCATTTTGGGAGGCCAAGGCAAATTCCTTGAGCCCAGGAATTTGAGACCAGACTGGGCAATGTGGCAAAGCCCCATTTCTACAGAAAATACAAAAAAATTAGCCCAATGTGGTGGCACACGCTTATAGTCCCAGCTACTTGGGAGGCTGAGGTAAGAGGATCACTTGGGCTTGGGGTGGTCAAGGCTGCAGTGAGCTGTGATTGCTCTACTGTACTCCAGCCTGGGCAACAGAGCGAGATCTTGTCTCCAAAAAAAAAAAAAAAAATCCCACTCATAGAGCTTCATTTTAAGGGAGAAGACAGAGTAAACAAATAAATGAGAGATATAATGTGTTAAGGATAATAGATATGTTCCTTATCTTAATTGTGATGATGGTTTCACGTGATGGTTTCACAGGTGTAAATGTGTGAAAATTTGTCAAACTATACGCTTTAAGTATGAGCAGCTTATCACACGCCAACTGTGCTTCTGTTAAATTAAGTTTAGCCTGAAGCTGCCTCCTTACCTATTTCTAGTTCAGCCTAAAGGTTTCCCCGTACATGATGAACTATGACCTAACTAGATGTGTAAACAGACTACAACTTACCCTTGCACCAGTCACCAACTTTTGGCCAATCAGTGGTGGCCAATTGTTCAAACTGTGTTCAAATAAGACAGATGCCAAGCTGTAACCAATCCAGTTGTTTCTGTACCTCACTTTCGTTTTCTCTATGTCACTTTCCTTTTTCTGTCCATAAATCCTCTCCAACCATGTGGTAACACCTATTCTGGTTCGGGGGGCTGCCCAATTCACAAATTATCCTCTGCTCAATTAAACTGTGTTAAATTTAATTGGCCCAAAGTTTTTCTTTTAATAGTTCAGTAAAGCTTATATATATATATATATATATATATATATATATATATATACACACACACACACACATATATAAAGAAATGATGAAAAAAACAACTGCTTATCTAGAAAGATACCAAAACGTAACTAGGCTTTTGAGTTTTGTTCCAAATATGTATTATTTTTAACCTATGATGTTCTTTAATGTGCCATATATTGCTATTTAAATAAAGAGCTCCATTTTTGTTTTTATCTTTAAAAAAATATACAGTGTATCAGATGGTGATAAGTACAACAGATAGAAATATGCAAAGAAGAGATATAGAGAGAGTTGGAAGGGGGTTATAAATGGTAAATGAGAAGACAGAGAAGAACAGTAATTAAGATCTCACAGTGGCCGGGTGTGGTGGCTCACACCTGTAATTCCAGCACTTTGGGAAGCTGAGGCGGGCAGATCACTTGAGGCCAGGAATCCGAGACCAGACTGCAACATGGCGAAATCCAGTCTCTACTAAAAATACAAAAATTAGCCAGGCGCGGTGGCAGGCACCTGTAATCCCAGCTACTTGGGAGGTTGAGGCATGAGAATCTCTTGAACCTGGGGGGCGGAGGCTGCAGTGAGCCAAGATCGCGCCACTGCACTGCAGCCTAGGTGACAGAGCGAGACTTTGTCTCAAAAAAAAAAAAAAAAGAAAAGAAAAGAAAAAGAAAAAAGATCTCAAAGTAAGCTGGGTGTGGTTGTGACTATAACAGGTCCGTTGCTTGAAGCAGGGCAAGTCAACACACCAATACAGAGGGTTGCGGCAGAGAAAGAGTTAAAAAAATCTTAGGGCAGCTGAATGAGGAGACAGAAGGAAACCTCAAATCCACCTCCTGGAGGAGTTTCGGCCTTGGGATTTTAAGGGTTTTGGAGTGGGCTGAGGTGTAGGGATCGTTGTTTGGTTGAAGAATGCAGAGTGAAGTCACAGGACAGGGAGATAAAGAAATTTTGTTCTTAGGCTGATTCAGTTCCTCTGTGGGGGTCTTCAAACTGGTTGGTGTCTGCCAGTCCACTGGAATTCAGGATCTGAAGAACATCTTAAGCAATTCCTAAACAAAAAGCCTTATGATGCTAAGGTCAGAAATCCTATCTATAGAAACAATGGGGATGCAAATGGCAGTATCTAGTGCCACATGACTTTCAGTTACAAGGAAATGGGCCAAAGGGCAGTCAAATTAATGCTTAATTATAACTATATTTCTGCCCAGAACCCAGCATTTAATTCTCGTTAACCCTATGAGGACAATTTCATGGTGGCACATGCCTATAGTCTTAGCTACTCAAAAGACTGAGGCAGGAGGATCACTTGAGTCAGGAGTTAGAGGCTGTAGGGCACTATCCTCATGCCTGTGAATAGCCACTGCACTCCAGCCTGGGCAACATAGTGAGACTCCATTGCAAAAAATACAAAATAAAATCTCAAAGCAGAATCCACTTACAAAACAAACTCTAAATGTGCAAGTTATACTCCCTTTCTCAGCCCTAATCCAACCTTCCATCGTGCCCTCCCCTCCTCACTCCTGCTAAACTTCAGGGTTGCCGACAGCTGAGTTTAAGCTCCATGCCCTGCTACATGATTCACAGCTGAAGCCTCCTTCTGGGTCTTGCTGTCTTCATCCTGCCTCTTCTGATCCATCCCGACAGTCCCAGGGAAGTGTAGTTGTTCCTGGTCTGTTCCTCATTAGCTGTGTCAAAAGACAAAATCACAAGTTTAAAGATCTCAGTTGGCTTTATTTGCAATTCTAAAATTGGGCAACACTTCGTTTCATCAAATAGAATAAATGTTCCAGTAAGCTGAGAAGCAGAGGCTGGCTTTATGAAGACAGAGAAGGACTGAAGAAAGCAGAAACAAAGAACAAAAAGTATATTAGTTACTTTAGAGCAATAGAAAAATAACTGGTTAACATCAGGTTACTTCAGGCTACCTTTTTTGTGTAAGGATGAAAGCAGAGGGAACTTCATCATCACGCTGATTGAAGATTTAAGCTGGCTGCTTATCTCTCTCCTGATTTCTGGAAAGGTCAGATAAGATAGCTTAGGTTCAGTGACCTGGAACTCTAGCATGGGTGACTCCATTTTGATTTTCAGTCTGTTCTGTTGGGGACTAGTGCAGGAGCTTAGTCCCAAACAATGGCTGGTAAGGTTGCCAGATTTAGCAAAAACAGCAACAAATAGTATGCCCAGTTAAACGCGAATTTCAGATAGACATCAAATAATTTTGTAGTAAAAGTATGTCCCATGTTTATCTGAAATTCACATTTAACTGGGCATCCTGTATTTTATCCTGTATTTTATCTAAATTCTGTGTCACTCCCCAAGAAATCAACTTGGGTTCTGAGGCCATCTATAAAAGGAAGTTTATTAAAGTGGCTTTTTAAGGGAATTTTTTTTTTTTTAAATCAGAGAAACTCCTTTTTCCATCATGGACCCCAAGCTAATGAATAGGCTTTTTAAATAGTGAGTGAGAGGTTTACAACACTTAAGAGACAGACATTGGTGAGAAGGGCTTTTCAGCAAAGTCCTATAATTGCCGAATGGGTTCTTCCTGCTCTCTGCACAGACAAAACCAGTTCACTGAGACTGCAGTATTGCAGTAGAGAAAGAGTTTTATTAATGCAGAGCTAGCCAAGTGGGCTAGGTGGAGTTATTCCTCAAATCAGTCTTTCTGAAAACTTCAGAAACCAAGTTTTTATAAATACTTTGGTGGGCAGGGGGTTAGGGAATGGGTGCTGCTGATTGGTTGGGGGGGTGAAATCATCGAGATATGGAAAACAGCCCCGTGCACTGAGTCTGCCTCTAGATGGGGGCCACAGGACCAGTCGACTCATGAATCTTTAGTCCAGGTGGGGTCAGTTGGTTGCCAGGATGTGAAAGTATGAAAAACATCTCAAAAGATGAATCTTAGGTTCTACAATAGTGATGTTATCTACAGGAGCAATTGGGGAAATTACAAATCTTGTGACCTCTGGCCACATGACTCCTGAGCAGTAAGGTATTACCAAAACTACACCTGCATTTTAGCATAATTCAGGCCCATCCCATAATCCTAACCTCATGGACTTTCATTAATTTTACAAAGGTAGCTTCAGTCCCTGAGCAAGGAGGGGGTTAGTTTTAGGGAGTGATTATTATCATCCTTGCTTCAAAGTTAAAATATAAACTAAACTCCTCTCATGGTTGGCTTGGCCTATACCCAGAAATAAGCAAAGACAGGTAGCCGGTGAGGTTAGAGTCAAGATGGAGTCAACCATGCCAGATTTCTCTTGCTCTCTAATCTTTGCAAAGGCATTTTCAGTCCCTTAAGATCACATTAAATTAAAGTTAGATATCATCCTCACCGATTTCTCAGCTTCTGATGGTTAACTGTTCAAGGGTCAGAGGAGAGATTCAAGGCCAAGGGTGATAAGCCTCCCAGTGTCCATGTAGATATAACCTAATCTCTACTTTCTCCTGGAGATGATCCATCTCCTTTTTCTAATCAAGATAATTAACAATAATGAAATGTGTATTCGTTATTTATCACTGTATAACAAATTATTCCCCAAATTTAGTGGCTTAAAGAAACAAACATTTATTATCTCATGTCTTCTAGGATAAAGAATTTAGCATAGCTAAATTCTAGCTCTGAGCAAGAGCTTAGAATCTTGCAAGGTTGAAATCAAGGTGTCAGCCAGGACTAGAGTCACCTCCAGGCTAGGCTGAGGGAAGATTCACGTCCAAGCTCACCACAAGCTTGTTGGCCAGATTTAGCTCCTTAGGGCTGTTGATTTAAGGGCTTTAGTCCCTCACTGGCTATTGCCTGGAGGCATTAGCTATGTGATTCAATAGCTTCGCTCCATGTGGGCCTCTCCGTTGGGAAGCTCAAAACATGGCAGCTCAAAGGCTTCATCAGAGCAAACAAGTGAGAGATCTCGAAACTGAACAACACAGAAATCACCATCATTTATAACCTAATCCGAAAATGACATCCACCACATTCTATTCATTAGAAGTAAGTTGCTAAGTGATACTTCTAGTGACATCTAGAAGAGAAGAGGATGCCACTAGGCCACGAATACCAGGAGGGTCTCAGTGTAATCGGACTTTTTATATGAAGGCTCAGGGATCCAGGCACCAGTATTCCAGTGACCCAGCCTCAGAAGTTACAGTGTCACTCTGCAGGCTACTGATCAAACCAGTCACAAGCCCACTTTTATTTCAAGGGAAGGAACAACGAATTCTGGAGCCATGTTTTCAAACTGCCCCAGCTATTATTATTTTTGAAACTGTGCAAGGATCCCCTGGTTCAGAGGTCTTACGGATGCTGTCATCTTTGCTGAGATACCTGCTTGTGCCTGCAGCATGGAAGAATGCCTGTGTATCCACCTGTACGGTAGGGGTCGCTGTGACTTTGGCTGGTGAGGGTACAGCTACTGGTGCACGTGCAAAGGTGCCTATCTGTGAACACGTATTGAGAGGCTGGATGAGGCTGCGCCCATGTGAGTGCTGGGCTTGTACGTGCATTTTTGCCTGAGTGAGCATTAGTGGCGGTGTCCCCAGCCTACCCCTTTCCAGAATCCCAGGCTCATAGCCAACTGCCCACCTATTTCCACATGGATGCCTGCTGAGCACCTCAAATGTCACACAGCCAAGACAGAACTCTGGATCTCCTTTCCCAGCCACAAGCTGCCCCTCTTCCAGTCTGTAAGTTCTTACAGAGCATATATATGTGATCTGCCTACTTTTCTCCAACCTCACCACGGTGACATGAGCCCAAACCAACTTCTCACCTTGCAACAGCCTCCCAGGTGGGAAGGCTGAGTATTCTGGCCCTTAACCAGTTAGAACTCCCCAGTTATCTGTCCTGCTGATGGGGTTGAAATCTACATTCCTGACCCTGGCCCACCAAAGCCCCTCCCTTAGCCCCCATCTCCCTCCTCTCTCCCTGTCTTCTCCTCTGCTCCAGACACTCTGGCTTCATTTCTGCGTTTTTCGTACCCCATAAGCTCCTTCCCACCCCGGGGCCTTTGCCTTTGCTGTTCCCCCTGCGGGGAATGCCGGATCTCTGCTCAGATATCCTCTTCTCAGATCAGCAAGCTAAAGCAGCCACCTGTGTCTGCCTAACCCACCACCGTAGTTTAACTTTCTGCCTAGTCTTTATCACTAGCTGATATTTCTCAGGATCCTTTAGTTACTTCTTTTTCGTCTTCCCCTCCTAGAATGTAAACTCTTCCCCTCCTAGAAGGTAAACAAAAGACCTGTTCTGTTTTGTTCTTCGGCCCATCCCAAGCCTAGCGTAGTGCCTGGCATGTGGTGGTGTCCAAACCCAAGCGTGGAGTGAATGAGGGATCAATCCATGAGAGAGCGAGCGGCTCCAGTGGGTATGCGCGAGTGTCTCACTCGGTGTAGATGTGTATGTTGTGTGTGTTGTGTGTGTGCGCACGCTGGGGAGGCCAGACAAGTGTGGACCAGTGATTGGGGCACCTCTTCCCTGCAAAGAGGCCAGGGGAAGACAGTGCGTGTGGGGTCTTCTACCAGGGAGGATGGCTTGCTGGTGTGTCCCCCCCAGGGGAGGACTACCAATGAAGGGGACCCGGGAGATGGCGGGTGGGGGCCCCCGGGAGGACAGTGGGCGAGGGAGGGGGTCCTTGCCAGGCCTGGGGCGGCCGGGGGCGGTCCTGGGCTCCCCTCCGTCCCGCCTCCAGGCCTCGGGGCCTGGCTGGCCGACGTGGCGTTGGCGGCGCTGCGCGCGGGAGGGCAGGGCAGGAGGGACAGAGGCGGGGGCGGGCCGGAAAGTTTGTCCGGCGGCAGCGGCGTTGGGGACTCCGGCGGGGGATGCGCGCCCGGCCCCTCAGCGCCCCCAGCACGCCGCCGAGTCCCGCTCGCCATGGGTAAGTCCCGATCGGGCGCTGCCTGCTGGAAGCCCGACCCCTTCCCAGGGTGTAGACACCGCCCCCACGCTCCCCTAAGAGTGCGCGCCCCCTGGCTCCCCTGGGCCGCCCCGGCCGGATACCGCCTCTCGGGTGGCCAGCCCGAGACTGCAGGCCTGCAGCGGGGGCTGGGACGGGGCTTGGTCGCGCTTCCTTCCATCTTCCTTTCTGCCCCGGAAAAGTGGCCCCTCACTTGCTGCGGCGCCCACTCGGGCCCAGGCACTCTCCCGGGCGCCCTGATCCGACAGCCCCAGGCAAGTGCAGCTGTTCCTGGTCTGCAGATGAAGAAATGGAGGCTCCGAAAGAAGCAAAGCAGTTCATCGATTCGCTGAGCGCGGTTGTGCCCCAGGCGCTGTTGTGGGCCTGGGGACGCTGTCGCGAACGAAACTGCGAACAAAACAGACGAACCCCCTCCTCTGGACGTGATTCTGCAGAGAAGGGACAGAGAAGGAGATTCTAACACAGCACTGGGGTGGGACGCGTGGGGAATGGCTTTGTTGCCACTCGGGACTAGGGCTCTATTTTTCTCTCTGCATTCAGAAGCCTCGAAGGATCAGTCGTTGATTCTTGAGTGAGCACCTACTACGTGTCAGACATTGATATAGGGGTTAGAGATTCAGCAATGAACAAAATAGACAATAATCCTCTCTCTCATGGAGGTGGCATTCTGATTGAGCAGCTGGGTAAACACGTTTATGAATAACTTCAGAGAGAGATAAGGTGTTGTGGAACCCATAAAATGGGGTGGCGTGAAGGCCGAGGGCGGGGGTTCCTTAGGTAGGTGGTCAGGGTGGGTTTTCTGGAGTAGGACGTTTTGGAGCTGAGACCTTCCTCAGAAGCGGGTCTTGCTGAGATCTGGAGAAAGAGCTTCCAGGTGGCAGCAACAGTGCAAAGGCCCTCAGGCAGGAATGAGTTTGTGTGGCCCAGGCCAGGATGGCCAGAGCACAGCGGGCAGGGCACTGAGGTCAAAGGGATGGCAGAGAGGTGTGCAGGGCTTTGTAGGCCGTGGTGAGAAGTTCAGATTTTATTGCAAATGCCACGGCAAGCTGGAGAAGGGTTTTAAGCTGGAGCGGGGCCGTGACCTGAATTATCTTTTCTTTTCTTTTTTTTTCTTTTTTTTGAGATGATCACTCTGTCGCCAGGCTGGAGTGCAGTGGTGTGATCCCGCTCACTGCAACCTCCAGCTCCCTGGTTCAAGCAATTATCCTGCCTCAGCCTCCCAAGTAGCTGGGATTACAGGCATACACCACCACGCCCAGCTAATTTTTGTATTTTTAGTAGAGAGTGGGTTTCACCATGTTGGCCAGGATGGTCTTGATCTCCTGACCTCGTGATCCGGCTGCCTCGGCCTCCCAAAGTGCTGGGATTACAGGCGTGAGCCGCCGCGCCCGGCCCTGAATTAACTTTTCAAAGCTTGCTCTGAGTCGTTCTGTGGAGAATCACAGTGGCTAACACTGGCTATGATGTAGGTAAGCATAGAAGGTAGGCATTAATATCCCATTTGTAGATGGGGAAGCCCAGAGAGGTGAGGTGAGTTCCCCAAGGTCACACAGCTATGGAGAGGAGAAGCTGGGAAGGAGCCCCAGCATTCTGACTCCAGTCTGCATTCCTAACCACTGCACCACGTGGCCTGTCATGGTGGATTAATGGTAAAACTGGTGACCAGTTCCGGCTCTGACGGGAGAGTCCATCCTCTTAACCCCCACGGCACAGTGCCCCAGAGCCTGAGAAAAAAATGAGGCCCAGAGAGGTCAAGGTCTTCTTAAGGACACTCAGCTTAGCCCTAGCCCCTTGTCCCTGCACCTCCTATTCCTGCTAAATCAACCCAACAGCCATTTGCTGAGTGCCTTCTATGGGCAAAGCGAGGGCTGGGTGTTAGTGCTGGGGGAGGCATAAGTCATGGCTGCGGGTCTCTGTCCTCCCCAGAATTCTTACACAGCAGGGACCAGGGATTGGGCTGTCTTTATAGCCTCTGGGGGCAGAACTGGGTTCTAGACCCAATTCCCCTCACTTTGTTCTACTATTCCACTTTGACCTGGGAGAGTCTGCCAACTTCTCTGGTCACTATCAAATACCCTTATCACAGGGCAGCCATGAGAATGATGAGAAAAAATGAATTACAGTGCTCGGCTCATCACCTATATCTGGTAAATGGTGAGTGAATGTGAGTTTTTATTTTATATTGCACCCAATATTGGGATTCTGGAGTCAGACTGCCCGAGTTCAAGTTCCTGCTGTGTGACTTACAAACTGTGTCACCTTGGGGAAATGTCTTCACCTCTCAGTGTGGTGGTGATTTCTGTAAAATGGGAATGACAATAGTGATTGTCATAGGATTGTCTAGGGATTAAGCCAGCAGGTACAGATACTGCCCCTTAGGAGATTGGCTGGCTATAGTGGGTGCTCCAAGTATCAGCTGTGGCTGCAATTGCTGGGACATTTGGAAGCCGGCCATCTGCAAGAGGATATTCATACAGTTCAATTTCACTTCTGGCTTCTCCCTGGAGCTTCAGGGAAAGCCACAGCAGGTCTCTGGTGCAGGAGGGACCCAGTGCTCTGTGACTTCTGGTTGAGACACTACTCTAGTGTCACCAACAGGAGGCCTGGGACTTGCAGCTGGAGATACTTGCATCCCAAACCAGGGTTCTCCCCCCTCCCCCTGCCCCCTGACTCTGTCCCGGGGAAGCTGTGCCCTCCACAGCGAGGGGCTTAGAGGATTAAGGGATTTCCTCCAGTGTGGGACATCTTCACTACAGCCTATGTTAGGCAGGTTATTAATAGAAAGGACGCACACTTGCTAAACTTAGGTCAAGCCGTCTTAATTTGTTCTCCTTAATTTTCTTTCTTTTCTTTTTTTCTCTTTCTTTCTTTCTGTCTTCTTTCTTTCTTTCTTTTTTTTTTTTTTTGACAAAGTCTGGCTCTGTCATCTAGGCTAGAGTGCAGTGGTACAGTCTCGGCTCACTGCAACCTCTGCCTCCCAGGCTCAAGCCATCCTCCCACCTCGGCCTCCCAAGTAGCTGGAATTACAGGTGCACACCAGTATACCTGGCTAATTTTTGTATTTTTTGGTAGAGATGGGGTTTCACCGTGTTACCCAGGCTGATCTTGAACTCATGAACTCAAGTGATCCACTTGCCTTAGCCTCCCAAAGTATTGGGATTATAGGCATGAGCCACTGTGCCCAGCCTAAGCCATCTTAATTTGAGGATGAGGCTTTGCTCTGCTTCCTGTCCATGGCCACTTCCAGGCCCTGGACCTTTCAGATGTTCATGAGCCAAGATCCTTTCTTTCTGGATTTCCTACATCCCCACAATTCATTTGGTTTTTCATTCATTCACTCAATCATTCATTTGTTTAACAAATATTATTGATTGAGTGCTGAGTAACTGTCCTTGGCCTCAGGGAGACAGCTGAGAAGAAACAAACCACTCCTGTTCCCTTGAGGCTGACTTTCAGGTCAGGGAGACCAATAAATATGTAAAATATGTAGTTATTTTGGAAGATGAGAAGTGCCACGCAGAAAAAACAAGTGGAGAAGGGGATACAAAGTGCTAGATGCTACAGGGAGGTTGAATTTTAGGTAGAAGGCCAGGGACAGCCTCACCGAGAAGGGGATGTTTCAGCAAAGATCAGAAGGGAGGAAGGAAGGAACCGTTGGCATGGAGGGACAGGACTTCCCAGGCAGAGAGGTTGGCAGGTACCAAGCTTTGAGTTGGGACGTGCTTGGAGTGAGAGTAGCGGCAAGGAACCAGTGTGACTGGAGGCCAGTGAGAGGGGGCAGATCCTGCAGAGTCTTGAAGGCCACGGTGAGGACGTTGGCTTTTCTTAGACTGAAATAGGAGCCTTGGAGGGCTCCTAGTGGAAGAGTGACGAGGCCTGACTTAGGTTTTCCCAGAATCCTTCTGGCTGCTGTGTAGAATTAGTTTAGGTTCAGAGGTATCTGACACAGCCCTAGAAATGTCATGAGGTGAAATAGCCCTGGTCCTCTACCCAGTCATTTGTTCATTCAGCAGAAACTTCACTGGGTTCCTCTTGGGTGTCAGGGCAGGGCTGGGGCCCCGGAGGCTCAGGATGAGTCAGTCTCTATCCCTGCCCTCCTTAGTTGAATATGGAAGACTCATAAAAGAACTTGCAGTGTGACCAAGCGAAAGGAGTACAGTGGAGAGTTGAGGAAGATGCATGGGAATTGGTCAGGAACTCCCTCAAACTTTTCCACTGAAAGGCACTAAGCAAACGTCACTGTCTGCTGATATGAAGGGTACTTGGGTACTGAGATTAAAAAAAAAAAATGACAGGCCAACCTTCAGAAAATCCAGAAATTGGCAATGAGTATTTATGGGTCACTGAAGTCTATGGCTTCAGGTGCAGTTGGATCTAGGGGCTCATACAGTGTTGTCAGGAATCCTTCATCAGGGAAGATGGCCCCCAGTGGCTCCAGGCAAGTAAAACACCAGCTTGGCACCCCTGGTGAGCAAACATACCCAGGCCGACTCTCACTGGCCCAGGTTCACCCACGTGGTATTCATCTCTGCCTAGGGCCCAGGAATTTGCTGATTGATTGGATCTGGATCATGGACACCACCCTGGGGCTGGGCACCGAGGGTGGAGGTGGGGGCGGTTATCTCCACCCAAACCAAGAGACTGTGAGACAAGGAAAAGGGGCGGCTCCCTGCAATGGAAGATGAGGAGTGGATGCCAAATAACAGATGTGTATACCTGGAGGCTCCTTGGGGAGGTGGCACAGGACCTGGGACTGAAGAGGGAGAGTAGAGGAACAAAGGGACCCTTTCCTTGGGGAACAAGGACAGTGCACATAGGAGGCCCAGCACGTGCAGAGGTGGAGCGGCATGAAAGCGTACAGTATGTGCCGGGAACAAACATGTTGGCAAGGTGTGTGGGGCGGGGCTGTGGCGACAGAGTCCGGCAGGAGGCGAAGTGGCTGAGGAGTTAGGCTAGCCCATGAAGGGCCTTGCCTGTCATGCTAAGGTGGTGGGACTGACTCAGGTGATGGGAACCATGGAAAGGGAATGTTCTTCCTCGTCTTCCTAATGGCTCCAACTCCTTTGAGGTCCTCCTTTATATCTACAGTCCCATGCCACAGTATCATTTCACCATGCTTTATCCCTTGGGGTTTTCCTGAGAGCTCTTTCCCCTCCACCTCTGCCTCCTGCACCCCAGTTTCCTCCCACCCCACCTATCTCTGATTGGCTCTTCTTGCTGGGAGGTCAGTGCAGCAGAGCTCTTAAGGACGTGGGTTTGGGAGGCAGGCAGGTCAGCATTTCCATCCTGATCCTGTTGCTTCCTAGCTGTGAGAACACTCCGAACCTTAACCTCCACATCTGTAAGATGGAATAATTGTAGCAGTCTCACCTAGGGTTGTTATGAGGATGAATTGAGGGAAGGAACATAAAGTCTTCACACAGAGGAGGTCTCCATACGTGATAGCTGTTATTATTACTGTTTTATTTCACGTTTGTTTGTTTGTTTTTATTGTCCATTGGCCTTATTGTCCATTTCAACTGAACCTGCACTGATGTGTTTTCCAGTGGAACCTGTGGGTGGAAGCTGTGAGCCCTTTGGCTGGGTTCCCTTTCGCTGCAAGAGGAACCCAGGAAATGGCAAACAAATCCTGGGCTTTCACCTCGATTGCTTCACATGGCCTGGAAGGACCTTGCTTTCTGGGAGAAAGCCTCAGGAATGAGGGAGGAGGGGCAAAGGGGGGCGAAGACAGAGCAGGATCTGAGCAGCATCTTCCAGGATGTTTGCTAGTGGTGAGGAACAGGAAGGACAGGCCAGCCAGGGAGTGGCAAGGGCTCGTTTCCTTGGAGGGTAGGAGTGGCAGGGGAGAGGGATGAGCAGAAGTGGGGGTGGAGAATGATTCCTTCACCCATGGAGCTCCTCCTTCTGCACAGAAACTGCCTAACAAAGCTAAGAAGGGACCCAAGCAAGAGAACAGAGTGAAATCACATTTCACCAAGGTATTATAATGGAGCAGTCAAGAGTAGGGACTGTGGACCCAGACAGCCTGGCTTTCATTCTACCCTCAGCTGCTTACAACTTTTTTTGTTTTTTTATTTTAGAGTCAGGGTCTCAGTCTGTCACCCAGGCTGGAGTGTAGTGTCACGATCATAGCTCACTGTAACCTCAAACTCCTGGGCTCAAGCGATCCTCACACTTCAACCCCTAGAGTAGCTTGGACTACAGGCGCCCACCACCACGCCTGGCTAATTTTTAAACCTTTTGTAGAGACAGGATCTTGCTATGTTGCCCAGGTTGCACTTACTACTTTTGACCTTAAGTGAGTTGCTTTACCCCTCTGATGATCACTTTATTCATTTGTAAATAATACAAGAGCCTACCTCATAACGTTGGGGTGAGAACTTTTTTTTTTTTTTTTTTGAGACAGGATCTTGCTCTGTTGTCCAGGCTGGAGTGCAGTGGCATGATCTTGGCTCACTGCAACCTCCACCTTCCCGGATTCAAATGATTCTCCCACCTCAGCCTCCCGAGTAGCTGGGATTACAGGTGCATGCCACACACCCGGCTAATTTTTGTATTTTTAGTTGAGATGGGTTCTCATCATGTTGGCCAGGCTGCTCTTGAACTCCTGGCTTCAAGTGATCCGCCCACCTCAGCCTCCCAAAGTGTTGGGATTACAGGCGTGAGCCACTGCACCTGGCCATAAATGTGTTTTTAAACTCAAAGCAATGTCTAGTCCAGAGAAACTCTCCATACATCTGGCTATAATATTGCAGATATCCTTGTCAGGTCCAGGGTGGGGGTGCATGACATAGATACTGCTGGATTATTCTAGATGCTTCCAGAAATATATAAATTTAAGTGTGTGAATTAAAAATTAAGAGTAATCTGTGCAACTGTGCTGCCAATAGGGTAGCCAGCATCCATATGTGGTTATTTTTATATGTACACTAATAAAAATAAAATAAAATAAAATAAAAAATTCAGGCTGGGCATGGTGGCTCATACCTGTAAGTAATCTCAGCATTTTGGGAGACTGAGGCGGGCGGATCACCTGAGGTCAGGAGTTCGAGACCAGCCTGGCCAACATGGTGAAACCCGGTCTCTACTAAAAATATAAAAATTAGCCAGGCGTAGTGGTACATGCCTGTAGCACCAGCTGTTGAAGGGATATGTTTTGAAGGTGTATTAGTCCGTTTTCATGCTGCTGATAAAGACATACCTGAGACTGGGTAGTTTATAAAGAAAAAGAGGTTTAATGGACTCACAGTTCCATGTGTCTGGGGAGGCCTCAAAATCATGGTGGAAGGTGAAAGGCACTTTACATGGCGGCAGGCAAGAAAGAATGAAAGCCACGTGAAAGAGATTCCCCTTATAAAACCATCAGATCTTGTGAGACTTATTCACTACCATGAAACAGTATGGGGGAACCACCCCCATGACTCAATTATCTCCCACTGGGTCCCTTCCACAACACGAGGGAATTATGGGAGCTATAATTTAAGATGAGATTTGGGTGGGGACACAGCCAAATCATATCAGAAGTGGAGCAGGAGATGACACCAAATTTGTGTTTTCTTAATCAAGTCTGGCATTGAGCAGGACTGTTACAGGTGGTAACAGCAATCATGGTACTTCTCCTTGAGCATACTTCCTGAGCCTCCTTTCTCTACTGAACTCTTCCAAGAGCCAGTGAGAAAGGATTTATTAGCCCTGTTTTACAGGTGAGGAAACGAGTTCAAAGAGAAGAAGCAGCTTGCCCAGGGTGGCACAGAGCAAGTGGCAGTGCTAAGACTGGAACTCAGGCCTTTTCAGTCCTAGTCCTCATTGCTTTACACTGTGCTAAGCTGTCAACACAGTAGATCATATAACAACTTAGAGGAACAGCATCCATTTTTTCATTTTATCTTCCCACCGGCTCTGAAAGCAAACAAGGTGGGTATTATTGTCCCCATTTTACACATGAGCAAACTGACACTGAGAGATCAGAAGTACCTTGGTTCAAGTGCAGCTGAGAGGGGCACAGAGTGAGATGAGGTATGCACAGATACACAAGAGAGAAGCTTAAGAATGTCTTTAATAACCAGAGCTCTCGGATCAGTGGAATCATGAGGACTGGAAGGGGAAAAGAAGCAAATGGCAAGAAAACATATCTACCAAAAAGAAAACAAAGCAAGACAAAAAGCCTCTCACATTCTTACATTCAGCCAAGGATTTTGTACCTTCTTCACTAGTTTGTTCATTCATAAAATGGGAACATTGAAACACTAATTTCTTTGGATTTAGGAAGAATTTTTCAGAATTATTATTTTTGAGCTCCTCCTTTATTACCCTTTTCATTTTTCATCTTTAGCCAGTGGTCCATTTTGATATAAATTAAACTAATCTAGGACTAAAAACCTCACATTGTAAGATATGGAAGTCAGAATTATTGTGCAGTTTGGTGTTTCCTAAGTAATGAAGTAGTTGGGTCATGGCGTGCTTTCCTGATTCCCACAAACTGACCCTTGTGCTCGCTTGTCATGTACTCAGGAATCTTTATTCCATTTTAAAGGAGAAAAATGTTTGAATGGATGCTTTATCTATTGGTATTTTTAACACATAGATGTTGTAACATCTTTCATTAATGTGTCAGGGGCCCTTTGGAAGAGACTGATCTAGTAACATTTCCTCATTTTATAGATTTCCTTATTTTATATTCAAGTTATATCTATTGCTGTTTAACAAAACACTCCAAGACTTAGCGTCTTCTAATAATAATCATTTTATTATATCTACTAGTTCTCTGGGTTGAATGGGCTCAGCTGGGTGGTTCTTCTGCGGCTGTGGTTGGAATCATCTGGCGGCCCCTGTCTGTTGCCTAAGGGTCTCTCCACACAGTTTTTCCATGTGACAGTGTAGCCAGATTTCTTACAGAGTGGCTTGGGGCTCCCCAGAAAACATAAAATGTGGAAATTGCTCAAGGTTTAGACCCAGGACTGAACAGTGTCACTGTAGCCATATTCTGGTGGTTAAAACTAGTAACAGAGCTACTCAGATTCAGTGTGAGAGGGAACCACATAATGGCATAACACCAGGAGGCATGACTCATTGGGAGCCATCTTTAGAGACCAGCTCCCACAGCCCAAAAAGGGCAAGTGACTGGCCTAGTGTCACACAGCAAGTTAGTTACCAAAACAGAAAAGAACCTTGTTTTGCAAATCTCTAAATTATTGTCCTGTCCTCACTACTATATATATGTAAAAATGACTTGGGAGCCCTACAAATCCCTCAATTAGAAAAAAAAAAAAAAAAAAAAAGAGAGAGAGAGAGAGAGACGTTGCAGGTTTTTCCATGAGTCTGGAAATTCTGTTGCTCAGTGTACTAATTGGGAGCTTTTAAATTATAATTTACAGAAAACAACTCAATCTGACTAAAAGAACAAAGAGTATTGGTTGGCTCATGTAACGAGAGCCCAATGGATTGGGTAAGCTTCAGGCACTGCTAGATCCATGGGTTCATGCAATAATATTGGGATCTATTTCTTGTTGTCTTTTGGCTCTGTTCTCATCTGTGTTGGTTTCATTTTCATAAAGGCCTTCTGCACAGCATGACCAATGACTATTTTGTTTCTGTAACTTGAAATTCTCAAAAAATGTAGTTCTTTTTTCCTGTCTATGTATAGCAATTCCCTGAGACCCACTTGCTCATCCCTATGTGTGGGTGGAGAGTACATGTGACTGGTAATCCCATCAGTGGGGAAGGGGCTCTTCCTCAAAGGAAAAGATTCCAGGCAGACAGAAGAAGTAACAAACGTTTACTACACCCAGAGGATTGTATTCCTTGAAAATTTGTTTCCATGTGGAAGCAGTTGAAAACTGGTACCTATGGGTTGCACTCTGAGATGTGTTTTGTCTGACTCAAATAATATTTTTATATATTCTTGGAACAACATTTAAAAATCAGAAAATAGTTTATAAAAATCTGGATTTATGGTTTCTCTTTTAAAAAAAACAGATCTGGCAGTTCTTGACCTTCCTGTTTTCCAATTTCCTTATCTGTGACATGGAGATATTAATAATACCTAACTCATGAGGTTACTGTTCCATGGTGAGCAGGTCTATGCAAACCTACCTCTGAAGGCTGAGGAGCTGAGAGGCCAAAGAAAGAGGCTGACAAATCCAGTCTTGCAGAAGGAAATTTCACAGGGACATAAAAACAGGAGCCATATCTCAGGTAGCCACAAGACCGTGGATTCCCATACCTGCCCTCCAGAAAGTATTCTTAATATATCAAGCTTTTAGCATAAAACATGTGCAGCTGATCATGTCTTCAGACTTTCTTGCCAAGACTTGTGACCACTGGAGAGGCTGAATAAGCATCTTGAAGGGTTATCTATGCTACAGGCATTTTTAAAGAACTTACTGTAGAACAACTTGGTATGTGGGGCCCAAATATCCATCATCATGGTGGTTTCACTTCAAGATGGCCTCACTCTGGCCATGCAACAGGGTGTTTTCCTACAGTTGTGAGGATTACATGAAATGATGCGTTTAAAGTTTCTTACATTATGCCTGGCACATAGGGATCAGTCATGAAATGGCAGTTACTCTTCTAATAATTTGCCAGAGATTATACAGTCTGGTGTGTTAACAATACCTGGAGCTGTGTTGTGACTTTAGATGAGGCATGAACTCTCCAGTTTGGCAATCCCCACCATTCTTTGTTGTCTCACATGCAGCCCGTGTTCCTCATTGATCTTAACTGGCAGCTCCCTGCTATATAGCATTTCTTCTTAGTTTTCATTAGCACTCTCACCTGGACCCTTGTACTAGCCTTCCAACCTGGGTTTACTCTTGCTCTTTGGTTTCACTGCTAGGAATAGAAACTGGAAATAGCATAGTTTCACTAAGTCAGAAATTGTTGGGATTTTCTTCTTAGCACATCAAAATATATGGAGATTGACAATCCATTGTTGGTATGGTAGGCTTACTGCCATCAGGGACCCATTCTTCTTCTATATTTCCGTCCTACTATGTCAGTGTGTAGCTTGCATCCTCATGGTTACCCCCCATCATGTTCCAAGATGGCTGCTGAAGCTCTGGTCATCACACCTGCATTCCAGGCAAGAGGTAAGGGAGCTAGAAAAAAGGGCAAAAAAGATCTAGCCAGCTGTTTCCCTCTCACCCTCTTCTTGGAGAGCTTTTTTCAATGTCCCACCAAAAAAACTCCCTCTTCCATCTTAGTAGCCACCAATAGCTGTGGGAAAGGTGGGAAATGTAGTCTTTTAGCTGGATGTAGTCCTGATACCAAAGAAAAAGGGGTGAATGGACATTGATTGGGCCACATTCACCTAATTTAGCATCTCCATACAACAGCAAGAGCAATATTTTAAAAATTAAAAATAGATGACCGATTTGTTTCCTGTTGGGACTCATAAAAAATGAAAAAAGTAGATCACCTCATTCCTGGCTGAAGCCAGCAAAGGCTTCCAACTACTGAGAATGACATTCCTCATTGTCCTCTTGACTTGCAAAGCCCCACATGATCTGGCCCCTGCCTATTTCTCCTGCCTCATCATCTCCCATCACTCTCACTCACTGGGCTTCAGCCTCTGGCCTCCTGTCTGATTACCTCAGTGATTAAAGGTCCTCACTTTAGCCATATCATCTCTACAACTTACTTGTTATGTGACCATGAGAAAGTTTCTTAACTTCTCTGCACTTTGGAGGATGATATGTTATAGGGTAGCTGTAACAATTAAATGAGAAAATACATATAAAGCTCTTAAAACAGATTCTGGCATTTAGTAAGGGCCATATAAGTACTAACCATTAATATCCATAGTTGTTGAAACACCAAGAACTGTCCTACCTCAGGGCCTCTGTACTTTGTGTTCACTCTGTCTAGGATGTTCTTCTCCCAGATTTTCCTGGGACTTTCACGTCACTCAAATCTCTGCTCAAATTTTTGCTCTTCAGAGAGGCCTTAAAATAGTACTACTCCATCAACCTTAATTCTCTTTCCCTGCTTCATTTTTTATGACATCTTCACTATCTGAAATTATATACTTATTTATCATCTTCCTATTTCTTCTAGAACTTTAGATCCTGGACAACACAGCTGTATTCCAGCCCTAAGAGCACTTCCTGGCATGTTGTAAATGCCAGATAAATAAATTTGGATGGATGGATAGATGGATGGATGGATGGACTGATGTGTGGATGAGTATATAAAGGGATGAAATACAGAGATGGGTGGATGAATGGATGGATTTGTAGATAGACCGATCAACAAATTGGTGGATGGTTGGGTGAATTAAGGTATAGATAAATGGACATACAGATGGATGAATATTTGGATGGATGAAGTAGATGAATGGATGGAGGATGCATAGATGGATGGATGGGTGGTTGAATAGATGGAGTGGATGGAAGAATGGATGGATAGTTAAATGGATGATTGAACAGATGGTGTAGATGGATGGTGGTTGGATGGATGGATGGATGGATGGATGGATGGATGGTTGAATAGATGGAGTGGATGGATGGATGGATGGATGGATGGATGGTTGGAGTGGATGGATAGATGGATGGATGGATCAGTGAATGGTTGAATGGGTGGTTGAACAGATGGAGTAGATGGATGGAGGATTAATGGATGGATGGTTGAATTGATGGAGTGGATGGATGGACAGATGGATGGATGGATGGATGGATGGATGGATGGATGGATGGAGTAGATGGATGGATAAATGGAGGTGTTGACAGATGGAGGGAAGGTTGAATGGATGGATGGTATGACAAGGAACCATTCTAACTCTGTCCCTGTCACTTTTGTTTTTTAGGCCACCCCCCACCTGTCCTGCCTTTGTGTGCCTCTGTGTCTTTGCTGGGTGGCCTGACCTTTGGTTATGAACTGGCAGTCATATCAGGTGCGCTGCTGCCACTGCAGCTTGACTTTGGGCTAAGCTGCTTGGAGCAGGAGTTCCTGGTGGGCAGCCTGCTCCTGGGGGCTCTCCTCGCCTCCCTGGTTGGTGGCTTCCTCATTGACTGCTATGGCAGGAAGCAAGCCATCCTCGGGAGCAACTTGGTGCTGCTGGCAGGCAGCCTGACCCTGGGCCTGGCTGGTTCCCTGGCCTGGCTGGTCCTGGGCCGCGCTGTGGTTGGCTTTGCCATTTCCCTCTCCTCCATGGCTTGCTGTATCTACGTGTCAGAGCTGGTGGGGCCACGGCAGCGGGGAGTGCTGGTGTCCCTCTATGAGGCAGGCATCACTGTGGGCATCCTGCTCTCCTATGCCCTCAACTATGCACTGGCTGGTACCCCCTGGGGATGGAGGCACATGTTCGGCTGGGCCACTGCACCTGCTGTCCTGCAATCCCTCAGCCTCCTCTTCCTCCCTGCTGGTACAGATGAGACTGCAGCACACAAGGACCTCATCCCACTCCAGGGAGGTGAGGCCCCCAAGCTGGGCCCAGGGAGGCCACGGTACTCCTTTCTGGACCTCTTCAGGGCACGGGATAACATGCGAGGCCGGACCACAGTGGGCCTGGGGCTGGTGCTCTTCCAGCAACTAACAGGGCAGCCCAACGTGCTGTGCTATGCCTCCACCATCTTCAGCTCCGTTGGTTTCCATGGGGGATCCTCAGCCGTGCTGGCCTCCGTGGGGCTTGGCGCAGTGAAGGTGGCAGCTACCCTGACCGCCATGGGGCTGGTGGACCGTGCAGGCCGCAGGGCTCTGTTGCTAGCTGGCTGTGCCCTCATGGCCCTGTCCGTCAGCGGCATAGGCCTCGTCAGCTTTGCCGTGCCCATGGACTCAGGCCCAAGCTGCCTGGCTGTGCCCAATGCCACTGGGCAGACAGGCCTCCCTGGAGACTCTGGCCTGCTGCAGGACTCCTCTCTACCTCCCATTCCAAGGACCAATGAGGACCAAAGGGAGCCAATCTTGTCCACTGCTAAGAAAACCAAGCCCCATCCCAGATCTGGAGACCCCTCAGCCCCTCCTCGGCTGGCCCTGAGCTCTGCCCTCCCTGGGCCCCCTCCGCCCGCCCGGGGGCATGCACTGCTGCGCTGGACCGCGCTGCTGTGCCTGATGGTCTTTGTCAGTGCCTTCTCCTTTGGGTTTGGGCCAGGTAAGTGGAGTTTTCTTGCAGGTGACTCTGGAGCCTTCTACCCCTCCTAGGGGGAAGTTTGGGGACTTCCCACCCTGATGACCTGGCAGGGTGTCAGCGGGGCACTAGAGGTGGGTTGACCATGAAGCCTCAGGGCCCCTCACTTACTTGCAGTTGCTCCTCCCAGGGCCAGTGCCTAATTTTATGTTTGTAATTTGTATTCCTTAAAAGGCTCCCCAAGTCATTTGAGCTTCAGGTCCCTTAAAGCCTGGATAGCTCACAACTGGAAGGAATTTAATGAATAGGGTGAAAACCAATCATCCCAGTTCGTCCAAGACTGTTCCCATCTCGGCATTGAAAGTCTCATGTCTCAGAAAACCTCTCAGTCTTCAGCAAACTGAGACTCTACTGTAATTCTTATAGCGGAATGGGAGTGGGAGTTTAGTATCAGGAGCCTGACACTAGAAAATCCCATTGTTGAGAGGCTGCATGTTTGACCTGATGGTGCCAGGCCCCAGGTCCCACCACAGCCCAGGAGCCCTCCTGCTCTCCCACCCTAGTGACCTGGCTTGTCCTCAGCGAGATCTACCCTGTGGAGATACGAGGAAGAGCCTTCGCCTTCTGCAACAGTTTCAACTGGGCGGCCAACCTCTTCATCAGCCTCTCCTTCCTCGATCTCATTGGTGAGTCCTTCCCAGACAAGTCCGTTTTTTTTCTGTGGCCCAAGCTCCCTACTCTAAAGCAGAAATTTTTGGATTTTCCTATGTATTAGCTGCAGAACTATTATTCTGTGCAGAAACATCACCAAATGTCCAAGACGACATCCAGGACCCTCATATGCACTGTAAAACTCCCCAGGCCAGCTAATGGGTGATGGTCTACACCCAGTACTGGTGAGAGGTCATCTGAGGTCAACCAGCAGGAGTAAGAGTAGCAATGTTTATTTGCTCCAAACTGGCTTAAACTGGTTCATGACACCTGCCAGGTGGAAGTTTTTCTTGGCTTTTCTTTTCTTTTTAATTTTTAATTTTTTTTGAGATGGAGTCTTGCTCTGTCACCCAGGCTGGAGTGCAGTGGCACAATCTCAGCTCACTGCAACCTCCGCCTCCCGGGTTCAAACTATTCTCCTGCCTCAGCCTCCCGAGTAGCTGGGACTACAGGCACCCGCCACCATGCCCGGCTAATTTTTGTATTTTTTGTAAAGACAGGGTTTCACCAGGTTGGCCAGGCTGGTCTTGAACTCCTGACCTCAAGTGATCCACCTGTAATCCCAAAGTGCTGGGATTACAGGCATGAGCCACCGTGTCTGGCCTGGAAGTTTTTCTCAAATCAAGTTTGGGTGACATCATCTCTTCCTCCCTAGCATTGAAACCCATTCTGAGGTGTGGCGGGATGGGGTGGAAATGATGTGGGCCCAGAACACCAGGGAATGACTCTGAGATGCTGAGATGCTCATGGCTCCAGGCCCTGGTCTTCAGTGGGTATTGCTCATCTGGGCCAGAGTACACAGGCTCCTTCATTGTGGTCCCCAAGGCACAGTTCTTAGGGTTCAGTTATTTTCCTGTTCTCTATGGCCAAGAGTTTCCTTCCCAAAGGTGCAGCCAACTTGGGAGGCTGGGGGGCAGTGCTGTGGGAAACCCCAGTGGAAGAACCCCCCTATCATGGCTGTCTTCCACCCCCAGTCTTAGGGAATCCAAGCTTCTCCCTGCAGCCTCAGTCTTCAAGCATTTCCCTTTGTGTGGAGTAAATGAGTGAGAGAGGAGAAAGAAGGAGAGAAACAAGGAAGGGAGGAAGGAAGGGAGGGAGGGAGAAAGGAAGGAAGGAATTTATTAGAATTGTGTCATATATCATCCCCATTTCACAGATGGGAAAATACATCCTTACCCCGTCCAGCCAGGGAGTCAAAAGACTAGAACCAGCCCCACTGCCTTCCAGCCTGTTGCTCTCCCTGCTGGCGATAGGTCCAGCTGGTCATGGGAGGCTGCCTAAAGGAGGTATGGACGTGGCTGTCAGAGGTGAGAATGGCTTCCAAAACATAATTTGTCTTCCACCTTGACAAAGACCCTTCCTCCACAGCCTCTTCTCTGTCTTGGGATGAATGACATCAAATGACTCAGGGTCATTCCCATCTTGGCTGCTGGCTCTGAGACCCACCGGAGGCTCTAGGAGGAGGCTGACTCTGGGACTGAACTGTGGCTTTTGTCCTCTCTCCCAAACCAGTCACAGGTCAAACTGGCTGAAACTCAGTTCTCTGAATGATCAATTCACTGAATGACCGATTCGTGGAATTTCTGGGTGTGTTTTTTTTTTTTTTTTTTTTGAAACAGGTTCTCACTCTGTCGCCCTGAGTGCAGGGCGGAGTGCAGTGGCATGATCTCGGCTCACTGCAGCCTTGACCTCCGGGGCTCAAACAATCCTCCAGCCTCAGCCTCCCGAGTAGCTGGGGCTACAGGTGTGTGCCACCATGCCCAGCTAATTTTTTTATTTTTTATTTTTAGTAGAGACGGGGTTTCACCATGTTGCCCAGGCTGGTCTCGAACTCCTGAGCTCAAGTGATCCTCCCACTTTGGCCTCCCAAAGTGCTGAGATTACAGGCGTGAACCACTGCACCAAGCCCAATTCATGAAATTTCTAAGGATTTTTTTTTTTTTTTCAAACTGAGATTTGCCAAGGCCGTGTCCATGCCGCTGTTTGGCCACTCAGCTGGATCCACGATCCCTCAAGCCAGGCTTTCGGAGCCCAAGCGTGCTCCACGGGATAGTGCTCTAGATGTGGGTGAGGGGCCTTTCCCATAAACACAAGTTGCCTTTGTCTCTGTGCTTGTGGACTTGCGTCCTGGCTCATCCCCGCCTTTGAGACAATCAGCGAGATTTCCACTTTAAGGTACTTCACTGACAGCTTATTGGTCACTCTGCAAATTGACCAACGGGAACATTTGCTTTGAGTGAACTGACTTTCCATGCCTGACCTAGAACCTACCAGTTGGCCCAGGCTGCGGGGCCAGAGTGCTTGGTCCTGGGCCTACACTCCCGCCCTCCTGTTTCCAGGCACCATCGGCTTGTCCTGGACCTTCCTGCTCTACGGACTGACCGCTGTCCTCGGCCTGGGCTTCATCTATTTATTTGTTCCTGAAACAAAAGGCCAGTCGTTGGCAGAGATAGACCAGCAGTTCCAGAAGAGACGGTAGGAAGCTGACAGGGTGGGTCTGGGGGAAGAGCTGTAGCACACCCCAAGCACACAGCTTCAGGATTTTAGTCTTTGTGCTTTCCTTTTGCAAGCGGGCATTCCTCCTGTCTTCCTTATTGCCTGGGCACTATGAGTTATTTTTTTGTTCGTTTGTTTGTTTGTTTGTTTGTTTGTTTTTGAGACGGAGTCTCGCTCTGTTGCCCAGGCTGGAGTGCAGTGGCGCCATCTCGGCTCACTGCCAGCTCCGCCTCCCGGGTTCACGCCATTCTCCTGCCTCAGCCTCTCCGAGTAGCTGGGACTACAGGCGCCCGCCACCACGCCCGGCTAATTTTTTGTATTTTTAGTAGAGACAGGGTTTCACCGTGGTCTCGATCTCCTGACCTCGTGATCCGCCCGCCTCGGCCTCCGAAAGTGCTGAGATTACAAGCGTGAGCCACCGCGCCCGGCCGGCACTATGAGTTTTGTCCGGTCACACACAAACTGTTTCCTTGAGTTGTTTTGTGTCTCCCTACAGTGCCTTTTCATTTGACTTTAAGACCCAGCTCATGGGGATTTAAAAATCATTTGATTATGGAATCACAGGAGGCTAGAAGAGTAGAATCTTAAAACCATAAACTATCTTAGAGTCACAGGACCTTGGAGTAGCAAAATATCATAACTATGGCCTTTAAACATTGCACGCAAAATGCTTGTGGGCTTCATGCATTCATTCCGTGGCTATTTATTAAGTCCTTACTATGTGCCAGACAGTGTTCAGAGCCTTAGGAAACATGCTGAGATTAAGGAAGACAAAGTTCCTGTCCTCAAGAGCTTTCATTTGATGGGGGAGGGAAGCCAACAAATGCATAAACAAGAGCGTTTTAGTTGGTGATGGGTAATTAGGAGAAAATGAAGCAGAGCAAAATATGTTGAGAGGGCCAGGTTGACACAGGAGGAACAAAGAAGAAAGGGGTTGTGGCTGAAGTAGAGTGGGTGGTGAGGGAGGGAAGTCCTCTCAGAGGAGGTGGAATTTAAGTTAGTGAGAAGGAGGCACCCATGTAATGATGAGGGGAGGAGCATTCCAAGCAGAAGGAACAGCAAGTGCAAAGGCCCTGAGGTGGGCATGTATCTGGCATGTGCAAGGAACAAGTAAGCCAGTGTGCCTGGAACAGAGGGAGGAAGGGAAGAGCGTGGAGGGTCAGACAGGCCAGATGGGTAGGATCACATCAGGTCTTCAGGTTATTGAGGGGAGTTCAGAATCTTAGCATCATGAGACCTTAGGCTGTTCAAATAAAAGAAGAGTGGAATGGGAGCTTCAGAAGGAACTTCAAAGTGCTACAGTCCTAAGCATCCTTGGCAAATGTCCCCAGTTACCTCTTAAAAGTAGGTGATAGTCACCAGCTCCTGACTGCCCATTCTGTTTCTGGGAAGTCATAAAACGTTTTAAAAAATCATTCTATTATTGACTAGCATCCCTGCACTGGCTGCTAAGCCCCACCCCAATCTGGATCCTAATGTAAGAACCTGTAACCCAGTCCTCCCCATCCCAGAATGTTCTCTCCTACTTTGTTGAGTGGCACCTTCTGCATTTTCGGCAGGCGCCTCAGCAACCCAGCTGTATTAGTTAGGAAGTCGATTTGGCTGCTTGAAGTCATCCAAATGTCGGTTGGGTGTCCAGGGTTGGGTGGATGCTGCATGCCATGAGATCATGTAGGGTCCCAGGCTCCTTCTGTCTTGTTGCTCTGCCACCTCTTCCATATCACCTTTCCTGCATGGCCTAAGGAGGTGCACCCCCACATACCTGCCAGAGGATGGGGGAGGGGAAGGGGTGGGCACAGTCCTCAAGGTCACTTCCACCCACATGACTTTCCATAGAACTTGGCTACACCTATATGCAGGGGAGGCCAAGAAATGTGGTCTTCAATCTGGGAAGCCATGTGCCCAGCTAAAAATCGAGGGTTCTGTTACTAGACAGCTGCCTGGCATCTCTGCCACACTGGTTTTCTTGGGAGAAGATTCCAAATCCATACTCTGGGATAAAAAGCAACGGAGGCAGAAACGCTGGTGGGAGCCAGCTTTGGGGTAAGGCAGGATGTGACTGCAGCTGCGGGGTGTCAGTCTGGACCTGGGGTTACATGGGGGAGCCAAGGCCAGCCCTTGGGGACTGGAGGCTGGGTCTGCTATGACTCTGGAGAAGACAGGAAGTTAGGGGTTTTGGTGGAGTCCGGAGGCAGGTCTGTGTTTTATCATCTCTGTCCCTAGAGTTCAGGGGGCTCTTGATATCAGAGGCCACAGAGAGAGAGAGAAACTCGACTTTGGGAACATAGGGACCAGGGCATGTCCAGGGATTTTGACAGCAGGAACTAATGGGATAGTCTTTTCTGCAGCAACTGTTTTCACTCCTGTGTCCGCCATACAAGAGCCATGGTCCCAGGAGAAAGTCTGATTGGCCAAGGCTGGTTTATGTGCCCACCTCCTAACCCCTAACTTAGCCAGGATAGGGCAGAGATCCTTGATTGACAGTCCAGTCAAGCCACCTGCCACGTTCCCCAAAAATGGGAGGCAGATGCCGGTAGAGCCGTCACCCACTGCTGTAGGGCTGACTTATTCTGCATCCCTGTGCCTCAGATGTGCTTGTTGGAAATGGGGACCTACATCTTATGGATCCAGCTCCTCTACCTGCTTTAAGGACACGTTAGTAACACAAGGGGCTCAAATCGTCTTACATCAATCAATGGCAATTGGTTGCCGAAATGTTGTTTATTTTGCCTTCTTATCAGGTTATTTCTGCTCAAAAGAGACCTTTACCAATCCCTCAGGGGATATAACAAAAAAAATTCAAAAATTCCTGTTTTATCCCAGTTTCTCAGGAATCGATTCATTCAACCTTCAGCAAATATTTTCAAGTGCCGGGCACTGTAGTAGGCTCTGGGGACAGACCCATGACCGGGAGAGACCCTGTCTCTGGACTTAGAAGGAAGTTACATTTTAATGTATAGGAGAGAGATAGACTACAAAACTCAAAAATGCACAAATAAGATAATTCAGAGTTTTTATATCATGAAGAAAATAAGGCAGGTTAACCTACCAGGGGGTGAACAGCAGATTTGGGAAATGGATAGTTTCTTTAGCTAGGGTGCAAACAGCTATGGGTGCATTTGTGTTACAAGTGTATCAGGAATTTTCAACAAGCACGGTGATAGTTTTGTGTATTGGTTTCACTCACTGCCCTGTTTCCAGGGCCTAGAACAGTGCCTGGCACTGTCATCTTTAATCATATCTCTGGCTGAATGAATGATGCTCAAGGAAGGCCTCTCTGAGCTGAGTCTGGAATTACGAGAAAAAGTCAACGGTTTCTACAGCTGGAAGAAATGTTCAAGCGGAAGAAACAGTTTCAAGAGCTGGAAGAAATGTTCTAGGTGGAGGGAACAGCAAGAGCAAAGGCCTGGAGGTGGAAACAAGTTAGGAGTTTTGAAGGGAGAGACAGGAGGCCTATGTGGCCAGGGCGTGATGAGCAAATGGGACTGGAGGGGTTGGTGTGGGGGAGGGCAGCCATGGTGAGAAGATGGGATGTTAGGCTGAGCATGATGATGGTCTCCTTCTGAGCAGATGTATTAGTCCATTCTCACATTGCCATGAAGAAATACTGGGTAATTTATAAAGAAAAGAGGTTTAATTGGCTCACAGTTCTGCACTCTGTACAGGAAGAATGATGCTGTTGTCTGCTTAGCTTCCGGGGAGGCCTCAGGAAACTTACGATCATGGCGGAAGGCGAAAGGCAGCCAGCACATCTTCCATGGCGGGAGCAGGGGGTGGTGCTGCACACTTTTAAATCACCAGATTTCATGAGAACGAACTCACCATCTCAAGGACACTACCAAAAGGGATGGTGTTAAACCATTCATGAGAAACTGCCCCCATGATCCAATCACCTCCCATCAGGCCCCACCTCCAACACGGAATTACAATTGAACATGAGATTTTGGTGGGGACACAGATCCAAACCATATCAGTGGAGAGTGACAGACTTTTGCGTTTAGAAAGGTCATTGTAGATGCAATGGTGACAAGGGGCTATAGGAGGCCAGGGAAGACCCAGGGAGACCAGGGAGGAGCTGCTAGGGGGTCCAGGTGAGAGAAGGTGGACATTTGTAATAAGGCAGGAGGCAGGAAGGGTCATGGTAGGAGTGAAGGTGGGATTGGGGGGTGGGAACCCCAGTGGAAGGTCCACTCCCCAGGGACGGCCCCAGGCCCTGCCACCCCCTGATCCCACGCATTCTTTGTTTGACAGGTTTGCCCTGAGCTTTGGCCACAGGCAGAACTCCACTGGCATCCAGTACAGCCGCATTGAGGTCTCTGCAGCCTCCTGAGGAATCCGTCTGCCTGGAAATTCTGGAACTGTGGCTTTGGCAGACCATCTCCAGCGTCCTGCTTCCTAGGCCCCAGAGCACAAGTTCCAGCTGGTCTTTTGGGAGTGGCCCCTGCCCCCAAAGGTGGTCTGCTTTTGCTGGGGTAAAAAGGATGAAAGTCTGAGAATGCCCAACTCTTCATTTTGAGTCTCAGGCCCTGAAGGTTCCTGAGGATCTAGCTTCATGCCTCAGTTTCCCCATTGACTTGCACATCTCTGCAGTATTTATAAGAAGAATATTCTATGAAGTCTTTGTTGCACCATGGACTTTCTCAAAGAATCTCAAGGGTACCAATCCTGGCAGGAAGTCTCTCCTGATATCACCCCTAAATCCAAATGAGGATATCATCTTTTCTAATCTCTTTTTTCAACTGGCTGGGACATTTTGGGAAGGGGGAAGTCTCTTTTTTTACTCTTATCATTTTTTTTGAGGTGGAGTCTCATTCTGTTGCCCAGGCTGGCCTGATCTTGGCTCACTGCAACCTCCACCTCCTGAGTTCAAGCGATTCTTGTGCCTCAGCCTCCTAAGAAGCTGGGACTACAGGCGCATGCAACCATACCCAGCTAATTTATTTTTAGCAGAGATGGGGTTTCACTATGTTGGCCAGGCTGGTCGTGAACTCCTGAGCTCAAGTGATCCACCCACCTCAGCCTCCCAGAGTGCCAGGATTACAGGCCTTTTGACTCTTTTATCTGAGTTTTATTGACCCCTCTAATTCTCTTACCCAGAATATTTATCCTTCACCAGCAACTCTGACTCTTTGACGGGAGGCCTCAGTTCTAGTCCTTGGTCTGCTGGTGTCATTGCTGTAGGAATGACCACGGGCCTCAGTTTTCCCATTTGTATAATGGGAAGCCTGTACCAGGTCATTCTTAAGATTTCTCCTGACTCCAGTGAGCTGGAATTCTAAATGCTGGTCTAGGAGCTGTCTCCAGGATGGTGCAGGATGGCTTTGCGGAAAGGAGATGGGTTTGGAGGCCAACAAACCTGCTCGTCAATATTGCCTTTGCCTCTTGGCAGCCCTTGAACTTGAGTAAATAACAACTCCCTGAACCTCAGTTTCCTCATCTGCAGAATGGGGATAATTATGTCCCAGGGGTATATTTAGACCCTGTTTCCCTTCAGGAGGGTCCCCAGCTGGTCCAGGGCCTGGGAAATTTCTACTTACCCTCATTACCCAGGTCCCTCCCTTGGACCCTGTAAAGGGTCAGGGTGAATCAGATGGGGGACTGAGCAAGTAGCTATGACCGCAGATCATGTAAGGAAGGGACTGACAAGAAGCTCCCAGATGCTGGGGAGAATGAAGAGCTAAAATAGATCCTAGGTGCTGGATGCTTTGTCATCCATGCGTGCACATATGGGTGCTGGCAGAGCCTCCAAGGACTCTGGCCTCTCGAGTTCTCCTATCTTCTCCATTCTAGATGCTTCCCTTGTATCCAGTGATGTGCTGGAGCTGGCTTTGCCAAGCCTGTGAGAGCTGGTTGCTATATTTTCAGGATTTTTACAAGTTGGTAAACACAGCCATTATAAAAATTTAAATGATTTAAATTTATAATTAAGTAAATTACATTAAAAAAGAAAATTATACTCAAAACTCATTACCTAATTTTACTACCTGTTACTGTTATCTGTGCTTTTGAGGCTATTTCTATATAGTAACTCTTATGGAGACCTAGGGGAGACACCGCGCATCTCTTCCTGATTCCCCACTCAATGACATCATGTTAGTCTTTGGTTGCTTAACTGGCTGTGGGGAGTGTTTTTGTATCACAAAGATTAGAGAGGACTACACATCAGGGCTTGATTTATTGTTTTTTGATTTTCTAGACTTCAGAACATGCTGGATAAAATGTCAGTAATGCAAATTAAACTTTAAAGTATGTCTTGTTTGTAGCCAATACATGGTGTATAGCACCAAAAAATGGAGGGATTATTCTTCCAGTAGTTGAACACTGTTATCCGTTTCAGCTGACAGCTGCTCAAATCATTTAAGAGGAGTTCTGACATTCATTTTCATTGTTTTACTTTTGTCTTCCTCACTAGTGTAAACAAAAATTTCAACCAGCATTCATGCCGAACCTATACCCATTCTTCAGTGCCTAGCTGTACAGTTATCAGGGATTTTTATTCGTAGTCTAATTTTGTCAAATCATGGCCAAATCGCAGTGATAGTTGACTTTGGATACAAGGTTTGGCAAAAAAAAAAATATTAACAAAATATTCTGTAAGAATCAATTGGCTATATGGAATTTAGGATAAAGAATATTTACAATAAAGAGTTTATTATTATTTGTAAGTTGTGTGCAACAAACATATCCTTTATCTCTGTAAAATTTATACACACAAAAATTAACAAAAGATTCTGTAAGAATTAATTGGCTATATGGAATTTAGGATAGAATGTTTACAATAAAGAGTATTTACAATAAAGAGTTTATTATTATTTGTAAATTGTGTGCAACAAACATATCTTTTATCATAGTAAAATTTACACACACACACACACACACACACACACACACACACTTTTCTTCCCTGGAGAGCTGTTGTTAAACATTTACCAGCACACTACTGCTTAGAGCTGTGCTTGTGGCCACTTCAGATCTCTTCTCTCTCCAGGGACCCATAAACCTCACTCAATTCTCCTTTCCTCTCCTATCAGTCAGCCTGGAAGAATGCTCTCCTAGTCCTAGGGTGAATTCTCCCCTTTCTTGCTCCAGGTTATAAACTTGGGGTTCAGGTAGGGAATATAAATGAGTGAAGCCATTTAAGACATTAGGGAGTAGTGGGGTCTGTGGAAATGGGGAAACACAGGGTCTGTCTATAAGGGTGACTGACCCTCAATTCCAACTGGTGGCTGCCATGTGACCCTCAATTCCAACTGGTGGCTGCCATGTAGGAATGTGGGCCCAATGTGGCATGGCCGTCTGTGTTTTCAACAAATTCCAGAAATTCACACTTTGGTGCAAATTTTATTGATTTTTAAGTTTTGGCAGTTGATTCCAAACTTAAAAATAGCTTGTAAGTTAAACAAAATACTCCGTGGCTAGATCACAGACCTCAGTCTGTGCCTCTAATCTGTATGTTTTTCCCTCTGAGACATTCCTTTCTTCTGCATATTTGAGGCACTTGGCTTAATCTCCTTAAAGAATCATGGCTTTTGGGCCGGGCTTGGTGGCCTACACCTATAATCCCAGTGCTTTGGGAGGCTGAGGCAGGTGGATCACGTTAGGCCAGGAGTTCGAAACCAGCCTGGTCAACATGGTGAAGTCCCGTCTCTACTAAAAATAAAAAGATTAGCTGGGTATGATGACACTCGCCTGTAGTCCCAGCTACTTGGGAGGCTGAGGCAGAGAATTGCTTGAACCCAAGAGGCAGAGGTCACAGTGACCCGAGATCGTGCCACCGCACTCCAGCCTGAGTGACAGAGTGAGACTCTGTCTCAAAAAAAAAAAAAAAAAAAGAATCACAGTTTTTGAAAAATAAAATGCCAAGCAAACTGAATACCCAAGCACTTGAATTGGGTGAGTGAAGGGGCTATTACTGAACCTGAAGTATAAGACACCTGGAGGGAATGAAAATAGTCCACACCTCAAGCATCTTATACTGGCACAATTAGGTGCATGACTTGGGGAGTTGTTCATCTCTATTATGGGGATGACACTACTTAACTCTTCAGAAATGACACGTCAGTCACTTAGTGCAGAGTTCATAGTGGGCGCTCCTAAATGGCGAACTGTCCCAACAGCCTCCAGGGCCATCTGGCTTTAGGTAAGGATAATGAGGCCAAAGACCAGGTGGTAGTCTGGATGGGGAGAAGAGGGCATTAAAGAAAGCTAAAAATTTGGGGGACACCAACTAGGTGCTCAGTTAGGAGGGTTTTTTGTTTGTTTGTTTTTGACAGGGCTTGCTCTGTTGCCCAGGTTGGAGTACAGTGGTGTGATCTTGGCTCACAGCAACCTGAAACTCTGGAGCTCAAGCGATCCTCTCACCTCATTCTCCCAAGTAGCTGGGACTACAGGCATGCACCACCAAGCCTGGCTAATTTTTTAATTTTTTGTAGAAATGGAGTCTCCCCATGTTTCCCAGGCTGGTCTCGAATTCCTGGGCTCAAGCAGTTCTCCCACTTCGGCCTCCCAAAGTGCTGGGATTACTGGCATGAGCCACCACACCTGGCCAATGCTCAAAGATCTTTAGCACCAACCAGAAGAGAGAGACAGTCTGTTCATTGGTCTGCAGGGAGAGCACTGGGAAATTCTTCTCCTTCCCCCAAGTAACTCCAGAATCGCTTCAGGGAAGCAGTTCCTAAACCTCAGTCTTGTGCACAGTCCTTTAATAAAATATGCCCATCACTTAGCACCTTTGGTTATTTGCCAGATTGTACTACACAGACTTCTTGCTGAATGCTTTTCTTCACATTTATTTGCTATTCCACTTAAATAAATGTATTTTAAAAGGAAAATATGTTAACCTATTTTTTCTTCAAATGCATATTTATTGAGTGTCTTACATATGCCAGTCACTGTTCTAGACCCTGGGGTCACAGCAGTGAACACGACAAGGTCCCTGTCCTCATGGAGCTCTAGTAAAGGAGATAAATTCTAAACAAGAGATGGGGAGGAAGGGAGGGAGGAAAAGAAAAAGGAAGGAAGAAAAGAAAAAATGAATGAAACAAGGAAGGAAGGAGAGAAGGAGGGAAAAGTAAGTAGGTAGAGAGAAGTTAATTAGTGTGAGTGCTAACAAAAGTTACAAAGCTAAAGAGAAATTGGGTGAGGTTCAGATGCAGATGCTTTCATGCCATGTTAGCTAGAGTCGCTAGGGCAGTCAGGAAGAGCCTCTTTGAGGTGCTGGCATCTGAGCAGAGACCTGCATGAAGGGTTAGAGTGAGCCATGGGATGATTGGGTGAAAGCATCCCAGGCAGATGGCACGGCACAGCACGTGCCGAGGCCGCAAGGTGAGACTAAGCTTGGCATATCAGAGGAACATTAAGGGGGTGTGAGCAAAGGGTAGAATGATGGAAGAAGAGGAGGCTGAGCTTAGCAGGGGTCTGACTATGAAGGGTCTTCCAGACCATGGAAATCCCTCAGATTTTATTCCAGATGTGTTGGGAAGCCCTGAAGGGGTGTGAGCAGTGGACTGACATGATCTGACTTGATGCTATAAAATAGTCATTGGATGTTGGTAAACACACAAAGTGAATATCAACTGCAGAAATAGGAAGAAAACAATAAAATACTATGAAAGCAACAGATTCACTAAATCCTCACCAGCCATTGTTATCTACTGAAGATTCTGAACTTGAGGTCTGCTCTGTAATGAAAAGGGGAGCTTAGCGGGTGTGAGAGAGGTGTTCAAGACATAGTAGCAACAACTGAAGACTTTCTCTTTGTCTGGATTGAAAGAACAACAGTGCAATTCATCATGTTTATATGGTGTTTGTGAACCACCTAAAATCATTTCCAGTGCTACTGGTATTATGCTTCTGACTCTGGTAAATACAGCTTTAAGGTGAGAACACCAAGGAAGTCACGAGCACCGAGAGAAAGTTGACCTCTTGTTACTTTCTCATGTCAGACCCTCCTAGAAAGAAGCATTGACCTTCAGCATGGAACTAGTTTAGAGTAGAGTGAAGTCCCTGCAGCCAATGTCCTTCCAGGAAGAAGTAAATAACATCTTCACGGGTTACCCTTCACCGGTCTGGCCTCTCCCAGTTCCTGGACTGTGAAATCCTAGAAGCCTATGTTTCATTTTACTTCATACACCCTGAGGAGCTCAGCCTCAAACACCACTCTTTCAAGGCTGTATTTCAAACATCCTATTTCCTGGTCACCGCATCCTTACATTTCTGCTAATACCTTAATACTGTCTCATAACCACAATTCTCTGATCTCATGAAGACCTCTGACCTCTAAATGCTAACCCCTGACCTCACCCCTTTCCCAGAATCTATGAACCTCTTCCTGCCTTCACTTTCCTTCTTGTCCATCCAAGATCCCATAGCACAACCTTATAATCCATCCTTTGCAAACACCCCCTTGTGCACTTGGTAATGCTAATCTCAGATCAGTTTACACACCCATCTTCTCTGCTTGCACGTGGGCTGTGAATGTTGCAGGAGAGAAGTCATACAACCTGACAAACAGGTTTCACTTAAAGTCCATGAGCTCAAACCTCAGACTCACCCTCCAAACCCTCTCATGGCACACATTCCTGCTCCACAATTCAGCGATTTGATATGGTCTCCTTGACTGAAACTGTCCTGTCTCTTTCATCTCCCTCACTCTCAGCTGCTAACCCTGCCTCATACTTCACTGAATGAACAGAAGTTCTCAGGAGAGGTATGTTCCCTGATATCTTCATCTCTTTTAGGCATAGTAACAGAGCCTCTGATGTTTCGCTGGGAACATGGCTGCCCAGACCAAACACTGCATTTCCCAGGCTCCTTTGCAGCCAGGTGGGGCCATGTGACCAAGTTCAGTCTGATGTGAGGGAACACAAGTGATGTGCTCCAGGCAAGCCCTATGGCAGAGAAGACTAGCTGTCCTTGGAAATTTATTCTCCCTTGTTTCTTTTTAATAATAGAAATCCCTTTGTTTTAGCTGGATACATGGCCATCTAGCTAAAGATGACTTTTCCCAGCTTCCTTTGCAGCAAGAGGGCCATGTGACTAAGTTCTGGCCAATGGGATGTGAGCAGTAGCAATGTGGCATCTTCTGGGTCATTTCCGTAAAAGGAAGATGTTTGCATGAAATCAACACGCATTTTCCCCTTTCTGCAGGCCAGGGTGGGTATATGGTGGTCAGCTTTCACCATGAAGACAAAGACAAGGGGATGGTGGAACAAGATGGAAGGTGGCTGGATCCATGGATACCTTCATGAACTAATGTATCTAGTGGCCCTGTTTCAACACCTTCTACTGGACTGTTATATGAAAGAGGAATCAACTACCTTATTCCAGCCAACTTAGTGTTAGGGTCCCTTTTGTTACAGCGCCTTAGCCTGTGACTTTACTAATGCATAGCCTCAGATGGAATGGAAGTGTCCTTTCCTTTTTCCATCTTCTGTTCTTGTTGACTGAAATAGAGGTGTGTTAGGGAATCATCTGGGGTCATGCAGACAAGGACAACATCCTAGGGATGGCGGGGCATCAAGCTATAAGAAGCCTGGATCCCTGCTGACATCACAGAGCAGGGCTGCCACATTAGCTGGGACTATTACGTGAAAGAGAAATACCTTCTATCTCATTTAAGCCACTGCTATTGTATGTGTCTGTTACTTGCAACCAAACAGCCTGACCAATACAGGGGGCCACTACCAAAATTACAGACCTGTCCGTTTTCTCTGCTCTATCCTGCATCCTTCTACCGTGGGACCATCCTCTTACCTGGACTGCTGGGGAGATACCATCCTCACATTACACCTTGGTGAGCTTCTCCGTCTCCTGAATCACCAACCTCACTTTCCATTGGACCATTCCAAGTCCCTTGTTAATTTCCTCCATGATACTTATTTTGCCTTCTAATTAGTTTAATTGTCTGTGTACTAGAATTCAAATTAAAGTTCTTCCACCTCTCCTTTCCATCCTTTTTCTCCATCCAATCCTCCTTTCCAAAAATAGTTTGATTGGGAATGAGGATTTGAGCCAGTAATTCTCATTTATTTGCCCCAACAAATTCAACCTCTACCTGCTCTGTGTCAGCAGGTTGACTTGTTTGGGCTCCATCAATGGGCTGCCCCATGCTCAGCTTCTGGTTGGGTTAGGAGTCCTGGCATTTGGTAGCAGGGAGGGGGAAGAATGAGTAGAGACGGGTTTTCATCAGGCCCACGCCTGTAATCCCAGCACTTTGGGAGCCAAGGCAGGCAGATCACTTGAGGTCAGGAGTTCGAGACTAGCCTGGCCAACATGATGAAAACCTGTCTCTACTAAAAATATAAAAATTAGCCCGGTATACTGGCACACACCTGTAATCCCAGCTACTCAGGAGGCTGAGACAGGAGAATCACTTGCACCCAGGAGGTGGAGATTGGAGTGAGCCAAGATCATGCCACTGCACTGCAGCCTGGACGACAGAGCGAGACTCCATCACAAATCAATCAATCAATCAATAAAGTGAACATGCCTAAAGAAAAGATTAAATTACCTTTTTATTGTCACTGTAGAAAAGAATCTTATGAAACTGTTATGAGAGAATCTGCAGCCAAAAATGGAGTAAAACAGGTGTAATAGAGGTGGATCAGGCCGGTGATGATGATGGTGATGATGGTGATGATGAGGATGAGGATGATTTATCACTTATTTTGATTTTCAGGTGTTCGTCGCATTTGCCACCTTTTTAACATTTCCAACTTACCATGATTCCTTTTATCAATTTAAATAAATATTCACGTCCATACTTAATTTTATATGTGTAGTTTGTTTTTTCTTAAAAGAAGTCCTTAACATTAAATCAGCCTGGATGAGCCCCTTGCTGGCCAGAGAGGTGCTAGGACAGAGGATGGGAGGTCAGCTGCAAACTGAGTGTCCTCCTGTCCCTGGAGGCTCAGCCTGAGTTCTCCCCCTTGTCCTCCCTTCCTCCCTCCACTGGCCACTTCAGGATCCAGCTGGAAGAGCCAAATCTTGGTGCTCAGAAGGGGTTAGTCACAGGGCAGGCTTTGTTGAAAGCACCTGTGGCCTCCTACCTTGGGCAGGAGGTTTCCTCCAAAACCGCATCAGGGGGAAATGTCAGGGCACCTGAATCGATTTTTCTGCGTAGGAGTGATTATTATTTTTTCCTACATCTCAATCGCTTCTAGGATTCAGGATCAACTAGGATTAACTGGAAAGCCCCGAATATGTGTTTGTAATGGCACCTTCTCAATTATCTGCCCTCTTTAGGAGTGGAATGTAGGGAATGCCAGAAGCATTCGAAATATATGTCTAGGTTCATTAATTTATATGGTTAAAAGGCATGGGTGAAGAAAAAAAGACCATCAAGGCTGTTTGGACCACACACTCATCCAATACTTGACTCCCTGCATTACTTAGAAAACTTTTCGACAGAAACGGAAACCAAGCAGGCTTAAGTTACCCGGGAACCCATTTGTTCTGGACTAAAAACGTCGTAGTTAGTCCTGGTTTCTGACAGGCTCAGCTTGATCCAGGACTAGGATGATGATATTTCCTTTTGCCTCTGTTCTCAGCCTTTTTCTATCACAAAATCTCTCTTCTTCCAGCAGCAGCTCTGGCTACGCCCTTCCAGGTTCACATAGAGGAGGAGAGAGGGTTTCCTTCTCCCCCAAGCCCCACCACGTAGTTCTAGCATCCCACTGGTTCTCTGTGGGTTAAATGTGCCTCTCCAGACCCAGTCATGGGGAGCAGGGCACTGGGAGATGCAGATGGGCTTCACTCGAGCTGCTGGAGGTGGGGCTTGTGTTGGCTTCCTAGGCCTGCATTCACATAGCAACACATACTGGGTGGCTTAACACAACCGAAGTTTATTCTCACACCGTTCTGGACCTGAGAAATCTGAAATCAAGGTGTCAGCAGCTCCCTCTGAAGACTCCAGGGAAGAATCCTTCCTCGCCTCATCCAGTTTCTAGTGGTTGCCTGCAGTTCTTGGTATTCCCTGGCTGGCAGCTGCCTCAGTCCAAATCTCTGCCTCCACTCTCATGTGGCCTTCCTCCCGCCGTGTGTCTCCTCTGTGTCTCTGTGTTACATTTCCCTCTTCTTATAAAGACCCAAGTCATTGGATGGAGGGCCCACCCGAATCCAGTGTGACTTGATTACATCTGCCAAAATCTTATTTCCAAATAAAGTCACATTCACAGGGGCCAGGTAGACATGAAGTTTATGACACTGTTCAACCCAGTACAGGGGCCAATCACCCCAGACCCTATGGCTGAGTGGGGAAGAAGTGGACACCATAAAGGCAAGTTGGCAGGAGAAGAGGAAAGAGATGCTGGAAATCACTCTGCACATTTCCCGTGGCCACACTGCATCCTGTGTCCAGCTCCGCTTGCACACCCCGCCGGATGGGAGAGTCACTAGTCACTACCGAGCCAGACAGACTGTCGCTCCGGCTGGTGCCCTGCAGTGTGGCCCTGCCCTCGTGTTCACCAGGGGTTTTATTTGTGGTCTTGGTCATGACCTGATCGAGGATCATGGGGTTCTCGGGCACAAAACTGAACTGCGAGAGGAGCTACAGGAGGGAGGGATGGGGATGCAGACGGAGAGCGTAGAGAGGGGGTGGCCTGGCCAAGAGGAAGGGTTCAGAAGGTGCAGTCAGGAGACCTGGGTTTGATTCTGCTGCAGCTTCTTAGCTAGTTTTGTGAACTCGGGCAGGGGATTTAACCTCTCTGAGCCTCAGTTTCCTTAACTGTAAGATGTGGGCAGCAGTAGCCCCCACCCCAAAGGGCTGCTGGGCAGATTCACTGAGATACTGGGTAGGAAAGCTCTTTCCCAGCTGTGAACGGCAATGCAACCACAGGGCAGGGATCCACCAAAACCTTTCCCCCAGAAGCAGGGCTTCTTACCCCACCCAGGGCTGTCCCTAGCTCCCGCTGTCCCAGGGCCAGACTCAGTTTCCATATTTGTTCATTTTACTTTCCAGTGTAAATATTTTTTCCATCCGTGGCAGAGGAGGAGGAGGATGGCATTTTGACGTGAGACACAACATTTTCAGACACCCTCTGAAAGCATTTCCAGACCCTCACATGCTGGGTCTCGTCCAAGGATAGAAAATGATTTATCGTGGATGCTTTGGCACGTGCTTTTGGAGTTTTTCCTCCTAATGAAATGTTTAACTGGAAAAGCTGACATTCTGCTTTTAATTGATTCTCATGAGATCAGAAACATTCCCAGGTAGGTTATATTAGGTTGAAAGTCTCCTATTCTAAATGAAATTAAATAACAAATAAAATTCAGTTCTTAAAAATGATTCTGTTTAACATTTTGAAGGGTGGCACACCAAAACATTATTACCCATTTCCACATTATAGTAAACTCTAATTTATTTAGTTTTGCTTTGTATTAAAATTGTATTAAAATCAAAACGTTTGTTGACCCAATTTAGGTCTTCCAAGATTATCTAGTTAACATACTCTCTTAATAGTCACATGAATTCTCTTTTGTTGAAATATTTGCATTTTTAGCAACTGTTTTTGCATATTAAATCACGGCTTTCATAGTGTGTGTGTGTGTGTGTGTGTGTGTGTGTGTGTGTGTTTCCACTGAATTTGGTGCACAATGAAGTTGCTAAATTCTTCCAGATTTGGGACTGATGCCATCCTGCCTCTCCTGGTTTGACAGGTTGGGTTGTTGGTTACTGAGATATGATCCCCAAAGCTTCCTCTGCAGCAAAATAAATATTACATGGATCCTTAAGCTGATCAATAGAATTTCAATATCTAAAGCAATAAAGAGATTTAAAAAATAAAACCTCCAAGTTACCTCTTGACGGTGAATAACATGCTTTGTTTGTTTTTTGATTAGATTGATAGAAGCCCACATGACTATAGAATCTCTGATGTCACATAGTGTTAGGGGCGCCAGAAGTAACTATAAAGTGAGTATTTCTCTTTTTGACTTTTCAAAAGCCAAAGCTAGACCTAATGCCAAGCAGTGATTATTGTCTGGATACTATTGTTATAGGGCCAACAGATTCGTATACCCACTGTGCAGTGACAGACCCGTTACACCGAAACAGCAGAGATGAAGCAGGGAAAGAGTTTAATGATCACAGAGACATCTAGAGCCCAGGTCCTAGAATGAAAAACCTGGAATAGACCTGAACTCTACCAGTAGCCTGAACCAGGGCTGCTCCAGCCAACTCACATCTCAGAAAGTGAGAAAGAAACACTAATTAAGAGCCTGGGAGGCCAGGTGCAGTGGCTCATGCCTGTAATCTCAGCACTTTGGGAGGCGGAGGTGGATAGATCACTTGAGGCCAGGAGTTCAAGACCAGCCTGGCCAACAAGATGAAACACAATCTTAACTAAAAATACAAAAATTAGTGGGGTGTGATGGCACACGCCAGTAGTCCCATGTACTTGGAAGGCTGAGGCACGAGAATCTCTTGAACCTGGGAGGCGGAGGTTACAGTGAGTCCAGATCACGCCACTGCACTCTAGCCTGAGCAACAGAGTAAGATTCTGTCTCAAAAAAAAAGAAAAAAAAGAGCCTGGGGTTGTTTGTTATGCAGCAGATGCTGACTAATACAGAATCCAACAAGGTAGAGAGTGTTTTTACCTGGTCCATTGAGTATACCCTTGTCATGCCTGAAAGCCCCAAATTTTAAAAAATAATAATAGTAGTCCAGTTTTTATATTCAAAAATGAAAAATATTGAAAAACATAAAGAAAGATAACATCACCTATGACCTACCACACAGACATAATTGTTAACAATATTTTTGTATATACCCGTGTAATCTCTTTTCTCTGATGACAGATCAAGTTACCTACATAGGAAGATAGTGAAAAGGCAATCCTATCCTTCCAATTGTTCAGATCAAAAACTTTGGAGGGCCAGACACAGTGGCTCACACCTGTAATCTCAGCACTTTGAGAAGCCAAGGTGGGAGGATTGCCTAAGGCCAGAAGTTTGAGACCAGCCTAGAGAACATAGTGAGACTCTGTCTCTATCAAAAAAAAAATTAGCCAGGCATGATTAATTAGATCACAGGTGCACACCTGTGATCCCAGCTACTTGGAAGGCTGAGGCAGGATTGCTTGAGCCCAGGAGTCTGAGGCAGCAGCGAGCTGTGATTGTACCACTGCATTGCAGCCTGGATGACAGAGACAGACCCTGTCTTTAAAAAATAAGCAAAACTAAAACCAACAAAAACAAACCTCTCAGTCACCCCTAACTCCTCTTTTGCACTCCCACATCCAATCTGTTAGCAAATCCTGCAGGCTCTGCAGAATTTGACCTTTCTCATCATCTCCTCCATCATCATCATCACCATCACTCCCTAGACTGAGGATGCCACTACTTTCTATCTTCCATGCCCCCTATCTATCTTCCATGCAGCAGCCATAAGGGGCTTTTAAAACCCAAGTCAGTTCATGTGACTCTTCTGAGATGGTCTCCCCACAGCTCCCCCTCTTACTCAGAGGGTTCCTTATTAGAAACTCTCAGGCCCCCAATGAACTGCCCAGCCTTTTCCCCCAATCTCATCTTTTCCCATTATCCTCCTTGCTCAGTTAGCCTATCTTTTCCCAGTCCCTCCAACACACCAGCCACGCCCTGCCTCGCGTCCTTAGCTCTTTCTGTGTCGTTGGTTAGGAATGTGCACACGCCTCATACTTGTATGGCTCACTCTCTTCCATCAAGAGTTATTCAAGAGTTATCTGCTCTGGAAGGCTTTTCCTGGCTACCCCAGCTAAAATGTCACACTCACATGAGCTCATACACATGCACACACTTAACATGTACACACACACCCCTGCAAATGCATGCACGCACACACACATACTGCACATTTCTTCCTTCTTGCTTTATTGCTTCTCCTTGACCCTTTACCACCATCTAACATATGATACAGCTATGTTGCTTGTTCATTTAATATCTATATCCCTTGCTACAATATTCCTTCCCCAAGGGCAGGACGTTTTGCCTGTTTTGTTTACTGCTGTACTCCCGGTGTCTAGAAAAGTGCTTGGCACATAAGTAGACAATTAATATTTGTTGAATAAATGAATGAATGAATGAATGTAAAGTGCCTGGAACGTTGCAAACATACAATAATAATAAAGTGTACTCATTAGCACCAAACAGGTAGAAGAAGGATTTTCTTCCTTTTTCATTGTAGATGCTGTAAAAAGTTGATAGAATTGAAAAATGGAGTTTAAATGTATTACATAAAGTCATAAAGGCCACTGGTAGGAGAATTAGTAATAATCTAATAAAAGTAAGGAGCTGAAAGGAATAAGTGGCAGTGGAGGGAATGTATATGAACAAAATTCCTCATGTCATCCCTGGAAATTGATCATTAATACAACACTCTACATCTATTTCTTAAAGCAGAGGCCTCAATTCTTTGGATGCTGGCCCTCAAGTGTTTTTATTTGTTCCAGACATTACTTTTAAAATTTTTTAGTTAGTTGCCAACCTTTGAAATTCGGAATATTTCGCAGATAACTTGGTATTTCTGGCTTCTCTTGAAAATGATCTGGTTACGATTGTACCACTGCATTCCAGCCTGGGTGACAGGCTGGGTGACAGGGCCTGCATTCTGCAATAGAGCCACCAGATGGCGCAGAGTCACAGCCACTCCCTTTCCATGCCGCTTGAACTCTCCTGTTTGCTACACATTACCAGGGCTTTTCACTACTGGTATAAATGTTTCATAGAAACAGTCTCTGGGCCGGGCGTGGTGGCTCACGCCTGTAATCCTAGCACTTTGGGAGGCCAAGGTGGGTGGATCACCTGAGGTCAGGAGTTCGAGACCAGCCTGGCCAAAGCGGTGAAACCCCGTCTCTACTAAAAACACAAAAATTAGCAGGGTGTGGTGGTGGGCGCCTGTAATCTCAGCTACTCGCGAGGCTGGGGTAGGAGAATCCCTTGAACTCGGGAGGTGGAGGTTGAAGTGAGCCAAGATCGCGCCATTGCACTCCAGCCTAGGTGATAGAGTGAGACTCTGTCTCAAAAAAAAAAAAAGAAAGAAAGAAAGAAAGAAAGAAAGAAAAAGAAAAAGAAAGAAAAAAAAGGAAAAGAAAACAGCCTGAAAAATAGAAAGCAAGATTTCTGACAGTGGCAATCTCAAGGCAGTTGGAAGAACAGGAAAGACTAGCTCCCCACTTAGAACATTCTATACTGTCTATGTGTTTCTGTGAATTCTCATTCATGTCTTGCTTCTATAATGAAAGGGCTATGACAGTGAAAGAAAAAAAATAAAAATAATTTTTAGTACTTTAGAAAACACTGAAAACTATAAAGATTAAAAATAAAAACTGCCCATGTCCTACCAGTTACTAACAACATTTTGGTATATATTCATTCATCTACTCTTTTGTCTATGACAATAAATCAAGCTAGTTAGAAACGAGGACAGGTATTGGGATATATAGACATTCTCACATCATTGAGACCACACAGTATACGACACGCTGTGGCATTTACTTTTTGAGATTATCAAGCATTTCACATGAGGCTGAGTTCACAAATATATTGTCTTTGCCAAAGTTACAAACAGTATCCACGATTTCCCCCAGGGTCTGGCTTTTTGGGTCTGGCTTTTTCTTTACTTCTGAACATGTAGAAAAATGAATTATGTGCCTACCAAGACAACATTCCAGTTTTCCTGGCAAAGGCTAATTCTGCCGATGGAAACAGTGTTTTCATTTTCTTTCTTTCTTTCTCCCCACCATTCTATGCTTTTCTGGTTTCTCTGTGTGCGTATTTTCCCCCTGGATTTGACATTATGAAGTTGCTAAGTTCTTCCAGATTTAAGGTGCTATGCCATCTTAAATCTCTGGATTTGACAGGCTGGGCCAGTGGTTACTGAGATATGATCCAAGAAGCTTTCTCTGGGGCCATCTGTCAATCAGATGTCAGCTCATAAGGAGGAAGAACTTGGCTGCTGGCCTGCACTTGGATGCCAGAGTTGGTTGCCTTTTGCTTGAATTGTGTCCGCACAGTGCTGGGCGCCCAGTAAATTCTCATTGCATCCCTGATGGGTGAAACCTCATCAGGTAGCTCTTGGATGGAGATATAAAATGTTTGCCTCATGTCAACTCTTCTTGATCTTTTTGACCCATGTCTTCCGATCTGAACAGCATTTAAAACTTTCTCCCATTGTAGCACCTATGGCCATACTAACTTGTCTGATCCTATTGTGGGTGAATTTTTGAAGACAATTATAATCCAGCCCACATGTCAGTACCTGAGATTTCTAGCCTTCCAGTGTCATCCATTCTAAAACCCGATTTGAAGATGTAATGTAGGAAACCAAGAACTACCACCACCACACCCTGTCATCACTGTACCTTTGAGGTCATTTACTCAGCTTTCATGTCTGGTATGTTGAAAGAGTGGAAGTTGGGAGTTAGAGGGGTGCAAGTAGCAACTTGATTTTCCCTCTCACTGCCCATTCAAACACAACTGGTGGGATAGTTCTTTACTTGCCCCGAATGATCTGTTGGGCCGATCCTTTAGCCCTTCTCCTCACCCTTAGATCATGACCAATAACAATATGGTGATGATTATAAAAATAAAATTTCTCCAAGTCACTTCTGAGTGTAGCAACAGTCTAAATGAAGTCATTAGAATGTCGAGTCATGTCAAAACTCCAAATTTCATTCATATTAAACCTCTTTCCTCCTCCACTCTCATTTCTTCTCCTCTCCAGCCCCCTTGGGCTCTGAAGAGGTGAGAAGCAGGGACGTTTTACTTGGCTGGTGTTGTGATGATGTGATCTTGTGCTTTCTGGGCTTAGAGGGCCAATACCTTCTTTCCTTAGCTTGTGTGTCCCAGGGGAGGGATGGCAGTTCTTGGCAATTCTCCCACTGGCAACCTCCAAATTTGCTTCCTGGGAGGCAGGCAATGTGTCTCCTCTGGCAGGCCACTCTTGAGTGTGCCTGCAGGTCCTGGGCATCCTGTGGTCCAGCAGCCCCGTTTGGGCTCCTCACATTTTCAGGTAGTCCTGCACTGGGAATCCCAAATAACCCCAGGCCAGCTGCCTCTGGAGGTTCAGAACCTGCTGGAAGAAACTTACACCTTTGGCCTGCTCTGGAGTCATCATTCCTGATGCAGTAATCCATTTTCCTGCAGAGGCTGAGCGGCCATGGTCCCTAACTTCTACCCATTTCCAGGCATGGGTTTGGCACTAGTCTGTCCAGAAGACACAGGGCAAGCTCTTCCAGTGGTTTCCCCACCCCTCTCTGACTCGGCGTTCGGTGAAGAGTTGGAATGGCTTTTTCTCCAGCATAACGTTGGAGGTGCTAATGGCAAGGAAATGCCACAGGACGCCAAGTATCAAGAGTTTCTCCAAAGACGTGTCTCCAAACCTGTATTAGTCCGTTCGTTCTCGCACTGCTAAAAAAAATACCTGAGACTGGGTAATTTACAAAGAAAAGAGATTTAACTGGCCCACAGTTCTGCAGGCTATACAGGAAGCATGGCTGAGGAGGCCTCAGGAAGCTTACACTCACGGAGCAAGGCAAAGGGAAAGAAGGAACGTGTTCACATGGCTGGGGCAGGAGGAAGAGAGAGAGGTGGGAGGCACTACACACTTCTTTTTTTTTTTTTTTTTTTTTGAGATGGAGTCTTGCTCTGTCGCCAGGCTGGAGTGCAGTGGCACGATCTCGGCTCACTGCAACCTCCGCTTCCCAGGTTCAAGCTATTCTCCTGCCTCAGCCTCCCAAGCAGCTGAGACTACAGGCACACGCCACCACGCCCGGCTAATTTTTATATTTTTAGTAGAGACGGGGTTTCACCATGTTGGCCAGGATGGTCTCTATCTCCTGACATCATGATCTGCCCGCCTCGGCCTCCCAAAGTGCTGGGATTACAGGCGTGAGCCACTGCACCCGGCCAGCACTACACACTTCTAAACAATCAGATCTGATGAGAACTCACTCACTATCACGAGAACAGCAAGGGGAAATTCGCCCCCATGATCCAATCACCTCCCACCAGTCCCTCCTCCAATACTGGGGATTAGCATTTGACATGAGATTTGGGTGGGGACACAAATCCAAACCATATCAAAACCAGTCCTCTCTTTCAGCTTCTCCAACCTCCTTGAGCACTGGGGTAAGGATCACAAACCAATTTTTTTACCATTGCTTTTTGCAATTCCTGCAGAGGTGGAGGGAAGGGTGCTTGCTACCCACTGGGTTACTCCTGGCGTTTGGAGCTTCAGCCAAATGGAAGACAGAAAGAGTCCCATCCACACACCACGGCTCTCATTTATCCCTTCAACAGGCGCCTGGATCCTCCGGTTCCACTTCTCAGGGTGTTCTGCCTTGCAGCTCTGGCAGCTGTTGTCTCCAGCCTGCATCAACTCAAATATGGAAAACATCCACGTTTTCTTTTCATTTTCTTGCCGCTTTCTAACAGTATCACTCATACATTTCAGAGAGTCCCATAGACTTTCCGTGAGGGGTGGAGTCACAGAAGCGGGCATCTGTTGCTTGGACGCCATCCACTTCCATTCGCCTCTAAGCTGATAGCTCTTACGGATCTGCTCCTTAGGGACCCCACCCATCTCCTAGTTAACCAATAAGAGCACCCCATCCCCACCATCCCAGCAACAATGATTGGTTCAGGAATGAGGGCGTGGCCAAAGCTAAGCCAATCAAAGCCAGTGATACTGGATCCTGGGACTAATTTTTAAATTTCTTAAGAAAAACTCTTCGTACTGGATTGCTGAGAGAATGGGATGTAAGGCCTGAACTCATGTCTGCCCTCATGCTACCAGCAAAGAGAACCTTGAAATCAAGTGCCCTGCATCCAGTAGGTGCTTAATAGTAGTTTATCGAGTGAAGGAAATAATGGGGAAAACATCTGCCAATTCAAGTAGTGCCAGTGCAATGATTCAAAGTGGTACTAAGTGCCCCCTGGAGAGGGCTGCATACACATGCAATTCCAAGTCTAAGAATATATCTCACAGATACATTTGCACATGGACCCATATCAGTGTTACGGTGAAAGGTTGGACAGGTTATGCACTGCCCAACATTAGTGTGCACCATTCACATCAGGCGGGACAGAGTGGGAGAAGATAACTTTGCTGTAAACCTTTGTGCCCTGTGTGATTTTTTTTTTACCATGATCATATATAGTTTCTTCAGAAGAAAAATTTTTATATCAAAGCCGAAACTGTGCATTTACATTTCTTTATACATTGCTTGGCACATCAGTGCTCAATATGTATCATCTGTATCAGCAGCCATCATTATTATTTTTTAAGCTGTTTTGAAAACCTTACAGTGTTATTACACCATGGAGACACACGAGGGCGCGCCAGGCATCTATTTAAAAAGTGTTTTCATAGCAGTTCGTGGAGGCTGTAATTTTGAGTGTGTACAGGAGATGGGGGAAAAAGTCTTGGGGGTCCCGTGTGGGTGACAAGGGCAAGTCTTAGTTCCAACTTGGTCCAGTCTGCCAGCCTTGTCAATGAAATACCAGGACTCCCTTCCTGAGTGCTCCATAGTGGAATCAGGGTGAGCGTCCTCTCTTTGCAGGTCCTTGGAGGAGAGAGCTGGCTGAGCCGGAGGACTGGCCCAGGGAGCCCCTGCTGCACCCGGACCTGTGTTCTCATCTGTGCAGCAGAAACAATCAAACCCACCTGCAGGGCTATTGTGAGATTAAGCAGGGTCTCTCAGAGATCAAAAGAAGCCCGAACTACTTTCTAGAGTGGAGAACTGGAAAGAAGAGAGAGAGTGAAGGAAAAGAAAGCCTCAAACAATCACCAAGATTGAAGTCACTCTCACAAGGTTAAATTTTACAACTCACCCCTCTGCCTCATATACACGGCAACCTAACAGTGCCAGGCAGAGATGGTGGGATTTATTTTAAAACAGTAACTTATATGGTCTGATAGAAGGACCCAAGCTTGGCCGGGCGCGGTGGCTCACGCCTGTATTCCCAGCACTTTGGGAGGCTGAGGCGGGTGGATCACGAGGTCAGGAGTTTGAGACCAGCCTGGCCAACATGGTGAAACCCCGTCTCTACTAAAAATACACAAATTAGCCGGGCGTGGCGGCGCGCGCCTGTAATCCCAGCTACTCAGGAGGCTGAGGCAGAAGAATTGCTTGAACCCTGGAGGCGGAAGCTGCAGTGAGCGGAGATAGCACCACTGCACTCCAGCCTGGGCGACAGAGCGAGACTCCGTCTCAAAAAAAAAAGAAAAGAAAAGAAAAGAAAAAGAAGGACCCAAGCTTAATAATTTCTTTCTGACCCCTTCTGCTATCAGTTCTGGCGGTGCTTCTCCGTGATTTGGGTATAAGCTTATTCGATAAGGTTATACATATACTCATAAGATAATACACAAAAGCATATGCAGAGGCCTGCGGCAGACAGATTGCTGGTCTACTGGAAAGCCAGCTCCCCTTCTTGGCTAAGAGAGTGCCCAATGTGTTCCATGCACGGCAGATGACAATGTGCCCAATGGAGAGATGCTTCAGCCCCAGGGCATCCATTGCGATTGGGCTAAGTCATTCCTTTCCGCCAGCAATTGGTTTATAGGCAGGCAGATGCCCTGGTTCTGGCCACAGAGACACAACTGGATGTCTCCTGGGAGCTTCTGAAACAGAGTTTTTGTGTGTGTGTGATAAGATAGAGACACTTGAGAAACTTCTCTCCTGTTGGTCTTATCTTTGGATGTTGTCAGAACGTTTGGAGCTGCAGCAGCCATCTTGTGACCACAAGGGAAAGACCAAGGGAATTGTAGAGACCCCCATCTTTGTGTCTGACATAATCGAGTTGCCAAATTAACCAGCTCAATTGGTGGTTAATTCCATTAATCCTGGAATTATCAAATTCAAGATTTCTTTTCTTTTTCTTTACTTTCTTTTTTTTTTTTTTTTTTTTTTTGAGATGGAGTCTTGCTCTGTCACCTAGGCTGGAGTGCAGTGGTGTAATCTTGGCTCACTGCAGCCTCTGCCTCCCTGGCCCAAGCGATTCTCCTGCCTCAGCCTCCTTAGTAGCTGGGATTACAGGCGCCCACCACCACGCCCAGTTAATTTTTGTATTTTTAGTAGAGACGGGGTTTCACCATGTTGGCCACACTGGTCTCGAACTCCTGACCTCCAGTGATTCACTTGCCTCAGCCTCCCAAAGTGCTGGTTTTACAAGTGTGAGCTACGGCGCCCAGCCCAAATTCAGGACTTCTTATTATATGACATACTTTCTAGGAAACTTGCAGTTTCACCTCTTTTAGATGACAGATTACTTGCAGTCAAAGCCCATGCAAACAACACAGGCACGTGCCAAATGCCCCCTTGGGTGGAACGCAGGAATTTGCATTTCTAACAAGCTCAGGGGGCCACAGTTTGAGTATCATTGAGCCCAGCCATTTCTTGGTCTAGAGTAGGAGCCTGCAGAAGGGACAGAGCTCAGGGGTTAGGCAGACCTGTTTCCAGTTTCATCTGCATCCCACACTGGCTGGGTGACTTTGCACGAGGGAGTCAATCTCTTTGGACCTGAGCTGCTTCATTGCTAAATTGAGGATCATAAAAGAACTCCTGGTTTTCTCCTCAAATCTGTTTCTCCAGCCACTTTTCCCATCTTTGTACATGACAGCTCCATTCTTCCAGAAGTTGAGCCCCAAATACTGGAGTTACCCTCGAGAACTCTCGTTCATACAAGCCTTACCTTCATTCGGTCTGAAAAACCTGTGGGTTCTACCTTCAATTGTATGCACAGCGAGACCACTTCTCATCACCTCCATCACTACCACACTGGTCCAGGCCTGCATTGCTTCCCGCCTGGGCCGTGGCAGCTGCCTCCTTGCTGGTCCCTGACTCCACCTCACCCCTGACAGTCTGTGCCTCACACACAGCACCAGATCAATTGCTAAAATAAGTAAGTACATCACTGCCTTCCTCTGCTCGGCTCCCAGAGCTCTCACCTCACTCACTCAGAGCAAGAACTGAAACTCTACCATGGCCTTCAAAGCCCTTGGAGATCTGGCTTCCTGGTACCTTCTGCCCCATTTCAGCTCCCCGCACTCCCCACTGTGCTCCAGCTGCCATGGCCTCCTTGCTGTTCCTTAAACACACCAAGCAAGCTCCTTCCTTCTGCCTGGAACCGTCTTCTCCAGGTATCCACGTGGCTCCTTCTTTTGCTTCCTTCTGACCTCTGCTCAAATGTCACCTCCTCAGTGAGGCCCATCCTGATTGCTCACCTAGATTTCCACCCCACCCAACCTCTTCTGTCCCTTTTGTTTCTCCATATCCCACCTCACTAAGTGTATATTTGTTTGCCTATTTGTTTATTTCCTCTCCATGTATTGGAACGTAATTTCCACAAAAGCAAGGTTCATATCTGTTTTTCTTTTTTTAAATTTATGTTTAATTTACATACAGTAACATTCACTTTTTGGAGTACAGTTCTATGAGCTTTGATAAATGCATAGTCATGCAACCATCACCAAAATCAAGACACAGAACAGTTCCATCATCTCCAAAAATATCTTCAAGCAACTTCTGGATAGTGAGGCCCTTTTCCCACCCTGCCCTATGTCAATCATGGATCTGGTCTCTCCTCTGTAGTTCTGCCTTTTCTATTTAATATGTCATATAAAAGACACACAGCTTACAGCCTTTGGGGACGGGCTTCTTTCTTGTAGCAGAATGCTTCTGAGATTCATCCATGTTGTTGCATCCATCAATCGTCTGTTTCTTTTTATTGCTGACTTGTAATTTATCCTATGAATGAGCCACTTGTCAATCCATTCCCCAGGCGAGGGACATTTGGATTGTTTCTAGTTCTCGGTGATTGGGAATAAGCTGCTCTAACCCTGCATGTACTAGATTTTGCATGAACAAAGGTTTTCATTTCTGTAGGTTACACACCAGGAGCGGGATTGCGGGATCATGTAAGTGTGTGTTTAACGTCACGAGAAACTGCCATGCCGTTTTTCAGAGTGGTTGCACCATTTTACATTACCACTGGTGATGGAGAAGCCTGACAGCTGTTCAGCATTCCCACATGTTTTTTCTCATCACTGAATTTCCACCACCAAGGATAGAACCTGGCACTGGTAGGTGCTCAACAAATATGCACATAGTAGGTACACAAAAATATGCATACCTACTATGTGCATATAAACAGATAACTAGAGGCTATCACGCAGTGGGATCGGAAGGATGAATTAGGGTAAAATGTATAGAGTGCTTGGCACAGTGCCTGGCCCTTAGTACCTGAGGATCATTGCTAACAGTAGAGGCCACTCTCCCCAGGGGAGGGCCATAGGGCAGGGGCCTCAGCTCCAGCCACACAGAGAGACTGCCTAGCAGAACCCTCCACTATGCTAATCGCTGATTCCTTGAGCTGTAGGCTTTGGGGATATAAAGATCTTCTCCCTCCAGGAACTGAGGAGGTGAGAATCTGCCCCCACGTCAGCAAGACCCCCAATGCTGCAAACACTTCCTGAGCCTCTCTGTGCCCCCCTCCACCCCAGCGTAGGGAACCCAGGAGACCTGGCTCCAGCTGTGTTTTCCTTGCCTCCACACTCAAAAATGGGAGGCCCACAGGCCAAGGAATGGAGTAAGTCTGTTTTCCTAGCTGGCCTTGTCCCCTCAAGGGGACACCAGTGCCCCCACGCTGCTGAGGTTTCTCCCATTTTAGCCAAGCTCTTTGGCCGCCCTTGTCCACCCCCACTGGGGGCCTGTTTGCCAGAATCTTTCAGCACCTTTTCTTTTTCACAATCACTCTGACCCTTTTTGCTATTGTTTTTTGTAGGTTAATTGAGCACGTTCTCCTGTCGGTGGAGACCGCAGGCAGGGCCAAGCACAACAGGCCCAGCACGAAGGGGGCCTGGGAGGCCCGTCCCAACTCTGCAGCCTGAGGCCTGCTCAGGCAAGGGCAGGGGGACATTGATGGAGCCAAGATGTAACTGACCTCGCCTGCAGGCAGCAGCTAGCTGGGGTGGAGGACGCGGGGGATGAGAGCATCAGGCCTCCCTTTCAATCCCTGCTCTTCCTTCTTCCTCTTTTTTGTTTTCAGAGCAGATTATGCCTAAATTCTCCTTCAGTTGGTATTTTCTGAGCACCTTCTAACCACAGAAAACTGTAGCACGATGCAAAGTGTAATGACTCACAGAAACGAGGCTTGCAGTGGTCTCACCCGGGGTGAGTTTGTGCCCCAGGAGACACTCAGCAATGTCTGGAGACTGTTTTGGCTGTCGGCCCTGGGCAGGAGGGGTCCTGCTGACACTTAGTGGAGGCCAGGGATGCTGCTAAACTTTCTACAATGCACAAGACAAGCCCACGTAACAAACATTGATCCAGGTGGGATGTCAGCAGTGCTGAGGCTGAGAAAACCTGGCTCCTCACTGTCCCATTATATGGATGAGGAGACTGAGGACCTGTGCAGCTAAGTGACATGTCCAAGGACACACAGGATTTCAACCCAGAGGCCTGACTCTGCTGTCCTCATGCACCTCCCACTCCTAGAGCTCATCAAGGGACGGGGAAAGGAGTTAGGAGGGACAGGGACGCGGGGGGAGTTGACCCGGCTGTGGGAATGGAGCTCTGGAGGCCTTCCGCCGAGGATGAGGGGACTGAGGGGAGTTTGGAAAGACTCCCGGGGGATGGGAGAGTCTGTCATGATTCCCTTTGACATCCATTTCTGATACAGGAAAAGCCTGCTTTGAAATTTAGGGGGTGGGGGGAACACCTGTCACCCCCACACAGCACTTCCGGCAGATCCTGGGAGGGGCATTGCAGTAGCAAATGATGAACAGCAGAGGGCGCGAGGGTTCCTTTGCCTCCTATTTACCACTTTTTCATCGTAAAGGGAGTAGGTGTGCCTTAAAGAAAACTGCGGAAAGCCCAAAAAAGCAGAACAAAGAAACCTACATTGCCCAGAATCCCACCTCCTGGGACAGTTGAACATTTAAATAGTGAATAGTTTCTTCCTTTTTCCCCAGACAACTTTGTTGACATTTTTTATTCTGTTTTGTTTTGCTTTCCAATACAGGTGCCATCAGCCCGTACACATGATTTTGCAGCCTGGATTTTCACATAACATTCTATCGGAAGCTTTTCCCTTTGTCTGACAAGCCCATGTCATCCTCAGTCCCTGGTCACCGCTACGGAGTCAGGGCTTGTGTATTAGGCCGTTTATCAATTTCTGTAAAGAAATACCTGAGGCTAGGTACTTTACAGAGAAGAGAGGTTTCATTGGCTGGTGGTTCTGCAGATTATACAAGCATGGCACAGGCATCTGTTTCTGGGGAGGCCTCAGGAAGCTTCCAATCATGGAGGAAGGCAAAGGAGGGGCAGGTGCATCACATGGTGAGAGAGGGAGCAAAAGGGGGGCGTCCCAGGCTCTTAAACCACCAGATATGGCATGAACTAACTGAGGGAGAAGTCGCTCATCGCCAAGGGGGTGGCACTAAACTTTTCCTGAGGGACTCACCCCCAGGATTTAATCACCTCCCACAGTGCCCACCTCCAGCACAGGAATCACATTTCAACATGAGATTTGGAGGGGACAAACCTCCAAACCACATCAGCACACATCCATTCAGCAGATGTGTTTTGAGCCCCCATGTGTGGGAAGCTGTGACAAGCAAGGAGATCAACTGGGTGTGTGCTCTGTCTGGGGGAGATGGACCCCACCCAGGGTCATTTCAGATGGGGCAATGCACAGTGATGGAGTGAGAGATCTGGGCTGTGTCCCTGGGGGGGGGCCTCTCAAAGTAGGGGACATTTGGATGGGGACCTGGATGACCACCAGGAGGCTGCAGGAGCTGCAGGGACACTCCTGGCACGCTGGAAGGTCACATGAGAAAGGGGAAAGGCCTATTTTGGATAAAGATCCCCCCAGGACTGGGTGAGGGGTGGAACATGGGACGTGAGGAACATGAGGGGTCTCAGATGCCTACAAGTCTCCTTCCTGGGCCTTTGGGCAGGTGGTGGCGCCATATACGGCAGCAGAGAAGGAAGGATGACACTTAAGCCTGCTGCCCCTGCTCCCCCCTTGATATGATTTGGCTCTGTGTCTCCATCCAAATCTCATCTCGAATTATAATCCCCATGTGTCAATGGAGTGAGGTGATTGGATCATGGCAGCGGTTTTTCCCATGCTGTTCTCATGATAGTGAGTGAGTTCTCACAAGATCTGATGGTTCTATAAGTGTTTGACAGTTTCTCCTTCAGAGTCTCGCTGTCTCTCCTGCCACCATGTAAAACGTGCCTGCTTCCCCTTCCGCCATGATTGTAAGTCTCCTGAGACCTCCTCAGCTATGCAGAACTGTGAGTCAATTAAACCTCTTTCTTTATAAATTACCCAGTCTCGGGTACTTCTTTATAGCAGGATGAGAACAGACTAATACACCCGCTTTTCCCAGAGCCTAGCATTCAGCATGTGGGAGGAAGGAGCACTTTCTGCTTCTCTTTCATTAGTGAGGATAAAGAGGGACGGTGCCAAAGGAGGATAAGGACTCAATTTCATTCTAATAAAAATGGGAACCCCTTGCATTTTATTTAAAATATCATTGTTTGTTTGCTCTTTCAGATTGCAAAAATAATTACTAGTCATTATAGAAACATGTGTAAAAATATAAATAAGTACAAAGGGAATAGTGGTTCCCCATGATCCCATTGTCCAGGGACCCTCCGCAAGCCTTTCAGGGTATTCCTTTATCGTAAGACCTTCATCAGTGTCTGTGTCTGCATTTATTCTTCCATTCAACGGAATGTTTTGAGCACCCACTATGTGCCAGTCATTCTTCTAGATGCAAAGGATGTAGTTGGGAATAAAAACACAAGAATCCCCGTCATCATGGAGGTGACATTCCAGTGAGGGTGACAAACAAAATAATCGGTAAATGCTGCAGTACAGTCTATGATAAGGGCAGGAGTGCCATGGAGAAATGAAAGCAGGGAACCCGGAGGAGGGCACTAAATGGGGTTTGGATTTTAAGCGGGATGCTCAGGGAAGGTGTCACTGAGAGGTGACATTTGAACAGAGGCTTGAATTTTTGGAGGGAGCGAGGCATGAGGGCAGCTGCGGGGGAGGGGAGAGAGAACAGCAGGTGCAAAGGCCCCCAGGGGGCGAGCCTGGGTGGCTCAGGAGGTGCGAGAAGGTCAATCGGTGAGTGCTGGGTGAGCAGGGGTGGCGAGGGGTGGGGAGGATAAAGAGGAAGTTGGGGAGCAGACCTCACAGGGCTGTGGGGGACACTGAGAGGACCACGCTTTACTCTGAGTGACATGAGAAGCCAGAGCAAGACTTTGATTTCTCTGTAAATGTTTTATTGTCAATCCAAACAAAAGTGGAGAGAACAGTAAGATCAACCCCACACACTCACCCCCCAGCCCCGTGTACGGTCCATCTGGCTTCACTGATTTCCTCCCCACCGGATGGTTTTGAAACAGACCCAGGCACCACCTCATTTCATCTGTTTACATTTTGTGAATGTCACCAAAATCAGGATTTTCTTCCAGCGTAACCTCAATACCATTATCATGACTTCAAACATTACCAGTCATTCCTTAGTGTTACCAGAATTCCAGTCCACGTTCAGATGTCCCTCATTCTCTCAATTCGTTTTCGCCTTCATTTGTTCAAACTAGGATCTAAACGAGGTTGTTTATGACAGCTGAGCTGTTCCTTAGGTCTTTTTAAATCTATGGGTTCCCCCTTCTTCTGTTTTTCTCCTTGCAGTGTGTTTGTTGAAGAAACTGGGCTGCTCATTCTCTAACGTTTCCCATATTCGTAGCACTTATCTCCTTTGAATATGCCATATAATTTATTCTTCTTATTAAAAAAAAAGTCCTCTCTCCCCTACTAGAAAGCAGTCTCCCAAGAGCAGCTTGTTGGTCTGTTTTGTTCCCTGCTGTGTGCCCAACACCAGAGCCTGGCACAGTCAATGACCCATAAAAGGATGGCTAATGCTGAAAATACTGGCTATTGTTTCCCAGTGTTACAGATGAGGAAACTGAGGCTCACAGATGTTAAGTGAACTTCGAAAGGTCACACAACCAGGAAGTGAGGAGATTGGGATTTGAACTCAATCTTTCAGGCTTAGTGATCAATTTTAACAACCATATACCACACTCTCCCGCGACCCAGCTCCCTCGTTCCCGACAGATGGCGGCTGTCTGTGAAAGGACCCAGCTCCAAAGGCAATTCCCCAGGACCCTCGGGGTCCCACTTTCCTAGGGGTGCTGGTGCCTGCTGGAAGCTGAACCCCACTGGAGAGACGAGGCCATGCTGAGCCACCGGGGACACTAGTCTTCCATGAGACAGTCTCAGCAGCCCTGTGTGTCTCAAACTCCCCAGCACTGGCTTAAACTCCAGTGGCTCCCGAAGGCAAGGACCCCCAGCCCTCGCTGAGCATTTGGTTCATTATAAGTGACCAAGAAGCTCCTGGGAGATAAGAGACCCAGCAAAAGTGGTCAAGATATGTGGACTACACTGCTGCTAGGCCTGCCAGGCTCTGTCTCCTGCCCTCCGTGTCAGGCCCTGCCTCCAACCAGCCAGCCTCCAGGTCAGCACTGCTATGTGATTCTCAGACCAGCAGCTTCCGCACACACCAGCACCTTGCTGGAAAGGCAGGTTGGAACACCCCAAGGATGTGGTACACGGAAAGACAGGGAACCATAGGTGCTGGGGTGGACCCTGCGATCTGGGCTTTCACAAGCCCCAGAGACTCTATCCGCAGAGATATTCTGGTTCTCAGTACCTTTGGGCAGAGCCTTCTTTGAGTGTTGGGGCCAGAAGGGCCAACTCCTTGGTTTATTGATTAGTAGGGACCACTGGGCTCTTTCTCAAATGGGTCTAACCATTTATCTGGGTGCAGGAATGTGGAATTTCAGTGCTGGGAACCATGCGCCTGAGCCTCATGTTGAGGTCCTCTGGGGTCCCCAGGTCTACCTGGTCTAGCATGCACTTAGAGAGGGCCCATGGGTGCCAGACACAGCAAGCAGCTTATAGCATCTGTCCTCAAGTCACTCTGAGAAAGCCCAGGGTTAACGGCTAAGCCGGCTGCTCTCTCAGCATCCTCTCTTCCATCTTCCTGTTTGTTTATTTCATGGCTTCCATCACCACTGAAAGTTGTCACCAATTTGCCCTCTTGTTTGTCTGTCTCACCCCCCATCAAACATGCCCCTCACCCACCCAACCATGAGCTCCTTGAGAATGGGGTCTCCTCACTTTGTTCCCAGCACCCAAAATAATGTTTGGCCCATAGCAGGCACTCAAGAAATAGATGCTCAATGAATGAATGAATGAATGAGTGAATGAACGAATGAATGAATGGGAACAATAAGAAGAACCCATGGAGAGAGAGAACGGGAGTGAAGGGAGATGGAGAGGTTGCGCTCTCAAGGTGAGATTTTGGAGTTTCAGACCATGGTGAGTGGAAGTGTTGGAACAGATCCCCAGGAAATACCAGGCCTCCATGCAATATTACAGGTTTTTAAATGTAGCCTTAATGTGATTTTTGCATATTGGGAATAATAAAAATGTAAGTGATGTCTGCTCAGAGCACACTCCCTGATTCAATTTCCACTCTGTTCGTGAGTATGTTGTTAAATTGTCTGGTCCCACGGGTTAACAACAATAGATTCGGAGTACGTTCAAATCAGAAGGCACAGAAGGTGATCCAGAGCAGAGCTTTCCGATCTTTTGACAGCAGCTCACAAGAAGAAATACAGTTGACATAGCGACCCAGTACCTGTGCACGCCACGTACACACACACGTGAAAGTTACAGGAAACCATACCTTCCTCCGTGCAATGTACTCTGTTATTTTCTGTTGGTTCTATTTCCTTTCCTTTAAAAAATGACAGTTGCCACTTGTCAACTTGACTTCATAACTCACTTAAGGGGTCACAGCTCGCAGTTTGAAAATCAGCAGGTCCAAAGCCTGCAATTTACACATGGGGAAATGGAGGGAGACCCAAGCTGGGCCAATGACCTTGCTAAGGTCACATGGGAAGTTAGTAGAAGAGCCAGGCAAAGGAGCTTCTACTTCCAGTGGAACTTTCTTCCAGTGTAGACATCTGGAGATCTGGGAATCTAAGGATAGTAGAGAACCTTGGAATGCTGGAATTCCAGCATCATGGACAGTGATTTTGCTGTGGATGGCCCCTCTGTTCCATCAAGTGCTCACTCCACCCCCGCCAAGCTGCCCTCTATCCTGGCACGCTGCCTGATTTTCTTCATAATGTTTATCGCTCTCCGACAACATCTAATTCATTTGTTTGTTTCCTGGGTGTCTGTCCCACCCACCCATACCACAAAATGCAATCTGCATGAGAGGAAGGACTTGTCTGCATTGTGCTCTGCTGTGTCCCAACACTCAAAAAGGCATCTGGCACATAGTAGATGCTCAATAAATATTTGTTAAATAACTACAAGAATAAATGGAGCAGCTGGTAGCTGGCATCCAGGTTTTGATGAAGGCACCTCTCAGACCACATCCAACCACAATTTATTAACAAGCAGAGGAAAACAGCTCCACAAGCCAGTCTGGAAGCTCCTGGACTGCCAGATCTCAGGCCCTACTGAGGCTCAGAAAATGCTTTGCTTAAGAGGCTCCCAGGGGCAAAGGCCACAGTATTGCAGCAGTAGAATTTGTCCAGCATCCATGGTGGTCAGGACTTGGGCCTTTTAGGGATCAAACCCAGGGTGCCATCCCCTAGAGCAACTCTGGCCAATAGCACTCTCTATGGTAATGGAATGTTCTACTCTGTGCTGTGCCATGTGGTAGTCACCAGCCACGTGTGCCAATGGAGCCCTTGAAATGCCGCTAGTGTGACTGAGGAGCTGAAGTATCCATTGAATTTTAGTTAATTGAAATTGAAGTCAAGATAACCACAGTGTGACTTGTGGCTACACATGAGATGGTGCAGCCCTAGATTCTTAAACCCTGCGGCTCCTGCAAGGGCAGGGAGCAGCTCTGACACATTCCCCCATCCACTTATCTTGGAAAGCACTGCTGCCACTGAAAACGATGCATCTCTCACGTCCGCTTTGCTAAGCATCAGTCCTGACTTCCCCCCGTGACCACTTATGTCTAAAGTTCCTTGGGCCAGTTAGTGAAGCCTCTGGGGTTGACCTGGCATAAAGCTAGTGGTGCCATTGAAGATGCTACCTCTGGAGCGTGATCTTTTTGACAGTCACCTCCAGAGAACGCATTCCTGATTAGAAAAACTGGCCGCCACCAAAGTGGACATTGCAATGAACTAATACATGGATGTCCCCCTATCTATGCAGAAGTAGCAGAAACATGAAATAAATTAATATGTAATTACAGTTGCAATGGGTTGCGAAGGATGCTGGCAGCATGAATAACAGGACAGGATTGAGGTCAAACCCACCTTCCCTGAGCAAGTGATTTTTAACTGGAGAGTTGTCATCTGCAGAGAGGAAAGCCAAGAGCAGGGAAATGAAGGGAAGCATTCCAGGCACAAGTAACTGCAGGCACAAAGGTCCTGGGGTGAGCTTGGTGTCTGAGGAACAGAACAAAGACCAACGTGGAAAACCAGGAAAACCAGCGAGGGGCCAGAACTTTCTGGCTATTCTGTCACAACAAGGATTTGGGATATTTTTCTCCCACCGCATTCTCTCATCCTTTCCCTGGGATGCTGGCAGGTACTGGGTTAAGCAAAGCTCCGTGGAAGCCAGAGAAGCCAGCTGAAATAAAACCTTTGTATATGCTGTCTGCTATAGGATCCAATTTAGTATTGATATTCCCATTTTAAAAAATAATAATTTCCATTAGATTGAGACCAGAATGCCCCGTGAAGCCCAGTGTGGTTTGCCAATTGATTCACAGAATGAAATCTTATCTAAAATCTTTTTATTTTATGCTATTAGGGATGCAGGAGGGAGCAGCCAAGAAAAAAAATCTCCCTGCTTGGTTAATGCACAGGGTCAGCTGGAAGTGGCCCTAGGGCCGTCTTAAAAAGACTGTCATTTGCGATTTCCCACTCTTTTGTTTCACGTTACCAGTAATTGACATTTTTTTTTCTTCCCTTCAAGTGGAGTTAATGGATTGACATCTTCTTGTTAGCACCTTGGATCTTTATTGAGGACTCCTTCCTGGGGCTGGCATCACCCCCGAGTGCCCTTGGGAGGCCTAGGGTGGTCCGTGTGGTTTGCCCACATTTCTCTTGGCGGCCCTTGGCAGCAGGCGGTGGGAGGGAGGTTGAGGGAAGGAGGGGGTGTGTCCCCCACCCCCAAGTCCACAGCCACACGGCTCTGAACCTTTGGAATGGCATCTCTCACGCTGAACATATGATGACCCAGGAAAGGGCAGCCTTGAAGGGTTGCCTGCAGGAGGCCAGCCTTGCGCAGATGCGAAACTGGGCAAAGAGAGGAAAACTGTCAGCTTCGCGTGGGCGAGAAAAAAAGATGATTTTTTCCTTTCACCCCCCATTTTATTTTCCTGTAAAGATAATAAAAAGCTTTGATTTCCATTATACAAGTGACAGACTCTCACTAGAGAAACACAGCCGGCCACTGCCCCTGGCTCTGCTCCAGCCACAATGGCCCCTAGCTGTTTTCTGCACACCCTTCATTTGCTGTTCCCCTTACCTGAAACCTTCTTCCCCCAAACATTCTCACTCTCTCCTCTCCTTCCAATCTTTGCTCGAGCATCTTTTTCTCAATAAGGCCTTCCCCACCCACACCTGCACCTGCAACCTGGCACTTCCTGTCTCCTGCCCGGCTTGATTTTGTTCTCCTAAGCACACATCAACCCCAGCCTGATGTATATTTCACTTAGTTAGATGTTCATCGTCTGTCTCCACCTGCCAATTCGTTTTGCATTTTATAATTCACTGTTTTATCTTCAGTGAATAAAATAGCATCTGGAACATAGTAGATGCTCAATAAAAAATTCAATGACTAGAAGAAGAGGGCAGAAAAAAAATCACTCCCACTTATTCATATTCAGCCTTTGGTAGTATTTGGTGCATTTGCTTCTTATCTTTTTCTATATATAGGCTTCCGTTTTTATTTCTACAGTGGAGTTCCCCATACACTGGGTTAGGCTATAAAGATAAATGCCTATGGAGAAAGCTGCAAAAATGCCCATGAAAACCTCTTATATTGCTCTTGAATGGTTTTGTCTGTACATAGAGTAGTTGGTTTGCATTTGGGAGGTATGTTGCATGGAAATTACATGTCTCGAAACACCAGAGTTGTTTGGCAGAAAGAGATGCTCTCAGGAGAGGTAGAACTCCATGAAGGCCTCCAGATTCACACCACCCACTTCACACTCAACAAGTGACAAATAGTCATTAAACTAGAGGAACTGCCTGCACTGTTTAAGTGATTTTTTTCTCTCTTGTTTCTTTTTAAAAATGAATATAGCTGAATTTATACATGTGTAATGTGCACAGAGGCAACTTTCCTATATGCAGCTCCAATCATACCTGTGAAAATAATTTTAATCCTGCATAATTATATTGTACTCATTTTCTACATCACTCTAAACACTTCATAAATATCTCTAACAGCTGCATTATCTGCCATCAGGGCATCCTTTCATCTACTCAGCCCATCCCCTATTCTCGTACCTTGAGGTTGTTTCCAATTTTTCACAATAATAAATAACACAGAAGAAACATCATGCCCAATACTCTACTGGATTTCAGATTCCTTATTTAGGTCAAAATCAGGGAGATTTATGCAAGTGGGAGCCCAGGGAATCAGTGTCAGATTAGCAAAGTGAGTAATTGCTAGGAAGATAGTTTCGTCTTGAAAGTGAGGTTAGAGTGCAGCTGGGTGGGCTGGCGTGCACCTGTCCTCTAGTTTAGGCCAGCATTCCAGGGAGAAAGGACTCCAGAGCACACTGGAAGAGAAGCAACCTGACCACTAGGGGGAGCCAGTGGGAGTCTGGGTTAAAGAGAGATGGTATTAACCAAGATATAAATTGGAGCAGATAAGGAGGATAATTAGAAACAGCATTAAAAATAATAGCATCAACATACATCAACATATGCTATTATTTTACAACCCTCAGCCCAAGGTTATGGCTCCGTGTCTGTAAAGTACCAGGTATTGTACCAGTACTATATGACCCTCATCTCTAAGCCTTTAGCAACCTTACAAGGGACAAATCACTATCCTTCCCTATTCTTGTTGCGGAAGTGGAAATTGAGGCTCAGAGAGGCTAACTGATTCACCTAGCATCACACAGCCAATGTGCAGCAGAGCCAACATTCTAACTCAGGATATCAGACATCAAGCCTCATTTCTATTTCTATATCCTTTAAAAATCAAAATGCAGGTCAAAAAGATCCAAGGCTATGGCCAGGAAGACACAGCATTGTCTAGAGGACAAGAACGTGACGGTTAGATGAGAGTAAATGATATGAAATGCTGAGAGGTGACACGGACATGGAGGCCTCCATTCATTTGGCCAAGAGTGGTAGACTTGATGGCGTGGTCACTGCCAGGTGTGACCATGGCATGGGGTCTTGTGCCAATGCCTTCCTTCCACCTCCTTACTTTTCCTCACCCTGCTTTCTGCCCATGAGGCTCACCTGCATGGACTCCACCAACAGGCTCCCATGGGTGGGTGTGCTCTGGTTGCGTTTGGCCAATAGTGACCTTTAGCAGGATGGGAGGAGATAAGATGCAAAGTAGAAATTTATTCCCTGTCCCTGGCCTGCAGAGCTACCTGTGATGGCGGCCTCCCTCAGCCCAAGTCATGGCTCTGTGAGGTGGCCCCCTCCACGTGGCTGTCATTCCAGGAGCACCTCTGTGTCAGGGGCACCGTCCCCATGGCTTTCCTCCACCCTGCCCATACTTTGTAAATAGAAAATCCCTTCCAGTGACTCTGTTTAGCTGTGTCCCCATATCTTCCTCAGATCCTGACTGATAGAGACCCCCATTCATGCACAGTTACTCTGTCCTCAGTTTTCTAAGGTGAGACTGCAAACCAGTGGCCCTGTTGGTTGAATTAGGCCATCACACATGCCTCGTGGTCTGTGCATGCTTAAAAATCCTTTCAAATTAGTTTGCAACCTTTAACCATTGGGAGAGTTAATGCAAAAAATTCTAAAATTTTGGCTTTGCTGGAAAACAAAGCAAAACAAACAAAAAAAATGGTGGGGGCTCCCTGGCCACATGGGGCTTGCCTTCTTCTCTCAGGACCACTTTTAACCACTTGGGAAGAGCTTTGCAGCCTTCGAGGCCTTTTCAGGTACCCCCTCCCATCGACTCCTCTTCCTCATTGACGTTACCTGCCCAGCCCTGGTAAACATGGGGTTTATGACAGCCTCTCAAGCCTTCCAGATGTGGCCTCACCAGCCTTTATGGGGCTGCTTGTGAGAGAAACCAGAACTAGGATTGGGTTCTCGGGCTGGGGCACAGCTCAGAGGGCAGTCAGTACCAAGGAAATGGAGACGCGGAGATGGCCATGAGCTTGGTGGCTGCACTGAGCTGGGGCAGCAGGGTCGCCGTTATATAGATCAGCCTGGGGAGAGAGAGACTGTGCTTTGATCGTGTGCGAGGTTAGTTAGATTTGGGAATAGCAGCCTCTGTAATTAGCCCCTGGTAAAGAGCTGAGAGGCAATATGAGAGCGTGTCCAAGAGTCCATCTCTGCGATATCGAGTTCAGATGGAACCAAGGAATTAGAAGGCTCTGGATAAAATGACCACCTCTGCCCTCCTCTCTGGGCTTTCCTCTAGAGCTCTGGGGGCAGGTAAGTGTGAGAGCATGCCCTTGACCTTCTAATGAGATGATGCTGCAAATTTCCTCCCAATTGGCTTATCAAGTTTACCAGCTCCCACTCACCCAGTGCAAGCTTTGGCCCAGAGAGAGCTCCCTTCATTGTCAACATGCCAAGAAAGCATTCTGAATGGTTCCCAACACACACGCAAATCCCAGCACAAGAGAGACGTGGAGGGCACATGGAGGAAGACAGTTTGAGGGCCTAGGATCTGTGGTCAGACTGGGAGCTGCACTGCAGGACAGGCCTCCAAAGTTGGTCACAGAGCCCCTAAGTTGGCATCCATGATCTTCTCCCTTGGAAAACTTAGAGAGAGTTCAGTTTTGCAAGCACCTGAAGGACCCTTCAGCCTTGGAGTCTGCAATACGGTAGGGTGGTCACTGTCATCAACATCAGCTGTGGGAGCCTGACAGACTTCAAACTCATCCTCGTTCCTTAAAGCCAGTGCCTTTAGCAATGTCATTAACCTGTGTGCGCTGTTTCACTATCTGTAAAGCGGACGGTGGTCACAGCCACTAAGTCCTTGCTGCTCAGAGTGTGGCCTAGGGTCAGGAGCATCAGCATCCCCTGAGAACTTGTAGAACCACAGAATCTCGAACCCAGCCCCAACCTCGCTGATTCAGAATCTGTTTTCACAAGCTCTCCAGGTGGTTTTGATCAAACTCGTAGGGCTTTTGGGAGGAGTATATGCAGTTCAATAATGCAACAGTTTTGTTTGTTTGTTTGTTTGTTTTAGATAGGGTCTGGTTCTGTCACCCAGGCTGGAGTGCAGTGGCGTGATCTCACTACAACCTCCACCTCCCAGACTAAAGGGATCCTCTCACCTCAGCCTCCTGAGTAGCTGGGACTACAGGTGTGTGCACCACCATGCCTGGCTAATTTTTGTATTTTTTGTAGAGATGGGGTTTCACCATGTTGCCCAGACTGGTCTTGAACTCCTGAGCTCAAGCAATTCGCTGCCTTGGCCTCCCAATTTTGGGATTATAGCTGTGAGCCACCATGCCCGGCCAATCCAACACATATTTCTTGAGCACTTACTATGTGCCAGGCTTGGTTGCAAATGCTGGGAGTATAGCACTGAACATGGCAGATGAATCCCAGCCCTCAAGGAATTTACTTTCTAATGGAGTGTATTAGTCCATCCTCATGCTGCTAATAAAGACATACCCAAGACTGGGTAATTTATAAAGGAAAGAGGTTTAATGGACTCACAGTTCCACATGACTAGGGAGGCCTCACAATCATGGCGGAAGATGAAGGAAAAGCAAAAGGACTTTTTACATGGTGGTGGGCAAGAGAGCATGTGCAGGGGAACGCCCCTTGGTAAAACCATCCGATCTCACGAGACTTAATTACTATCACAAGAACAGCACGGGAAAGACCCGCCCCCATGATTCAATCACCTCCCGCTTGGTCCCTCCCACAACACATAGGAATTGTGGGAGCTACAGTTCAAGATGAGCCAAACCATATCATAGGGAGAGACAGACAAACAAGAGACAGACAAACAAGAGACAGACAAACGGACAAGATGAAAATATAAAATACAGGAAATGGGGGATGGTGCTCAGTGGGAAGGAGAAAAATAAAGCAGTGCTTCCAGGTGGGACCCGGCAGGGAGAAGGACTATAATGGCAAGTAGAATGACAAGAAGGTGACATTTGAACAGTCACCTGAGGAAGGTGAGGAAAAGTGTATTCCAGGTGACCAGAACAGCACAGGCGAAGTCCCTGCAGCAGAAGTATGCCTGCTGTGTTGGAAAGATCTGTCAGGATGTCAGTGTGGCCGGAATAAAGTGAGTCAGCAGAAAGTGCTGGAAGGTGAGGTCAGGGAGAAGTAAGAGCAAGGGCGGATGATGCACAACTTTAGAAGCTGCTGAGGGTCCTGGCTTGTCCTCCAGTTCCTGATGCCCAGGAATGGGCAGGGACCCACTGGAGAGGGGCTGGAAGCAGTGGCTGGCATGTGGTTAAGTTCAGGGACCAGCATTATTGTAATCGTTGCTGTTATCCAAAGCTGATAGAAACAGGTTGGACTCACCCTTGAGGTTTCAGCTTAGGTGTCCCTTCTCCAGGATTGCTGACACCCCAGGCTGGAGGGGGTGCAGACCTGAGAGCACCTCAGCCTTCTGAAAGCTCCTGGGTGAGGCTGGGATGGGGAGCTGGCCAGCCCTATTCACGATCGTATCTCAGAGCACAACACTGTACTTGGCATCTAGTAGTTGCTCAATAAATACCTGTCAATTAGAGGAATGAATACATACAAAGACTTGGGGGTGTCGGGTGGGGGACGTGCTCAGGAAAGGTGGGGAAGTGGCTGGGAGGAGTGACAGGAGTATTGTTAGAAGTAAACACCTGAGCTTTGTCCATTCAAGGTGCCCTCTGGAGCCTGACGCCCAGGAACGAACAGGGTGAGGGTGTTGGTCGTCTCTGATCACACTGCTGGGTAAGGTAACCCAGAGGCCACCAGGACTCTGTGCCAAGAAACCCTGGGCCTTTGTGCTGAACTTGGCAGGCTTCTTGTCCTCCTCTGGCTCATTTCAGGGCCACCCCATGCTTTAGCCCAGGCTCCACCATGAAACTTTCTCCCCCACGGAAATGCTTGGGCACTGCTGGTAAAAGGATGGCCCCTCAGGAGAGCCACCAGGCAGCACTCAGAGAAAGTGACAATGCACAGGCTCTCAACAGGCAGCCCACCCTCTGGGGCAGGGCCCAAAGCAGCAGTTCTCAACCTTGGTGATCTTGCACCCCTAGGGACACATGGCAATGCTTGGGGACATTTTTGTTTGTCACAGCTGGGAAGGAGGTGCTACTGGCATCCAGTGGGTGGAAGCTCAGGGTGCTGCTAAACATTGTCCAATGCACGGGACAGCTCCACAGTGAGAATTATCCGGTCCACAGCGTCAACAGTCATTATCCCTTAAGGAGCCTTTTAAGATTTTTTTTTTCTAATTCCCCCTTTAATGAAATTTTAGAACTATAGAGATATTGCATACATATTTGTTTGTGTGCTGTAGGTATATGTGTGCTTTATACATAAAAAAGGTAAGATTTGGCTGGGTGTGGCAGCTCACGCCTGTAATCCCAGCACTTTGGGAGGCCGAGGTGAGTGGATCATCTGAGGTCAGGAGTTCAAGACCAGCCTGACCAATATGGTGAAACGCTGTCTCTACTAAAAATACAAAAATTAGCTGAGTGTGATGGTGTGCACCTGTAATTCCAGCTACTCGGGAGGCTGAGACAGGAGAATTGTTTGAACCCAGGAAGTGGAGGTTGCGGTGAGCTGGGATCGCAGCACTGCACTCCAGCCTGGGCTACAGAGAGAGACTCTGTCTCAAAAAAAAAAAAAAGTAAGATTTTTAAGTGTCCATTGATGGATATGAATAGTATGAATAGATAAACAGAATGTGCTATTGTACATAGTGTGGAATATTATTCAGCCTTAAGAAGGAAGGAAATTGTGACACATGCTACAACATGGATGCATCCCGAGGACACTATGCTAAGTGAAATTAGCCAGTCCCCAAAAGACAAATATTGTGTGATTCTACAGTATTTGTAGAATATTGTATGATGTACCTAGCGTAGTCAGAATTCTAGAGATAGAAAGTGGAGTGGTGGTTGCCAGGGTCTGGGAGGGCGGGGAATGTGGAGTTAGTGTTTGATGGGTAGAAAAGACTTCTGTGGATGGACAGTGGTGACAGTTGCACAAGAATGTGAATGTACTCAATGCCACTGAGCTGCACATTTTAAAATGGCTAAAATGGTCAATTTTATTTTATGTGTATTCTGCCACAATTTTAAACAAAGAGTATTCCGACGCGTTAAGAATCAGTTCTCGCCCGCCAGGGGGCTGTATCACCCCCATTGAGAATTCACAGCCTAGAGATCCTTGCATAGGACCTACAGGTGTGGATGTTCATCGCAACATGGTTGGGGGTGGTGAGAGCTGCAGGCACCCTGGGAGTCCCTCCCTTTGATGGTGGGAGAAGTTCTTAGGAAGAATGGGCCCACCTGGACACCGCAGATGGAAAAGCTGGTGGAGAGATGCTCTTGGTCATTGCTCAGAGGCATCGTGACCGCCCCACACTCATACTCTGCAGGTTTTTGGAAAATCCAGGCTGGGCGCGATGGTTCACACCTGTAACCCCAGCATTTTAGGGGGCTGAGGCAGGAGGATCGCTTGATGCCAAGAGTTTGAGACCAGCCTGGACAATATGGTGATACCCCATCTCTACAAAAAAGAGAATTAAACAGACATGGTAGCACGCACCTGTAGCCCCAGCTACTCAGAAGGCTGAGGTGGGAGGATCACTTGAGCCCAGATGTTCCAGGCTGCAGTGAGAACCCCTGCATTCCAGCCTGGGGGCTGGAGCGTTACAGTAGGTAGCTGGTCAGGTATGAGCAGGGCAGGAGAGGATCCTCCTCAACACACACCAGGAGTGTCACGCAACCATCAGGTGACGGTCAGGCAGTTGTTAACTGGCTGTCTAAAGTAATAATTGGCCACAGCTGGCATGAGGGAAAGGCAGGCCCTTAATAGATAGAAAACACCTGAAATGGGTGGCCAGAGGCTTCCCAATAAGATCTCAGGAGCGGTGAGAAGGAACGCAGGACCCCGGAGGCTTGCCACCGTATCAAACCCCAAGTCAAGAGGTCAGGTCGCACGCTTGGTCTCTCGAGTTGCCCGCTTGGCCCTCTTCCAAGTGCGCTTCCCTTTCTTTCATTCCTGCTCTGAGGTTTTTTAATAAACTTTCACTCCTGCTCTAAAACTTGCGTCAGTCACTCCTTCTGCCTTATGCCCCTCGGTCGAATTCTGTCTTCTGAGGAGGCAAGAACTGAGGTTGCTGCAGACCCGTACAGATAACTACTACTGCTAACAAGAGTGAGACCCCATCTCAAAACACAAAAACAAACCCATACACGGCCAAATTAGCTTCCTCATCTCCTCTAGTCAACAACTCAAACTGAATTTTTCAAACTGACCTCTTTGCTCTCAAAATTCTGTTTTTGCCTTTGTTGCTTGAAACAATCTAGGAACATGAGTCTTCTTCATGTCAGAGCTAAACAGCATGCAGATAACTAGCTAAATGTTTCAGAGTCATTCTTTGACCATAAGTAAAATGTGCCAGGTGTGCACTAAGCATCTTATGGGATGGTTACAAGCAGTGCCCCAGATGTGTGCACAGCAGTACAGAGAGGTCTTAACAACACAGCTCAATGCCATTTTACATAAGGTAAAATAGATGCACACAAAGCAATTATAGGTATTTTGCAAACTGCCTACAAACAAAAGGATAACTCAAGCGTGCCAGGGGGAAGCAGGTGAATGGGGAATGGAGATTAGAGGAACTAAATAGATTTATAAACACGAGCACAGCTGTGGGTTGCTCCCAAGGTGAAAAACAAAACAAACACACACACATAAACAAAAGAGGGAGTCTATCACATAATGTGGCACACTTAAAACACACACACATACAAAAATGCTCGCATATGTTATCCCGAATCATACAAAATAAAAGAAAAAGAAAACACATCTGGGCAGCTGACAGTGGCAGGAGTTGGAAGCAAAGGATGGAATGAAATAGAATTAACACATGAATGAACAAATCAACCAAGGGTTAGAGCTTGTCTGAACCAATTATGACAATATGTCATTGAAAGGATTTTTTTTTTTTTTTGAGACAGGATCTCACTCTGTTGCCCAGGCTAGAGTACAGTGGCATGATCATAGTTCACTGCAGCCTCCACCTCCTGGGCTCAAGCAATCCTCCTACCTCAGCCTCCCGAGTACCTGGAATTACAGGAGTGTGTCACCATACCTGCCTAATTGTTTAATTTTTTGTGGAGATGAGGTCTCACTATGTTGACCAGGCTGGTCTCAAACTCCTGGGCTCAAATGATCCTCCTGTCTCAATCTCCCAAAGTGCTGGGATTACAGGTGTGAGTCACCACCCCCGGCCGACAGAGGAATTTGACTAACCCTACCTTCATTCCTCAAGGTCCATAAAGTGCCCAAATAGCCATATAAAGCACCATCGCAGATTCACCTGTGTTAGTTAAGACCTGTTAGTTACAACCAACTGATACCCACCACATTGCCTGAAACCCCTACAGGGCCACTTTCTTATAAAGAAGGCGTGGGGTGTCCTGGAGCCTTGAGGCTGCGAGGCCAGTTGGCTTTATGCCAGCTTGACTCAGAGGGCACCTATCTCTGTGGCTTCTCTCAGTCTTCCTCTCTGGGTCTCTGTTCTCTTCCCTCCATCTTCGGACCCACTTTCTCTGCTTTTACTCACAGAATAATAGCCATCCTTTCTTGTGCTATTTATTTGCAAATAAATGCTACCATTTATTTGCCAGAATAAGTTAAAGCTTTATTCGTTGGCTTGGAGACATTTCTATGAGATATTTTTGAATAAGAAAAAAGAATAGGATGTAGAAAAGAGTGTAAAATAGAATCCCATTTTTATAAAACAAAGACTGATGGAAAAATCCCAATTAATTCGCGTATATTTGTGAGTCTATACATATGTATCACATAAAAACACAGATGCAAATATAAGCACAAATAAAAATAGTTTGAAAGAACACATGCTGGGTTGTTAACCTGGGTCTCTAGCACTGGGCCACAGGGATAATGTAGATAAAAGAGTGAGGAAATAGGAATAAGGGAATAAGGAATGCACGTCATTACATGTATTCCTTCATGTAAAATTATGTATAAAGAGATTATGCAAAAGGTTGAGAGAGAGAGAGAAACATAAAAGTGAAGTGAGACCAAGATTCAAATCTTTACGTCACATTCCACATTCCCAGGGAAGGACTCTGATTGGTCCACTTTGGACCAATCAACTGTGACCAGGAAGCATAGTCATTGGATATAAGTATTAATATATATGTTCCCACTTCATCTGTGCAGCTAGGGGAGGAGGAGAAAAGTCCAGAAACCTGGGGGGTGGGGGAATTAGTCACATGAAGTAACAGTTTCCACTAGTTTTTGCTTTTTTCTCTGCATTCCTGGAAACCTTAAAAAGAAGGATTGGAGAAGGACGGGGGCATAAAACAAGTAAGATCTCAGGGAAGCTTAGAAACTAAGCCAGTGAATGAGGTGGGGACAGTACACACAAAGGTTCTGTGACAAGGCCGAGCCTGGAACCATCAGGGGTCTTTAAGTAATTCCAGGTGGCTGGAGAAATACTGAGAGATGGGAGGAGAAAATACTGAGAGATGGGATGGAAACAGAATCAAGCCAACCATGAAGGACCCTGGGCATCCCTGGTGAGTGACGGGTTCAACAAGTTTATGGGCAGGTCAAGATGGTCTTACAAGCCATCAGAAAGACTCCGCTTTTCCTGGAATGAGACGGAAGCCACTGGAGGGTTTTTTGTTTGTTTGTTTTCAGATATAGGGTCTCACTGTGTTGCCCAGGCTGGAGTGCAATGGGGCAATCATAGCTCACGGCAGCCTTGAACTCCTGGATTCAAGCCATCCTCCCCACTCAGCCTCCTGAGTAGTACTACAGGCATGCACTACCACACCCAGCTAATTTATTTTTTTATTGTTTGCTTTAGAGACAGGGTCTCACAATGTTTCCCAGGCTGGTCTTGAACTCCTGGGCTCCAGTGATCCTCCCACCTCAGCCTCCCAGAGTCCTGGGATTACAGGCATGAGCCGCCGTGCCCAGCCAGGTTTTGAGCAGAGGCAGGACATAGTTCCACTTAGGTTCTAACAGGATTCTCTAGCTGCTGTACAGAGAAGAGGCTCCCCAGGCAAGGACAGAACCAGGAGACCAATGAGAAGGTGACCGCAGTAGTTCAGGTGAGAGACGATGGTGGCAGTGGACACCAGATTCGGGATGCTTTTTAAAATTAGAGCCCACAGGATTTGTTGATGGACCATTTGTAGGGTGGGACAGGAAAAGAGGCTCAGGAAGGAGGTACCATTGACATTTGATCCCAAAACTCAGCCGGACCAGATTGAAAAACAGATTGAAGTTGGTCACTCGCTTATCTCGAGGAGTTTCCAAGATGAGAGTTTCAGCCTGTCACCCCAGAAATACAGTGAGACCATTAGTTCCCCATCTTAATCAGATCTCTCCCATCCTATTAAGCAATTTGGGGCCATTTCTGGAGAAGATTTTGTTAGTTACCTAAATCTCTGGCTGCTTCATTTAGACCTGGTGTTTAGGCGGAATGCAATTAACACATTCCAAACCTGGTTTCCCCTAAAATCCAATCAACTGTAACTCGTTTTCAAATCACACTGCTTTCTCTAATTGTGAACCTCAGCCTCCGCAGAATAGCGATTTAAGTCAATTATTGCCTCGCTTGTATGAAAATTGTGCTATTTATGTTGGCAGCTCCCCACATTACTGATGAGCTTCCTCGAGCTAATGGAATAATGAAAACACAAAACAGATTTACCATTCTTAATAAGAGAAAGAGATAATGAAGGCAAATTAAAATGGAGGCTCAGATCTGCATGGAGAACAGGTAATGCAGTTTCTTCTTTGAAATTAACACTCGAATTCTCAAATGCCAATGGCAGGGAGGGGGAAAGAAACTCAAAATTCCTTTAGACACAAGTGTGCCACTTCAGCTTGGTTTTGAAGATTGTGGTCCTCCCCGGCACTTTCTGGAGTTTAGATATGGGACGCTGTCAGCAGCCATCCCTGCTGGCACAATAGCCCACGCGCTCACCTCCTCCCCCATTTATGAGCAAAAACTCGCTTTCCACCAGACACGACGTTCAGCTCTCTCATGCCTTAGGTCATTAGATCCTCTCCAAGTTCTATGCGCTCAGTAGTGTTATCATTATTTCACAGAAGAACCAGTTAAATAATTTATCCAAGGCTTAACGCTGCATGTGAATCTAGCCCAGGGTCTCAATTGATTGTTGTTTGAGGCTAGCTAATTCTTTGTAGTCGGGGGTGGGGGCTGTCCTGTGCTTTACAGGATCGTTAGCAGCATTCCCAGATTCTACTCACAAGACACCAGTGGCAGCCCCATACCTCCAGTGATGATGACTAAAGATGTCTTGAGACGTTGTCAAATGTTCCCTCCAAGGCATAATCACCCCCGGCTGAGAGCTGCTGGTCTAGATTGTGTGCTTGTCAGTCAACCCGAACAGCCAGTCTTGCCGGTGTAAGCAGCAAGAGGCTGAAGGTCAGGAAACCTGCATCCTGGATCTGCCCCTACCTCACACTGTGGCCCAGGGAAAGTCACAGTTCCTCATGGGGCCTGGGTGTTCTGACCTGCCAAATGAGTGTGATGGCACTGGGACCTGGAACCTGGCTTGGCTAAAGAAGTTTGGCCAAGGTCATTGAAGACCTTGGTCAAGTGAGAAGCAGCAGGCCAAGGTGGGGCGGTCACAGGGGGGAAGGGTCAGAGAGATGTGAAGGGGCAGCCAAGCCAGAGGGTCTATATTGGCAAGAAGCAAGGTCAGCTGCGGTCAGAGGGGCCAGAGACCTGCAAAGGCCAGAGCTGACTCCAGGAGGCCAGGAGAGCTGAACATCCAGCTCCCTCCCTCTTCCTCCTCTGCACCAGGCATTGGGGTCTTACACCTCATTTTCCTGTGCTTTTGCTGTGCACTTTCCCATTTACTACAAATAGATGCTTCTGGGCCTAATTCTGGGGCTAATGAGACTCAGACTGGTGATTATAATAAATATAAAAATGATAGAAACAGATACGAAATGCTGTGTAGAGCCCTCCACTGGCTTCACGGCCTGCATCCTCCCAGCAGCACTGTATCCTTATCGTTATTAGCCCAGAGGGACAGCCCATTGCTAGGTGTCACAGACAGAAAGGAGAGAAAAGAGAGCCTTTGAGGCCGAGGAGAAAGAAGGAAAGAAGGGAAACTTGGTGGTAATGGTTGTCATTTATTGAATGCATACTGTGTGCCAGGCCCTGTTCTAAGCACCTGACTTGGTTTTGCTCATTTAATCCTCACCATCACGTTTAATCTCCACTTCATAGTTAGGCACAGAGAGGTTAAGCCAGTTGCCAGGTTTGCACAGTTAACTAGTGGTAGAGCTGTGATTTGAACCCATAGTCTGGCTCCAGATTCTGTGCTCTTGACAGCTGTCCCTCAGAGCTGATGGCTCTGTGCTGCACCTGGGAAATTTAGTCCTCAGCCACGGGGGCCCCTGATCCCACCCAAGGTTTTGTGCTTTAAACACAGCATGAATGATTGGGGCCTCCTGTCCTGGAGGGAACATATGGGAACTAGACAACCCATTATGTAGGGACTTTGCACTGATAACAGTGCCCCCGCCCACCACTCCCATGGCTTGGGCTACCCAGGATATTTGCACAAGCATTGGTTGGGAACCCCAGGAAGGACTGAGTTTGGCCTCCCCAGCAGTTCACTGACTTGACACATGGCTTGGAGACCAAAAGAAAGTGCTTAATAAAAACAAAACAAAACAAAAAAGACCTGAGTTTGTGAACCAAGAATAATCCAAGGACGATACTTGGTCAGTAAGAAAAGTGCCCAGCATGGAGGTTAGCACATCGTGGGTGCTCAGTAAATGTTAGTCCCCACCTTGTTCCTGACCATGCCATCACCACCCACCCCCCGCCTTGCTTAGGGCTTACCCCGCTGGGTGGGGGTCTGTTTGGGGTAGCTTGTGCAGTCATCTAACTGGTCCCATCCCTCACTTGCAACAGACCGCCCCTGCTTGGTAGCTCATCTTTCTTTTCTGAGGCTAATGCTTGGCTGTGTGACCTTTGGCAGGGTGCTTGACCTCTCTGAGCTTCCACTTCCTGGGAGGTTGGGCAGAATCTGTGGATTCTCTTTCAACTCTGAAATGCTAGGAATCTCCACTCGGCTCTCTCTTGCAACCCTCTTCTCTCCTCTTCCCTCCACCTCCTCCATCTGTATCTGTATCTCTTTCCTTCTGTCTATACCAAGCTTCTCCAACCTGTGGTCTAGGACAGCTTTGAATGTGGCCCATCACAAATTCGTAAACTTTCTTAAAACATTATGAGATTTATATTTGCAATTTTTTAAAAGCTCATCAGATATCATTAGTGTTAGTGTGTTTTATGTGTGGCTCAAGGCAATTCTTCTTCTTCCAATGTGGCCCAGGGAAGCCAAAAGATTGAACACCCCTGGATTCTGGACTCTTCTCCACACACCTCTGGGCACTGCTCTGAGCCTCTTTCTAGATCATGATTTCCCCGGAATGGGGGAGGGCAGGATGGAGAGGACCATTCCCCCTTTTCCATAGGGTGGCACTGCCCAAGAGGGCTTCGGGCTAGATACCCGGGCGTGCGGCTTGCCTTTTCAGGAAGCTTGTAGCACAGGTAGATCTCAGCTGACGTCTAGTCGACAAGCTAAATATTTACGGAGCTCCTAAGATTTCCCACCACATTAAGCCCATTGCTTGATCTCACGTCTGCACACAGCCCTTCTCTATTCACCTTCAGTCAGACGTTTCCCAGAATCCTCTGGGTTCCAGGCACCATCTCTCAGGAGGGTGATGAAACCATGTCTGCGTCTAATCACTTCCAGTAATAATAATAATTCCTTATCGTTGTATAGGATTTCTCAAAGCACGTTTGCACACATTATCTCACTCGCTTTTCACATTAACCCTGTGACTTAGATTTTATTTTGAGTCCCATTTTGGAGAGCATGGCTGAGCCACCTACTCCAGGGCCAGCGTGTGGCAGAGCTGTCAGGATCCTCCCTCTTGTCCTCCCACGGTTGGCAAGGCCAGCTCACTCACATCCAGTTCATCTCTGGGCCCCAGGACAAGAGTATAAATGGAGCCCGACGTACCATGTGTCTAATATTTAAAAGTTGTAAACAAAGCTAAACATGTTTTTTTATCTTCCTACCTTGACTAAAATACCTGGAAGCCCAGGTTCAAATTTAGAGATCTTGGGCCGGGTGCGGTGGCTCACGCCTGTAATCCCAGCACTTTGGGAGGCTGAGGCAGGTGGATCACCTGAGGTCAGGAGTTCGAGACCAGCCTGGCCAACATGGTGAAACCCCATCTCTACTAAAAATACAAAAATTAGCCAAGCGTGGTGGCGCACACCTGTAATCCCAGCACTTGAGAGGCTGAGGCAGGAGAATCATTTGAACCCGGGAGGCAGAGGTCAGAGTGAGTTAAGATCAAGCCACTGCACTCCAGCCCTGGTGGCAAAGCAAGACTTTGTCTAAGAAAAAATAATAATAAATAAATAAATTTAGAGATCTTGGGCTCCTTGGGGTTTCCTGCTGGAATGTGCTAGAAGCCATAATAAAAAGCATGGCCTTTTTAGTTTCATAAACTAAAAAATTTGCTTTATGCCACAGCCAGCTTAAGTTCCTGTCATTTATAGGAAGAGTCCTGATAATGCGGTTGCTGTGGAAGACAGACCAGGGGACAGGAGGGAAGGGAGGCCAGGCTTCCCCTGGTGAACTGGGAAGATCAGAGACCCACAGTAGTTCATGATGAGACCTTTGAGACCAACGGTCCCCAGCCTTTTTGGCATGAGGGACTGGTTTGGTGGAACACAATTTTTCCACAGATGGGGGCAGGGAATGGTTTCAGGATGATTCAAGTGCATTACCTTTACGGTTCACTTTATTTCTATTATTATTAGATTGTAATATATAATGAAATAATTATACAACTCACCATAATGTAGAATCAGTGGGAGCCCGAGCTTGTTTTCCTGCAACTAGATGGTCCCATCTGGGGGTGATGGGAGACAGTAACAGATCATCAGACATTCAATTCTCATAAGGAGTGCACAACCTAGATCCCCATCACGCGCAGTTCACGATAGGGTTCGAACTCCTATGAGGATCTAATGCCGCAGCTGACTTGTCAGGAGGCGGAGCTCAGGTGGTAATACGACTGGTACCAGGCTCTGACCCAGGCACTGGGGACCCCTGTTTTAGATAATGGAATAGCTATATAAAGTTGAATCAAAGAAGAGGACCAAGAAAACTTATAAATCCTTGCACCACATGCACCCACACCATGCCTTTGTAAGATAAGAAAGTAATACAGGAATACTGTCAACACCTTGAAATTCTCAAACCATAGCTCACCCTCATAGAATATCAAAGCTCATTTGGCCCAGTCTCTCTATCTTACCAATGAAAAAAATGGAAGTTCAGAGAAGGGACCCGCTCAAGGCCTCCAAGCTGGTGAGCAGCAGGAACCATTCATCAGGTTAGCAAATATTTCTTGATCCCATATCACATCCAAGATCTCATGGTAAACACTGGAGAGACCTTGGGATCCACCACCTGTTTTTGCAAATAAATTTTATTGAAACACAGCCCTGTTTGTTTATGTATTGTCCATGGCTGCTTTTGCATTACAGTGGCAGTGTTGAATAGTTGCAGGAGCCTAACTCTTACCTTGGCCTGCAAAGCCTAAAATGTTTACCCTCTGGCTCTTTGCAAAAAGTTTGCTGGCCAGGCATGGTGGCTCATGCCTGTAATCCCGGCAGTTTGGGAGGATGAGGCGGGTGGATCACCTGAGGTCAGGAGTTCGAGACCAGCCTGGCCAACAAGATGAAACCCTGTCTCTACTAAAAATACAAAAAATTAGCCAGATGTGGTGGCAGGCGCCTGTAATCCCAGCTACTTGGGAGGCTGAGGCAGGAGAATTGCTTGAACCCGGGAGGCGGAGGTTGCAGTGAGCTGAGATCGCACCACTGCACTCCAGCCTGGGCAACAAGAGTGAAATTCTGTCTCAAAAAAAAAAAAAAAGTTTGCCAACCCCTGCAACAGGAAATAAACTAAGCATGAGGTTCCAATCTAGAGAGATGGAAATAGTACCCAAATATCATTCCACAAACATAGGCAGGCAGGAAACGAACCTCTCTGTATTTCTCCAGGGCAATTTGAGTCTCCATTTTTGGGGAATGTTGAAATCTTAGTTTCATCGAGTTGAGGCTCCTGCACTTTCCGTGGGTGAATTCTGAGTTCATGCAGTGCCAAGTATTTGAAGGAAGTGGGTGGGGGCTGGCCTTGGGGTGACTTGGCCATCTGTCATGCTTTGGTCCTCAGTCACTGTCCACACAGTAGCTGTGGGGTTCCCATCCTCAGGGCACCTGCAGATCCAGAGATTCTCTGCTGGATCCTTGTTGCCCTCGGCTCACAGATATTAATCATATTCAACTGCTCCCTTCCGAGCTGTGGGGTGAGGACTTTGGTGAGGGCCAGACTGCTTGGAGCACACACCTGTGCCTACAGCCACCTGTCTTCTGGTCTTCTGCTACCTCTTCACGGCTCTCCCCGTGCTCTGGACACGGTGCTGTGCTCCGGATGTCTCCAGGCACACTCACACCTCTGTCTGCTTTTCATCACCCGCCACTACCACCACCCCACTCCAAGCCATCGTTGTCCCCTCTCTGGGCCATGACAGTGGCCTCCTGCCTGGTCTTTCTAATCACAACCTGCTCTCCGTGGTTCCCAAGGTCTATTAGCCCTGGGCAGCCATAATAATCCTTTAAAAATGGAAGTCATCTCTGCCACTCCTCTGCTCTTTAACCCCTCACCCCTCTACAATCAGCATCCCATCTGCAATCAGCATCAATGGCTTCCCATCTCCAATCAGCATCAATCCTAAGGTCTTTGCCATGACTTCTGGGGCTCCAAATAAACCAAAGCCCTTTTGTCCATTGACCCTACTGAGCCATCCTCGTTCCATCCACCCCACCCCAGTTACCAGTCAGACAACATTTCCTAACACAGTAAGTGTTGGCTACTGTTTCAATTTTTTTTTTACCCTGTCTCCCAGGCTGGAGTGGAGGAACCCTCTGCCTCCCAAGTTCAAGCAATTCTTCTGCCTCAGTCTCCCAAGTAGCTGGAACTACAGGTGCACACCACCATTCCCCGCTAATTTTTGTATTTTTTAGTAGAGTTGGGGTTTCACCATGTTGGCCAGACTGGTCTTGAACTCCTGACCTCAAGTGATCCGGCTGCCTCAGCCTCCCAAAGTGTGAGATTACAGGCATGAGCCACTGTGCCTGGCCTGTTATGAATATTATTACTATTAAAAAATCAGGGAAATTACATTTTTCTATATGTGGAGTACGAACTGAGGTTTTGACCTGTTTACATGTCTCATGAGAGGGACCTTGGGTTCTGACTGTCTACAAGGTGATATACCCTGTCTAGAAGCTTCCACTGCCCCCCCGGGAGACCCAAGGACCCCTGGGTCACAGGATCAGGCTTTCTGGCTGGTCGTCCCCTCAGAAGAGGCCAGGGCTGCAATCTTGTCTTAAGAATCTTTATTGGAAAATAAACACCGTTAATGTACAAGAAATCCCATCCAAGGGTCCAGTCAAAACATCCCTGTGTGGACTGATGCCATCCTAATGGGCTCCAGATGTCCTCCCGTCTCAGTGTCCTGGTGACCTGAGGGAGGGAGGTGGGCCTTGGGGGAGACACGTGGCAGGTTTGGAACCTGAGCAGGGCCTCTTTGCTGCCCCAGTTTCTCTCTGTGTGGGAAGGTTTGGGGGACCTCCTGCACCCGACCCTGTCCCGTTTCACCAGACCCCCGTCTGTCTTTGCCCTCAGCGGCCTCTGCAGCTTCCTTCTCCTGAGTTTATTCATCTGACCACAGGAAATGCCCAGCTTGGGTGGATCCGATTTCACTTGAAATTGAAACTGGAGGTGACTCCTTCCGGTCAGCTGAGCTGGAGGCCATGTCTATGCCAAAGCAAGCCAGCTCTTCCCAGAGAACTGTGGAAGGAGCGCGGTGGGGATCGGGTATTAGGAGGGAGGGGGCTTGGAGAGATGCGTCAGAGGCCAGAAACGAAGACACAAGTTGGGGGTTCGAAAGACAAGCTCAGAAATGTCTCTACTGATAACTTTCTTGAAGATTACTGTTCAAAATTACGGCCTTACGATTTAACACCTGAGCTGACCCCAGCTCTCTCTGAGACCTCACTTCCTACCACATCTCCCAGCACCCTCTTTGCTGCAACCCCACTGGCCTGCTCGCTCTTCCTCCAACCAGGCAAGAACAGTCCTGCCCCCAGGTCTCTGCAGTTGCTGGTTCCATCACCTAGAGAGCCCTTTCCTTAAATATCTCCGCGGCTGGCTCACTCTGTTCAGATGTCACTCCTCAGAGATGCTCTCCCTGATGGCCAGGTCTAGAATATCTGCTGCCTCCCCTCTGCCTCACGCTTCTGTGTCTTTTCTCTTGTCTCATTTTCCTTCACGGCACTTCTCACTACCTGCTACTAGATGACGTATTTCATCGTCTGTTGATTTGCTTTTCGTGTCTCCCTCGCTAGACTCCAGGAGCCACCGGGGACTTGTTCGCGCTTGCTGCTATGGCTCCAGCAGTAAGAACGGGGCCTGGCACCTAGTAGGTGCTCAGTCAATAGTTACTAAGTGATGCTATAGTGATACATTCTCAGCGTAAAAATATTTAAGCAATCCAGGTGATGAGGTCAGGAGTTCGAGATCAGCCTGGCCAACATGGTGAAACCCTGTCTCTATTGAAAATACAAAAATTAGCCAGGCATGGTGGTGCACACCTGTAATCCCAGCTACTTGGGAGGCTGAGGCAGGAAAATAGCTTGAACCTGGAAGGCGGAGATTGCAGTGAGCCAAGATCATGCCACTGCACTCCAGCCTGGGCAAGAGAGAGAGACTCCATCTCAAAAAATAAATAAATAAACAAACAAATAAACAAACAGTCCAGGTGAGCTTTTTAAAAAATAGTCCAGCAGATGGGTCCTTGAGGCTTCATCCCCACCTCAACTGCCCCCAACCCCACTCCACTCTACCCTCAGTGTCCCTGGAGTCTGGAGCAGGCGGCTGGGCCCCTGTGGTGGTATAACTGCCTGCTCTGCTCCACAAGGCTACAGAGGGCTTCATGTGGATGTCTGTTTCCCTTCCTCGCACCCACGTGGCTGTGACTGCAAAGGAATGGCAACTGGACAGCGTCTTGCAGCAACCAAGGCAATCACAGTAATCCTGGCCAATAGCCCTAGAGCCCTATCTGAGTCTCACAACAACCCCAGATGGAGGTTACATCATTACCCCATCAACAGAGAAGGAAACTGAGGCACAGAGCGATTCAATGTCTGCCCAGGGTCCCATGGATAGCAAATGGGGGAGCTGAGAGCTGAAGCCCAGTATTCCCAGTTGGGTATTGGTCCCAGGTCCACATGAGGCCAAACCCAATGTCCTTCCCTTTACACGAAGCATCATCAGTGTGCTCTGGAGCCAAGAGAAATTAAGCACTTGCATTCGATCCTCCAGCATGGCTCTGCCAGGGAAAGTGGCCGGGAGAGGACACTTACCTCTGGGGGAAGGAGAGGAACTGAGGCTCACAGACTAATGAATGTGTAAGAGTCTTAGGTCTCTGCCAACCTCAGTGGTCAGAGTCCACACTACCTCCCCTTACCAGATTACTGCCCTCTGTTAGAGTCATTCTTCGGGGGGAGCTGCCAGGAGGCCTGTGTATTCTCACCAGGCTTCCCTCCCTGAGAGAAGCCAAACGTATAAACAACTCATGATTTGCGTGAATTTCCCATGATGTACTCAATCCAAGTTTGGCTATACCAAACAAATGAAAGCAGAGACTTCTAGAAATCCAACCCTGAGGTCAGGCGTGGTGGTTCACGCCTGTAATTCCCGAGGTAGGCAGATCACTTGAGGTCAGGAGTTCGGGACCAGCCTGGCCAACATGGTGAAACCCCGTCTCTACTAAAAACACAAAAATTAGCTGGGCATGGTGGCAGGTGCCTGTAATCCGAGCTACTGGGGAGGCTGTGGCAGGAGAATCACTTGAACCCAGGAGGCGGAGGTTGCAGTGAGCCGAGATCGCACTGCACTCCAGCCTGGGTGACAGAGCAAGACTCCATCTCAAAAAAATAAATAAATAAAATAAATCGAGCCCTGAAAGGCACTTGGAAACTATTTACCCACTCTCCCCTTCTCTCCTTCCATTCCACTCTCACTGCTGTTCCCATCACACCAGGTACAGACGTACCCTCCCTCCGGGCCTGTGTGCTTGCCCAGCCACCCACCCAGAACGTGACTGCCCCCCTCCTGCCCTGGCTCACATATCACCTTCTCAGTAAGGCCTTTCTTCACCTGTCATGTCCTGACATACCAGGTGCTGCACTTATTTTTGCGTTTAATATTTGCTTCCACCTTCTGGGAGGTCACCTTCACAGGGGCAGGGATTTCTCTTTCCTCGGCTTCCTGCAGTGTGTCAAATGCCAGGCGCCAGGAGATGCCCAACACATTAGTTAATAAATTGATATCCAAGAGCCTCTCCTTTTACAGGTGAGCAAATTAAGGACCAGCGGAGGGAAGGGCTTGCCCACGTCCATCCAACCAACTAGAGCCTATAGTCATTGCTTAGGGCCGTCATGACAAATTGCCACAATCTTGGTGCCATAAATTCCTGCCAAAACAATAGAAATTCCTCCTCTCACAGTTCTGAAGGTCAGGAATCCCAGATCAAGGTATGGGCGGGGCCACACTCCCCTGCAAGGCTCTGGGGGAGAATTCATTGCTTGCCTCTTCCAGCGGCAGGTGATCCCTGGCTTGTGGCTGCACCTCTGTCTGCCTCCATCTTCACGGGGCCTTCTCTGTGTCTCTGCGTCCCTCTCCCTCCTCTTATAAAGACATCAGTCATTGGATTTAGGACCCATCCTATCTTCAGGGTGACTTCATTTCAAGATCCTTAGATAATTATGCCTGCAAAGATCCTATTTCCAAATAAGCTCACGTTCTGAATTTTGGGGGACAGTAGGCACCCTCCTACAGAGGCAGAGCTGGCAAGATTCCAGGTCTCCTCCCAACCGCAGCCCCCATGGGGACTTCACAAGGAACTCAGCTTTCAGGGAGGGCGTTGGCGGCCAGCGGCTGTGGCTGTCAGTCTCCCACGTACTTGTCAAGAAGGAGATGAAAAAAATAAACTATAGGGTTAATGAAAGCGGCAAGATGACCTCGGCTGATCCCCGTAATCCCTTGCTCTAAGCCTGGCTTTCTATCATCAGTCAAGGGTTCTTTTTTTTCTCCTTCTTCAGAAAGTTTCTCCAGAGAAGCAGCCCTTCCAAATTTAATAAATCTCCCCGCCCCCAGCTTTCCCTGAAATAATGAACCGGCAGGATGATTTTTCAAATGTCTGTCTCAACGCTGTGACGAAGAATCCCCAGGAAAAAACTGCAGGGGAGGGGGAGGTGTGCAGACTGGGGCTGTTTGTGGCTGAGGATGTGCACAGATGCCTGGAAGTGTGTGTGATGGTGTGTGCAGCGTGTGTGTGTATGTGTGTGTGTAAGGAGCATCAGGCCTGTGGGACAGGGATCTGACAGGGACTGCCTACATTGAAAGTGTGTGCACGTAGGTAGACAAATGTGTGTGAACATGTGAGTGAAAAAATGAGCACGTGCGAATGTGCACGTGTGTGTTTGCGACTGTGCGTGTGTGTGTGCATGTGTGCGTGAGTACATGTCAGAGAGAACGTGGGTATTAGACTTTATGTGTCAGGCAAAGGTTTGGAGGTCCATGTGCAGTGTGAGGAAATGCCTGGATGCCTGGATATGGAGGTGTGTGCTTATTGGATGTGAGTGTGTGGGTGTGTAGGTGTGTGTTTATTGGCTGTGAGCGTGTGGGTGTGCAGGTGTGTGTTTATTGGCTGTGAGCATGTGGGTGTGCAGGTGTGTGTTTATTGGATGTGGGTGTGGTGGGTGTGTAGGTGTGTGTTTATTGGATGTGAGTGTGTGGGTGTGTGTTTATTGGATGTGAGCATGTGGGTGTGTAGGTGTGTGTTTATTGGATGTGAGTGTGTGGGTGTGCAGGTGTGTGTTTACTGGATGTGTGTGGGTGTGCAGGTGTGTGTTTATTGGATGTGGGTGTGGCAGGTGTGCAGGTGTGTGTTTATTGGATGTGAGTGTGTGGGTGTGCAGGTGTATGTTTATTGGATGTGAGTGTGTCAGTGTGCAGGTGTGTGTTTATGTGCATACAGGCCAATGTGGGTGTGAATGTGCATATGTGGGCCTGTGGGAGTTAGGGTATGTGAGTGTTTGGTGACGGGGAGGTAACTCTGAACATCACATTAATATGACTCATAAGAATACCCAAAGCCTTTCCAGTGGTCCAGGGTCCCTACACAGTCTGTGGCTGCCCCACTTCCCTTCTGACCTTATGGTACCGCCTTCCCCTTCATCCTCTCTCCTCCAGCCGCACGGGCTCCGTGGTGCTCCCTGAACACAGCAGGTTCATCCCTGATGAGAGTCTCTCATGGCTTCCTCTCTCACCTTTTCCTGGCTCTGCTCTCTGTCATCTTACCAGAGCGCCCTGCTGCAGCCACTGCTGCCCTACTCCGGAATTCCCCATCCTCCTTCCCTGGGGTGTGGCAGGACAGAAAGGCAGACCAGGAGGTGGGAGTGCGGGTGCTGACCAAAGTTGGTAACTTCAGTAGAATCTCACTGGCTTGACAAGATAACCCAGGTCACATAAAATTCTTTGCTGTTGGGAAGTCTTTTTAGAATGTTTGGCTAGAGGGGAGTTTAGAAATCATCTAGTTTCATGCTTCTTTACTGATTTGTGATCATGAACTAGTAACAAAAATATAAAACCTCAAACTGGCTGAAGCCAAAAAGTGTATTTGTTGGCTTATATAACTTCTGGGTAATGCATTTCCAGAAGTAGAACTAGCTTCAAGCTTGGCTGGACTCAGTGACTTAAACTGAATGCATGTCCATTAGGACGGGTCCTTCTCCATCTCTCAACTGTTTGCGTTTGTGTTGGCTTTAGACCTCTGGAGACCTTCTTTGCATGGTGGCCTTGAGTAGCATTGGGCATTTATCCAATTAGCTTAGCAACCCGAGTTCATATCACTGCAGCAAATATTCTGAGACGACACTCTTTGGCCTGGCTTGAGACATCTGCTCACACCAGAAAGATGCCTCCAGGCACAGGGTGTAGTGAGCAGCTGCTATTTTTGGAACCCAGCACACTTTCACCATATAGGAGAGCCCTAAGTTTCCTGCAGCAATTCACCTCCCCAACTCGCAGTCCACAAGCTGACCAGGCAATCAGTGTCCCTGGCCCTAGTGACTGGTTCAGGGGAGTCCTATGGCTTCAGCCAAGCCAATCAAGCCGATTCAGGGGAAACCATGGCTTTTGCTTTCCACACGAGCAAAGGTGTTAGAGTCTCTTCCCCTCTGGACTTGATGTTGTGAGGGTGTCAGGCCGAAGGTCAGTGCATTAGGCCATTCTTGCATTGCTATAAAGGAATACCTAAGGTGGGTAATTTATAAGAAAAGAAGTTTAATTGTCTCATGGTTCTGCAGACTGTACGGGATGCATAGTGCCAGCATCTGCTTCTGGTGGGGCCTCAGGAAGCTTCCAATCATGGTGGAAGGTGAAGGGGGAGCAGGCATCTCACATGGCCAGATAGGGAACAAGAGAGAGAGCAAGAGGAGGGCCTGCATTCTTTCAAACAGTCAGATCGTTTGAGAACTCACTCACTATCATGAGGACAGCACCAAGGGGATGGTGCTAAACCATTTGTGAGAAACCCCGCCCCCCCATGATCCAATCACCTCCCACCAGGCCCCACCTCCAACACTGGGGATTACATTGCAACAGGAGATTTGGGTGGGACAGACATCCAAATCATATCAGTGAGTCAGTCATCTTGACACCACAAAGGAAAATCCCATGAGGGTCCCAGGGGAGGCGGCCCTGAAAGATGAAATCATGTGAGCATTTGCGGCAAGTGGTACCTGGAGCCGGCCAATCCTTCTGAGCTTTTGCACTATAAAATCCAGTCAATCCCTATGGGGATGGAGAGTGGTTGTTGAATGGGTACAGCGTTTTTGTGTGGGATGATGAAACTGCATCCATCTGGAGATGGATGGTGGTGATGGCTACATAATACCGTAGATGAACTTAGTACCACTGAAACAATTGTGCATTGAAAAATGGTTAAAACGGTAAATTTTATTATGTATATCTTACCACATTTTTTAAAACTACAAAAAACTCTTAATAAATTCCTCTTTTGTTTAAGTCTGTTTGAATTGTGGTTTTACTCTTACAACCACAAGTCCAGGTAACACTAAAGACATGACTTCAGCTTATTTATTTATTTTGTAAAAAATACCCAAGCATATTTAAATATATCTGCCCTGTGTCCTATCCCCTCATGGGTTCCACTGGCAACTAAAGAAACATCTGGACTAAGGTTTTGGCAGGCACCAATGCACTACTCTTTTCTGGGTAACACTTTTGTGTATTTGTAGAGACTTCTGGAAGGAGTGCTTTGAATCCTAAAGCGTGCCTCTAGTGGTAGTGCTGAGGTCCAGGCACACAGGAGGCTTTCCCACAAATCCACAGGTAGATTCACTCAGCAAACAAGCCCTCACTGACACCCCACCTGCACCTGGGAGTGGCGGGGCTCCTGCACACTGGCCAGCAGCCTCTGGGCATTCCCCATTCCATAGTAGAGGCTTCTCTTCCCCCTACAAGGAACCTGAGTGTGGCAGGGCCAGCTAGGCAAGTCCTACCCACCCACCCACTCTGCTTGGCCCTAAGCACCTAAAAATCCAACCAGATTTTTATCCCTCGGGCCAATCTCGTGTGATTTCCTGGTGACAGGTGCTGTCAGATCCTGAGGCCATGGTGGGGCAGGCAGTCGGGGCTCCCCTCCCGCCTCACCTTATCTGGCTCCCTTCCCTGCCTTCCAACCTCTAAATGGTTATTAACATTACAAGCAGCATTCCTGAGCCAGCTGTAGCCTCTCTGATCGGTCATTGATGCCATGATAGACAGAGGATCCTCCTCTCCCTTCAGGGGCTGGAACATATCTGCCCACAATTCCCCCCTCTCCAATGACTGAAGTTTTACATTATCTGCTAATTCACTCATTCATTTACTTGTTCATTCATTTATTCATTGTGGCCCCTGCAGCCTCTCTCTGTCACCTCCCTCCTTCCTGCCCCTGCAAGCCCGCCCCCAGCCTTTGCCCTTGCTGTTCCCTCTGCCTGGAGCACCCTTCCTTCAGAGCTTCCCATGGCTACCTGCTTCTCGTCCTTCAGCTCTGGGTCAGACGTCACCACCTCAGAGAAGGCCTTGTTGACCACCTTGTCTAAGATGCACTTTGCCCCTCAGACATCTAAATTTTCACTCTACTCATTTCCTCCATGGCATCAGCATTATCTGATCATTTTCTTGTCAGTTGCATCTGGCGTGCTTGTTGATGATCTGTCCACCCCAACCGGAGGAAAAAGAGTAAGAGGGGCCTGGATACTTCTATGTTTCTGGAGGTCAGAACCAGGTCCAGCTCCAAACTGGTGTTTAGAAAATAATTGTTGAATGTCTTTGGTTGGGTCTCCCCAGAAGCAGACCCTGAGACCGGGATTCAAGCTCAAGAAGTTTATTTGGGAGGTGCAGGAAATATCAGTATAGGAGAGGGCACGTGATGTGGGGAAGGAAGGCAGCCCATGCAGGGTGCCATCAAGCAGCTGGAGCTTAGTCCCACTGGGGCCCTCTGGGTGACTGTGTAGCTGGGTGACACATCTTGAAGCTACCCCATCTGGGCAGTGAAATAGCTGGCGTATTTATTTTCAAACTCCCTCAGTCATGAGTGACCACTCCGGGTTGCTCCCTGGAAAGGAGGAGGCATTCTTTCCAGGTGCTTCCTGACCTCCATAGGCACAGCAGGGCTCATCTCAGAGTCCTGTGAAAGCCCGCAGGCAAAGGGATGCAGGTGCTGCTGGCTAGAAGTCAGGCTGGGGTGCACTGGGGTAAAGACCAAGGGGGCACAGGTGGGAGCTGACAAGATCTGCCAGGTGAATAAACGAATGAATGAACAAATGCAGTCATTCATTCATTCCATCAGCCTGAATACCTACAACATAAAGTGTTGCCAATGGAGTGATGATTTAGACACACACAGTTCTTGTCTTTGTGGAGCTGGAAGTCTGAGAAGGGGAATGGGAGGAACAAGCAAGAAACAGAATCACAAATGTAATTGTTTAATTTCAATTGTGGCACGGGCTCGGGCTCCAAGATGAACAGGAGCTCTGAGTGTTTGCAAGGTGGGTGCCTGAGGCTGGCCAGGATGGTAGGATCTCCCTGAGAAGGCCACATTGAACCTGAGCCCTGGTGAATAACTTGGAGGGACAGCACCACAGACAGGAGGAACAGCATTACGGAGGCTCTGGGGAGAGAGGAGCGATCTGTTGGGGAATCACTGCAGGGGAGTACATGTCTCTGCAGACTTCTGTTTCCAATTGCCTGCTCCACATCTCTACTAGACGTCTAATAAACATCTCAAATTAACACGGCTGAAAATAAATTATTAGTTTTCCACTTGCAGACTTGCTTCCCTTCCACATTTTCCCTGTCCCAGTCCATGGCACCTGCACTCTCCCCAGCTTCTCAAATGTCACCCTGTCAAGAAGATCCCTCTGACCACCCATAAGAACATGCAGTAAAGCCCCACCACAGTCTTCCATCTCCCCACCCTACTTTGCTTCTTCATGGCACTGTCACCCCCTGACCAATTGTCTGCTGTATTTATTGTTTGCCTCGCTGAGATGGAAGGTCCCTGAGAGATCGAATGGTGCTCTGTTCCCTATGACATCCCCAGCCCCTAGAACAGCCAGTAGGACATATAATTAGTGTTCAATAAATGTTAGAATAAATGAACACATGAACAAAAACATGAATGAGTGAATGAATGATTCCGTCTCTGCCAGATGTGAGCGAAGGAAGATGAGGGCTCCGTGTGATTCTGGAGCTCGGACCTGGGCATTGGAGGCCCGATGACTTTGGCCTGCCCTTGAGTTCTCACCTCCCAGCACACTGCCCAGCCTGCCTTCTCCAGCTGCTCCCATGCCTTCAGCCTCCCTCCATTTATTCCCTGAGCCCCTACACCTGCAGTGACGTCTCCTCACCCCACAGGAAGGTCTCTCCTTCCTCCTTGGCCCAGCTTACATGCATGCCACCCAGCACAGGGACAAGGGAGGTAACACCAGCTCTACATCAGACAGGCCACGGCTGCATCTGAACTCTACCACTCGGGCACTGCACAGCCTTTAGCCCTGCGTGGACAGGTGGTTAAGGCGGCTTCTCTTGGTGCTCATGGCCCTTGCCATCCCTTTTTCTGCAGCGTGGGTGCAACCTGCAACCTGCTTCTAGGCGGTAGAATGCACCAAGTTGGTGGGAGGTGTGTGACTGAGGGTTATGGAGATGCTTATGTGATGTCGGTGCAGGAGACGTAGCACTGCACCTATTTTATGGGTCTCCCTCTCCCTGGCTGGTTTTGAAGAGATGAGCTGCAGTAAGGAGGCAGGTGTGCTGGGGAAGCCCAGTTAGCGAGGAACGGTGCACCAACTCCTGACCAACAGAAACTGTGAGATCGTAGACAAGTGTTGTTCCAAGCTGCTAAATTTGTGGTGATTTGTTTGCAGCAGTCGATAACTAATAGGGTTACCCACTTTTCAGAGCTGTCCTGAGGACGGAGGTAATATACATATATACATATGCATACGGACATACACGCATTACATTACATATATAATATACATGCAGGGCTAGGCGCCATGGCTGCAATCCCAGCACTTTGGGAGGCTGAGGTGAGAGAATCACAGGAGCCCTGGAGTTCAAGATGAGTCTGGGCAACACAGCAAAACCCCGTCTCTACAAAAAATACAGAAATTAGCTGGGTGACGCACGCCTATAGTCCCAGCTACTCAGGAGGTTGAGACAGGAGGATCACTTGAGCCCAGGAGTTGGAGGCTACAGTGAGCTATGATGACACCACTGCACTCCAGCCTAGGAAACAGAGCAAAATTCTGTCTCTAAATAAATAAATAAATAATAAAAATATACATGTACATACACATACACATGTACTGTATATACCACGATGCTTGGCTCAGTGCTTGGGATGTAACAAATGTGTGTTGTCTCCCCCTCCCTTATCTTGCTTTTGGTTGCCATGATGAGTGGTGGCCATAACTGGAATTCAGTGGGCACTGACCAGAGATGGTCAATGTCCTGCAATGCATGGACTATCAGCACACTAACAAATTGTTTCATCCAAACGGCCAATGACAGCCCCATTGAGAAACCTATTGGTGGTTATAGTTAGATGATGTAACCTGTAAATCCTCGTAATCGGGCACATGTACGGTGCAGGGTCTGAAAACAAACACACACGAGTGGACACCACTGCTGACCTCCCATGAGGTGTGATGTTCCTCCGAGCCTCAGATGTCTTGGGTAGGTTTGTGTTGCGTAGATTCTGACAAAGTGAGGGTGCCCCTGACAATCTATTATTAATAAATATAAATTAGGCTTAATTTCTTATTTATTAGATAAGAAATGTAAATCGAATTTTTAATATTTTCTTCCCATGCCCCAAAGGACTATCTTGTGCTTCCCAGTTTGGGGGCCACAACTTTGGTACAGAAGTTATTCATCATAGCAGTTAGTAGAGACACAATTATATCATTTAACAAGATTTCTAGAGTGGTGGTCCCCAACCAGCATGATTTGCCACACCAAGGGATGTTTGACAAAGTCTGGAGATATTTTTGTTATTGTCATGAGTGAAATGTGGGTGCTACTGGCATCTAGTGGGTAGAAACCAGAGATACTGCTCAACATTCTATGATGAAGAAAACAGCTTCCCACAACAATTATCTGGTCCAAAATGTCAATAGTGCTGAGGTTGAGAAACCTTGGTCTAAATGGAAGCAGTTTCAGGGTTGATTCAGTAGCTCAGCAATGTATAGACTCTGAGTGCCTCTTTTTTGTTTTTGTTTTTGAGACAGAGTCTCGCTCTTTCACCCAGGCCAGAGTGCAGCGGCACTATCTCAGCTCACTGCAAGCTCCACCTCCTGGGTTCACATCATTCTACTGCCTCAGCCTCCCGAGTAGCTGGGACTACAGGTGCCCGCCACCGCTCCCGGCTAATTTTTTGTATTTTTAGTAGAGACGGGGTTTCGCCGTGTTAGCCAGGATGGTCTCGTTAGCCAGGATGGTCTCGATCTCCTGACCTTGTGATCCACCCGCCTCGGCCTCCCAAAGTGCTGGGATTACAGGTGTGACTGAGTGCCTCTTTGATTCTTTTGGGGTTTCTCCTCCTGGTTGCAATATGGTTGTCACAGCTCCAGACATCACACTCATCATTCCAAACCAAAAAAAAATCTGGCTTTCTGTCTCCTTTTTTCTCCCCTTCTCCTTCTCCCTTTCCCTCTTTCTCTCTCAGAGAAAAATATGGCAAGTGACACATGCTGGGTCACATATTCACCCCTAGTCTAATCACTGTCCAAGAAAGACTGAGTGGCTCAGATTGGCTTGGATTGACTGACTCACCTCAAGGGTCTAGATTCAGTACCTGGGAACAAAAATCAGGATTATATGAGCAAAGAAGAGGGAATGGCTGTTGGGTAGTCAACTTGACCAACAGTGTCTGACATTGAGAATTATTTCCTTTTTCTCTTCTTATGGTTTCTACCACCAAAACAAATCAGATGAATAAAAAAATTGCTTGCTCTTCCAATTACTTCCCACCCCAAAATCCACCTTTGCTGATCTGACTCCACTTCTTCAGCTTGCTGGAGAAAAGAGGAAAAGTCTTTCCACTGTCCCCCATCAGATTGCATTGGATCCTTGGTGTGCTTTGGAACCCAGGTCAATAGGATTCCCCTTCCAGTGTCCCTTTAACAAACCCAGGCCTCCTCTCCTTCCCACCAGAAGTCTCTTGCTGGCCCTGCAGACCTAAGCTGCTTGTAGCAGCAGCGAACATCCAAGTTCACTAAAGAGGCCTGACCCCAGCAAGGCAGGTGGGAGTTAAGCAACCTGAGCTTGTCCACAAATGCCAGACAGCTGTGCACATCTTTGGGGTGGAGACGAAAAACAGATACTTAATGTATCTGGTTAGAAATGAGGATTTTCTGGTTTGGTTATGCCTGTCATTTTGAATGTGTCTCTTCTAATATTTACAGCATCTATGCACCTGACCTTGTCAGTTTCACCACTGAGAAGCAACATGGTAAACCATCCTCAGAGTATGACCTAGAGGCTTGGGGGTGTTCTCTGCCCAGCCTCAATCCCTCTTAAGCCTTTGTCGGGGGACAAGTCTGGGTGAAGATGTTTATGCAGATAAAGGTTTGCCAAGCTGCAGATAACCCTTCCCATTTAGAGAAACTGCTGTCTTGATTCAGCCTTCCTCTGTATTCGCCCCCAAACCTAGGATATCTGACCAGTACCCAGTTCCATAATCTCAAGGCGATTCTTATTTCCTTTCTTTCTCTCATACCTCACATCTTTCTAGCAGTAAACCCTGTGGGTTCTTCATTAAAAATATATCGACTAGGCACAGTGTCCCATGCCTGTAATCCCAGCACTTTGGGAGGCCAAGGTGAGAGGATCACTTGAACCTGGGAGTTCGAGACCAGCCTAGGCCACATAGCAAAACCCCGTCTCTACAAAAAAAATTTTAAAATTAACTGGGTGGAGTAGCACACAGCTGTAGTCCCACCTACTTGGGAGGCTGAGGTGGGAGGATCACTTGAACCCAGGGGTTCAAGGCTGCAGTGAGCTATGATTGCCACTGCCCTCCATCCTGGGCAACAGAGCAAGACCCTGTCTCAAAAAAATAAGAAAAGAAAGAAAAGTAAAATTAAAAAAATAAAATATATCTGTCTCATCCACTTTTCAGCACCTTCATGGCCACTGCTCTTATCTAAGCCACCGTCATTTCTAAATTAGTGCAATTGCCTCTTCACTGGTCTTGTTTCTGGTCTTGCCACCTTTTCAAGCCACTCTCCATACAGCAGCCAGAGGGATCTGCTAAAATAGAAATCAGATCAGGGCCCTAACCTGCTTCAAATCCACCAACGATGAATGGTTGTGTTTAGGAGAAAATCCGAATTCCTGGCAATGGCCTCTCGAGCCCTGTACTGCCTGGTTCCAGGGGGTCTTACTAACCTCACCTCCTGCCTCCTGCCTCTCTCTCAGCCCACTCCAGTCACATGGGCTCCCACCTCCTCTCCCTAATCGCTGCAAATTCAGTCCCACCTCACAGCTGCAGTATTTGCCGCCTCCTCCCTCACCCAGGAACCCTCTGTCCTCAGACCTTGTCATGGCTCACTCCTTGTCATTCATATCTTTGCTCAAATGCCACCTTCTCAAAGGCTTCCTGAGCACTCCTGTCAACGTAGCCAGCCCACCCCATCAGCCACCCTGGCACCATCCTGTTCTATTTTCTTCATTTCTTTACTTGATTACCACTTTCCTCCCCTCATACAATGTTTTGTCTGTGAGAACAGGCACCATTTCTAACTTATATGATGCTGTATTCTCAGCACCTAGAATGATACTCGGCACATAGCAGGTGCTCAATAAATTGTCCTCAAATTAATGAAGCTCATGAGTGGCCCCTTCACCCAGGAGTCATCCAAACATCCCCAGCCCCTGGGACTTCTGTCCTCTCTGGGTTCCCATCATCCTGACCGTCTCTGAGCCAGCTCTGAGGGGAGAAGAACGCTCTGGGAATGCCTGCCTCCTCAGCTATACGCCAGACTCATCAAGGACGGAGCCTGATCTGGATCCTGCTGTCTTCCCCACAGCATGAGTGCTGGATATGCAGCAGATGTAGAACACTGCCTCAGCATCAAAACACACCTGGCACAAAGGAAGGCTCAGCTCTTCACTCCATGTGAACTCAAAGACATCACAGCGTCTATCAAACAGTGCAGCATCTCTGACACTATCCTTCCGTTTCTAGGACTTTATCCCATGGAAATATTCACTTAAGTGTGAGGAAAAGATGCATATAAAGGGTGTTTCCTGCTGCACTGTCTGTCCTGGGGGAAAATTGGAACCTAACTAAAAGTTAAATTTTAAGGGAATGGCTACACGTGCCGTAGTCTTCCCAGTATTGTGAAATACTATGTGGCAATTTAAAATCATCAGAGGGCTGTATGGGCTGACTTTCATGTTCTTGGATACTTTGTTATTTATTGAGCACATACTATGTGCCAGGCAGTGTTCTAAATATTTGGGACTTAACAGGGAACAAAGAAGACAAAAATATCTGCTAGAGTCAAGGAAGACAAACAAAAAACTTAAAGAAATAACATGCCAGATGGTTGATAAGTGCTGTGGAGAAAAGGAAAACAGGAAAGGGGGAAAGGGAGGGTATCAGGTGGAGATGAGGGTCTTGGGAAGAGTGGGGAGCAGGGTTTGGGCTTCCAGGGGTGACGGATGTCAGCGCGTCAAAAAGCATGGTGAGATTAGTCCTGCTGATCTCCATGCAGATCAAGTAGAGGAGAAAAAGGGTCTCACCGAGACCTAGGCGGGGCTTACAGTGCAATATGGCTGTCTTCTGCTGCCTCCTCCAAGTCCAGCCTGGAATCTGGCTCATGGAAATTAAGCTCCCCTTCCTCCAGCTTCCTGTAGGTTCAACTAGGGGGAGGCCCCAGCAGGAGACAGGTGCACAGTGAGGGCTTTATCCCCCTTTGCGGCCCCTGCCAGGCACCGAGGCTTCACCATGTCTCCACAGAAGGCTCTCTCCACTCTGCACCCTTGTTGGTTCCCCAGGCCCACTGCACCATTCTTACAGCCTTCCCACCGGCTACCCACAGCTCTGTAAATATTACATTCATTAAACTCCCTGTATTACCCAGGCTGACTGTGCCATCTGTTTCCTGAGAGGTCCTGACACACACACAGAGTGTGATCTCATTAGCTAGAAAAAGTCAAATTACCCATGGATATACAGGTGTGGAGACTTGTTTAGAAGCAAACATCAAACCGTCAATAATCACTACCCAAGGGAGGTAGGAGAAGGGATGTCCTTGAAAGCCGGTCTTATAGAAAAAGAGAGAGAGAGACAGAAGGGATGGAGGGAACTTCATTTGCACCTTCTACTTCTCCATGGGCTTTGTTGTATGTTTGGTTTTTTATAATGAATGTGTACTGGTTTTCTAATTTAGAAAGTGCAGAACTGGAAACAAAATGCCACCAGCCCCGCTGGCTCTGCAGTAGCCTGGACAGTGTATACACTTTCTGGACTGGCAGAGTTGACAGGTGTCCTTCTTGGGGAGTCTGTGTGGAACCCAGGGACAGCTGACTCTGGACAGTGCCTGGGTCCCTCACCGTCCCCTCCCCAGTGCCTGATGCAGACCAAACTCTACCCAAAAAGTCACCTAAATTTTGGTTGTTTTTTTTGCAATAAACACATATTGCCTTTGTTCTCTCTACATATATATGTAGATATACACAAGCACATATACAATTAACATTATTATATATACAATTAACAAGTAATTAACACAGTTAACAACTTTGTGGTTGTGTGTGTATACTCCTCTGTAAGGAAGAACAGGGGACATAGCATGTACCACAGACTGGACACTGTTCTCAGTGCTTTACACGTCTTAGCCCAATTCCTTTTTGCAACCGCTCTAAAGATGAGCCCCGTTACTGTTTGCATGGATAGGTTGAGGGGGTGGAGGCATGTACACATATATGTAATGATCCAGCATGTTAATTGTGCTATACAAGTCCCCCATATCTTCTACTCCTGCTGGTCACTTTTGAGCTTGTCATTTCTCAGATGCGGAGGGCACAGTGTGCTGTGCACCTGCAGCCCAGGGGTTCTGAGCAGCAGCTCTGGTGCCGCGCTGCCTACGCTTGAGCCCTGGGTTGACATTTGCGAGCTGTGTGCCCTTGGGAAAGACACTGACTTATCTCGATCCCTCAGTACCCCCAGTTTACAATGGGATCAATAATGGGGACCACCTTTAAAATTGTAAAACCTAAACAGGGCAATGTGTAAGGTGCTTAGAATAGTGTCCAGTCTGCAGTGTGAGCTACAACCCCCGTTCTTCCTTGCTGGTGGGTCTTGTTAGTTGAGCAATGTTCCCCACTCTGAGTGACAGCTGGTTAGCTCATCACTGATCTGAGCCTGTCTTTGCAGTCTGCTGCTTCACTCGTACCTGAAAGGCACAGAGTGAGTCACTAGTCAATGAGTCTTTCAGGGAAAGTCAGATGGGGGAGGGCTGGAAAAACATGTGCTTTCCTGACAAACGGTTTACTTGCAACTGTCATTACTCTTCATTTCCTCCTGCTTCCTTTCTGCCTTGACATCAGGTGTGATGTTTGGAGTTATAGCAGCCGCCTTGCAACCATGAGGCAAGAAGCTGGAAAGACAAGCCAAGAGACTAAAACACTGTGACATCACATCTGACAAAATTGAGCCACTGAACCAATGCCAGCAGCTGTCTCCTCCAGATTTCTTCTTATGTGGGGCACGACCTTTATTATTTAAGCCACCAGTGGTCTGATAGTGTTACCTGAAGCCAAACAGACTCCTGATTGAAACAGTGTGTTTGTTTCCCACTTATCATTGAGGATCTGTCAATGTCTCCCTCTCTCTCTCTCTTTATTTAATTCCAGGGCAGAATGACGAGTTAATCCTACTCCTTGGGTCCTGGCACATCATCATTGGTCCAATCTCAAGAGATTGATTAATTGGTTGATTCCCTTTTATTCCCTTTCCCTACTTTCTTTCCTTTCCCATTCATAGGCAGCCATTCTAATGCATGTAATATATTACATATTTCCAACTTGCAGGCATTCATATGTGATTTGCATTGTCTTGTGTGCACATGTATTTTTATCTTATATAAATGGTATTGTGCCGTATATCTTTCGCTTCTTGCACTCTGCACTGTGTTCTTAGAATCCACTCATGTTACAATGTGCGTGTCTCATCCATTGTTCTAACGCTGCTCAGGGCTCCCAGAGTGCATCCTCCTTGTGGTGGACTTCCACATAAGTTCTCTCCCCTCACCACCACCACTAATGCTAGAATGATCATCATTGTACAGGTCTTCTTATGCACTCTAATGATAACTCATCTGGGGTTGATATCCAGAAGAGGAATGGCGGGGTCCCATATTTTACATGTACTTAATTAGATTCAACAGTGCCCGCTGTTCTTTAGAATGGCTGCATCAGACTATCCTCCCAACAGAAAATTTTTCATCCTTTTTTTATTACCTTTTGCATTTTGAGTTTCGCTTGTTAGGTAGACTAATATTCAAGGCTTTCTTTCATGGGGTTTTCCTGTCGTTAACATGCAATTTCTCTCTTTGTCCATTTCAAAGCTCTTCACCTTGAATTCCATTTAGTTGGGCCTCAGAGCCTGAGCGTTTCCCAATTTTTCATGCAGCCTTTCTGACTCAAAGCTCGTGCCTGCTAATCCTGTATGATCAAGATTTATGTCAATGCCTGCAGTTCACGCATGCCCATTGTTAAGATGGGATAATGCCTCATGACGGATTCTTCAAAACAACAGCCTTTGCCAGCAAAGAAAAAGAGACAGACTGTCCAAGAGGTAAAGTGAACATCTGTTGTTTACGTCTGCCCAGAATCCATTCCTTCTTCTGGCCATGGCACCATAGTTTTTGTCTGGGGTCCACCCCTCCCCTGCTTCTACTCTGTGAAGCTCCATCTCTCCCCAAGTCCAGTCCTGGCTGATCAGAGTATCCACACTCCCAACCACAGCAATTGGTTCAGCAGTGGGCAGCTGACCCAGGCCATTTGATGAAATGTTGAACTAGCACATTAGCTGTAACGCTTTAGGAAGAGGTGTTCTCTTTTGCTAAGATTTCTAAGCTTGCAGAGTATAGCCTGGAACTCCCTGAAATGGGAGACAGAGTTGAGAGAGAGAGATAAAGGGAAAGAGTCAAAACTTCATTACATCATCATTGAGCTACTGGATTCAGCCATGGCTGAAGCCCAATTACCTGTTTGTTTCAACTACGTGGCTCAATAAAATCCCCTATTTGAATGAGACAGCTTGAGTTGGATTTCCATCCCATACCGCTGAACATGCAGCATGCATTGGTGCGTGAGTGGCAGAGACCTTCAGTGATAATACAGTGAGTGGTGGAGAGCTTCTCCCAGGGCCTGTGGGGAAAAAAAAGCCCTGTCCGTCAATCATCTGTTAGGCAACTGCCCACTTCTTCAAACTCATATCCTACCATGCTTCCCCTCCCTGACTGTGTTCCAGCCACGCCAGCTTCCTGGCTATTCTGGGAACACACTAGCTTGTCCTGTGCACTTGCTGTTGTTCCCTCTGCCTAGAGTGTCCTTCTGCCGAACTGCCGGATTGTTTCCTTCTCATGCCTCAGGACTCAGCTTAAGTGTTACCCCCTCATAGGGACCTCCTTGGCAAGCCCCTCTCGACGCAACCGTCAGTCTGCTCTGCAGCTCAGCACAGCAGCCACCTGGGCGATGCCTTCTTGGGCATTTGGTCCTTTACTTGGCTGTTGCTTGTCTCCTCTGCCAGAATTAAGCTGTTTTGTCACCACTGCAACCCGAGTGTTAACGCGGATGCCCGGTTCATGGAAGATACTCCATAAATATATGTGAAATAAGTGAGGGAATGAAGAGGTTAGGAGGAAGAGAGAAAAGAAAGGAAGGCAGGAAGGAAGGGCAGAAGGAAGAGAAGGAGGGGGAGAAAGGCAAAGGAGGAAGGGAGGAAAGTCGGGGGCAGGGAAGGGAGGAGGAGGAGGACGGGCTCACTCAAATGCTTCGGGTTGAAGGGTCACTTCTTTTTTATTCACACCCTCAGACTTGGTCCAAAAGCAAACTCAGAAACAAGAGTCCTTGAAATCTCATCTCAAATGTCCCTCTGGCCTGCTACTTAATTAAGTGACCCCATAATGAAATTTCTTCCCATTGAGTCTGTATTTAATAATTAATTGACCTCTTCAGCCCAGCCAGGCTTGGAGGCTCATCAATTATACATCTTTCCCATCTGCACTCAACACTCATCTCCCAGGAAAAAAGAGTCCAAAGAGGAGAGGCTGGGAGTGACTGGAGGCGAGCACTGGCTCCTCTGCGGGGTGAAGTTACTCCCAGAATGGTGACCTGCTAGGGACAGATGGAGAGGAATGAAAGGGGCTAGATTCAATCTCGGGCCTGAAGTTTATTCTGAGGCATCATCTTGCAAAAGACAAAATTAGTAATAAAAAGTTAGACATGAAAGTAAACATTTATCTAGAAAAGCTAAATAACAACCAATTACTTTGTTATGGCAAAACCCACAAAATCCCATAAAAACAACACAATATTTTTATTAATTAACTAACTGTCTGGCCTGCTTGAAGTGTCATCAATTTAGTGAGTATTTAAGACTAGCTACTCACACCTATAATCTCAGCACATTGGGAGGCCAAGGTAGGTGGATCACCTGAGGTCAGGAGTTCAAGACCAGCCTGGACAACATGGTGAAACCCCATCTCTACTAGAAACAGAAAAATTAGCTGGGTATGGAGGCATGTGCCTGTAATCCCAGCTACTTGGGAGGCTGAGGCAAGAGCGAATCTCTTGAACCCAAGAGGTGGAAGTTGCAGTGAGCCGAGATTACACCACTGCACTCGAGCCTGGGCGACAGAGCAAGACTCCATCTCAAAAAAAAAAAAAGATTAAAAAAAAAAAACTAGTTACTTACTTCACAACAAAATTTGAAATGCCCTGAATGTTTTAGCTCCTGTAGGAAAAAACTTGATGGTCATTTTCCCTTTTGGCCAGACTCTTTGATTGTCTTTTCTCATCAATATCATTTTCTACAGAGAGCAGAGAGAAAAGAAAGGTAATTCATTCTTTTCTTTAGAAGGTTGATCAGAAAAAAAAAAAAAAAGAAAGGAAAAAAGAAAGGAAAAGAAAAGTCTGACCATTTAGAAGTTTCTTTTGGCTTTGTAACCTGTCAGGGCTGTCACTACGAAGTACCACAGCCTGTGTGCCTTAAGAAATAGGAATTTATTTTCTTACAGTGCTGGAGGCTGGAGGCCTATGATCAAGGTGCTGGCAGAGTTGGTTTCTTCTGAGGCCCCCTCCTTGGTCTGTAGATGGCCGTCTCCTCTTCACACAGCCTTCCCTCTGTGCATTTCTGTGTCCTGATTTCCTCTTCTTAAGGACACCGGTCATATTGGATTAGGGCCCACCAATATGACCTGATTTACACTTAATCTTTAAAGACCCTCCCTATCTCCAAATACAGTCACATTCTAAGACACTAGGGTTAGGACTTCAACGTATAAATTTGGGGGAGGAACACATAATTCAGCTGACAGCACACACATTTACAGGGCAGTTGTCAAATTTGGGGAAACCACTATCAAGTTTCTTTCCTACATGAGCTAAAACATTTTAAGGCATTTCAAGTCTTCTAAGCACAGCAACTAACCTAAAATACCTGATGCGTTGGTAACTCTTCTCAACCAGTTTGTCAATGACATCTCTGTGCAGTGATGCTTCATCGGGATCAGAGCGGGCAGGTGGCATTTTCTAGAATTCCATTCTCGCACTTGAAGGACAGCAATGATTTACCCATAGAGACAACTGCAAGCCACATACAATATGTCGTGGTAGCCAAAGTGAATGCAATCCCTACCAAACCCCGCTTTGACCAGACCCCAACAGCGCCCGCGGCCACCCCAGCACCACTCCGTGCAAGGGAAAGTGCAGGGAAAGTCGAAAGACAAAATTAGTAATAAAAAGTTAGGCTGGGAAAGTCAAAAGACAAAATTCATTTTATTCAGCTGTGACTTCGTAGTGCCCATTGCCATCTAACATAGTACATACTGGTTTGTTTTTGTTAGCAGAAAGAAACAGTGGTCTTAATGGGCTGCCGTTCAAATATCTTTCTTTTACAAATTTCACAAACACGTGCCTCGTGAACATAGCATTAGGGCCCTTCCCAGGGCTTTGGAATGTCCCTGGGCAGGCGATGGGCCCTGAAGCTTAAACTTTATAAACTTCCCAGTAAATCTGCTTCCAAGTGGGTCCAGATTGTGAGCTTCCTCTCCTGCAACCCCATGCAACCCCTGGCCAGGCCAGAGTTCCAAAAAGAGAGAGAACAAACAGAGCTTTTTTGGTGTTGTGTTTCTTAAGGCCACTGCCCACCTGAACTGTGGCAATTAACCACAGAGTTGAGGGGTTAAAACAACAGAAACGTGTTCTCTCACAGTTCTGGTGGCCAGAACTCCAAAATCAAGGTTTCAGCAGGGCCACGCCCTCTAAAGTTTCTACAGGAGGCTCCTTTCTGGCCTCTTCCAGCTGCTGGGAGCTCCTGGTGTTCCTTGGCTGTGACCACATCACTCCCATCTCTGCCTCCATCTGCACGTGGCCTTCTCTCCGTGTCTCTGTGCATCTTCTTCTTGTTCTCTTATAAGGAGGCTGGTCATTGGATTTAGGGCCCACACTAATCCAGGATGGTCTCATCTTGAGATCCTTACCTTAATTATGTCTGCAAAGACCCTTATTCCAATTACAGTCACATTCACAGGTACCAGGGTTAGGACCTGGACATATCTTTTGGGGAAGACACTATTTAACTCACCACAGGGGGGTTAACCATGTTCTCATCTTTCATGACCATTAAGGAGAGCAGGCCTAGACCTCAGTGGTTTAATAAAGGAAAGACCACCCTTCATGCCTAAAAATCCCACCATTATGACTCCCCTTAAGGCTGCTTTTATCCATCACCTGCAGGCTCTGGAAGCAAATGCTCTGCAGACAGGTTTTTCTCCCACCCAGTAGTTGCCCAAACTTCAACCTATTTCTCAACTTCGTGGTGATTTTCATATCCACAAACCACTTCATTAATGTTTTACCATCCACTTAATGTTCTCCTTCCAATAGATTTATTTTTAAAAATTCAGCCTCATCCTAAGCAGTAATGCCCTTGAAATTGGGGCATTGATGTGCCACTTCTATTTTTTCCCATACATACTTGAACAATTGGAGTTTGCATGTATTGATCTCTGCCTTTGTGTCATAGCTAAGTCCTGGTGATTTCATCCTCACGTCAACCCTGCAAGGAAGGAACTGTTATTACCACCCCCATTTTATAGTTGAGAAAATGGAGGTAGAGAAAGGGTCAGTAACTTGAGCCAGGTAAGAAGGGACAAAATGAAGAGCCCTGGGGGAAGGGACAGAGGAAGGAGAAAACAGACTGCAGGCTGGTTCTTGGTGTGTAAGGGTGGATGGGGAAGCAGGAGGGAGAGAACGGGGGAGGAGAAGGGAACGGGGCAAGGAGAGAAGGGAAGCGGAGTTTCAAGGGATGAAATAAATCCTGAGCCCAGAAGTGGAGAAAGGTCACCAGGTCCTCACTTTGCAGAAGTCTTGACTTTGCCAGGCACTGTATTCCATCCATAACAATGAGACAGAGGTCTGTCCTGTAGATCAGAGCTCCACTCCATCGTTCAACATAGAGATTCAAGATGAAGATGAAGGGATTTTATTGAGGGCAGTGGGGGTCACAGCCACCCCCCATTGCCCTGGGAAAGAACTCCTTTAGAGGCAGGTCCTTTAGCCCCTCCCCATCAATGCTGACACAGCCTAGGTTGCCGCTGGCTGCCCACCTGAAATTCCCCTATCACCAACTTAGCTTCTCCCTGCCCCCATCCAAATTTCCCCTGTGGGTCCCTCGGGCTCAATAAGATGCTACAGGTTGGCCCAGAAACTGAGTGGAGCTGGAGCGTTCCTCACTCACCCCTTTCATCACAGCTGCTATGAACTGAATGCCAGGCTCTGCGCTAAGCCCTGGGGATATGACAATGAACAAGCCAAAGTCCTAGCCTCCCAGAGGTGACATTCCCTGGAAAGTATTAGGATGAGCCAGCTGCTGCCACCAACAAGCCTTGAATCTCAGCTGTTTAATTTTAAAAGGAAGAAAAAGTTTATTTCTCATTCACTTCACAGCCCACTGCAGGTTGGCAGGTAAGGGCCCGAGGGACCCTACGAGTTCTTCCATTCAATGGCTCTGCCGTCGTGAGCCTGGCATTCTTAACCCATTGCGTGCTTCTGGACCTCTTTGTGTGATAGTATTTTAAAATTCTTCAATTGTCATTAAAAAATAAAACACCTAGGACTATGAAGAATACCAATTATATTGAAACATAATTATCCAGTATTTTTCTCAATTCATCACTTAGTAATATGAATTCTTCTTTTTAACACATTAAATAACAAGACCTAGTGGCAGATCTGATAATTACTGTAATTTCAAAGTAGTAATGAGTGTAAATCTATGGTCAGCAAAGTACTACAGATGGGCCAAATTGGGTAAACATGCCACCTGTTTTTTTAAAGTTTTATTGGCACACAACCATAGTCATTTATTTGTATAATGTCTGTGGCTGTGTTTGTTCTACAACAGCAGAATCAAATTGTTCCAACAGAAACTGTATGGCCTAAAATATTTACTATCTGTGTCTTTACAGGAAAAGTTTGCAGTTAACAGTATTTTTGAGACATTTGCAGCAACTGTCATGTAATATGAAGGCATTTATGGTTTCTAGGGTAAAAGTCACAGGCCTTGCTGCCACCATTGTGGCTTGTTGGCTACATTCATTATTGAAGAAAATGATAATTTTCAATTCAAGGTGAGTAAAAATAAAGACACAATTTTTTAAAGATCCAAATTCAGAGATTCCTCCTCTGCCTTTTAGCCACAGATCTCTGTGGGGGGGTCTCAGGACTGATCCCAGGTTAGAAAGCCCAGGTTAAAAAACCCTAATCTGGCCGGGTGCGGTGGCTCACACCTGTAATCCCAGCCTTTTGGGAGGCTGAGCCAGGCGGATCACCTGAATTCAGGAGTTCGAGACCAGCCTGGCCAGCAGGGTGAAACCCCGTCTCTACTAAAAATACAAAAATTAGCCAGGTGTGGTGGCGCACGCTTATAGTCCCAGCTACTCGGGAGGCTGAGGCAGGGGAATCGCTTGAAGCTGGGAGACAGAGGTTGCAGTGAGCCAAGATCACACCAGTGCACTCCAGCCTGGGTAACAGAGCAAGACTGTCAAAAAACAAACAAACAAACAACAACAAAAAAACACCAACAAAAAAACACCTAATCCAGGGCCTCAGGGGCTCTCTCCCAGATCCTCTGCACCCACAGGTGACAAGGGAGGAGAACAAGTATTGAGGATCCTGCAGGAGGTTTTGTAGCCCAAGACAAAAGGTGGCGTCCATCACTTCCACCATTTTCAGAACTCGATGACAGGGTCACGCCCAGTTTCAAGGGATGCTGGAAAATGCAGTTAAGCGATGTACTTAACACAAATATTTCGTAGAGCTAACAAAAACAAACCAATATGTACTATGTTAGATGGGAATGGGCACTATGGAGTCAAAGCTGAATAAAATGAATAGCTAATTCTAGCATGAACCATGATTTTAAATAGCATGGCAAGGAAAGGCACCCCTGAGAAGGCAACATTGAACAATGATCTGAAGATTCCAAGCCTGGGGCTTTCTGGGGAATGATGTTGCTGGCAGCAGGAATAGCGTGTGGGAAGGGCCCGAGGGAAAAAGCAACTATGATGATTTTGAAGGCCTGAGATTCAGCCACAGTATATATTTTAATCGTTTGTCTGTTTCTTGTCTGTCTCCCCCACTAGAACCCCAGCCCATGAAGAAGAAATTTTTGTCTATTTTGTTCACTGCTCTTTCCTAAGAGCCTAGAGACGTGTCTGGTACATAGTTCGCACCTGTTTGTCAAATGCTGCGGGAACATGGCACGATCTGCCTGCTCTAGGGAGACAGGAGTATGGAATGAGGGCAGAGAAGTCTCCCTCCAGGGAGATCGCTTAGGGCCATAGGCCATGCTGGGGATCAACATTTTATTCTTTAGGAATAGGAAATTATCGGAGAGTCTTCACCACCGAGGGATGAGCTCCAATTTTGATTTTGCAAAGATTACTCTGGCTGCTACAGTGGATGCTGCGGCAGGTGAAAGCTTGGCAAAGTGTCTGACACTAAGAAGGGGAGTTCAGTCCAACAGCCTCTGGGGCAGTGAGTGAGAAGGTGTTTTGAGAGGCGAAGTATGGGACCTGGAGGACCCCTTATCCTGGAGTTTCACTGCTGAGAAAGGCCTCACATTGGGCCTTTGGAAATTACATCTCAATGAGCTCTCTTCTCAGTCTCAAGGACTGAGGAGCTTCTGAGACACAGTAGGTTCACCATGTACAGAGAGGAGACTGATGGCACCCCCTGCAGCCACACACTCTTTCGGCAGGGCTCTAGGCAGCTCTAATTGCACGAACTTGTCCTATAAACATCTTAGGCAAAAGCACAATTTTATTGCGCCTTGATTTTTTTTTTCTTAGGTGGAGAGTTGTTGAGAGGTCGATGCAGTCCACGTAAACATGTAAAACAGCCTAACATTTCAAAACCCTGCTATTTTTTGTTAGGTTGGTGCAAAAGTAATTGCGAGTTTTGCCATGAAAAGTAATGGCAAAAACCGCATATTACTTTTGCACCAACCAGATATATCTGTAACCGGAGCAGCGGAAAACAAACAAAAAAAAGAGGTGGAAAGACTGGCTCCCCACAACTGAGAGCCTCGTGGGGACAGCCCTGGACTGGGAGTCACTGGTGGAGCTGCCTCTAGCTGGGTGTTCCTGGATGCCGGGCTGGTCTTCCCTGGCCACCGTCTTCTCCAATGAGAGCGATGACAGGATCTAAGGGGCCCCCTGGCGCTCTGAGGTCCTGGCCAGTGGAGACCCTGGGGTGCGACAAAGGGGTTAGGGGGCTCCCCCCTCCCCGCCCCTCGCCCCCACCTTTCCCCCTCGCGCTGTCTCTCCAACCCCATCCAAGCCCCAGGCTGGAAAGCCCCAGGGAGGCCGCCACAGTAATGACCCCTCGACAGCTGCGCTCCCCGCGAAGCAGCCGCCCCCACCCCCCGGGCCCCCGCCCTCCGCCCCGCCGCCTCGGGAGACAGGTTCGCACCTGCTCGGGGCCATTTCTCATCAATTAGGCCTTGGCAGCGCTTGAATGGGGCCCAGCTAGGGTGCGTCCCAGCTCCTCCTCGCGCCGCCCCCTGTCTCCCCACGCAGAGCCGCGCTCGCAGATGGCAGCTCGGGCGCAGCTGCCCGCCGGGCTCGCGGGGGCCACAATCGGCCCAGTGTTCGCAGCCCCCAGGTTGGACAGGGGGCCGGGCACACCTGCGCGGCGCAGATGGCGCCGGGGGGCGGACAGCAGGCACCAAAGGCTCCTCCGGGGACGCGGAGGCGGGAAGAGAGCGGGGCCCCCTCGCCGCAAGGCGGTTCCTGTCGGAACTTGGAACCTGTAGGGAAGAGGCCATCGAGAAAATGACCAGGGGCAGCGGGACCCAGCCATGCCCTAGTCCTTCTCGTTTCGAAAGGAGGGAGTCTTTTTTGGATAGTAGCTTGGTAACCTAAATGCCCAGCGATAGGGGATTGACTAGAAAACGTGTGCTGCGATTCTGCAGGGCACGGACTCAACCATTAAAAATATACTAAAGAAAAGCAAGTCGGGAAGAGGGATGTGTTGAGTGTAACTTTTTGTTGTTGTTGTTGTTAGGTAGGGTCTTCCTCTGTCACCCAGGCTGGAGTGCAGTGGCGCAATCACAGCTCACTGCAGCCTCTACCTCCCAGGCTCAAGTGATCCTCCCACCTCAGCCTCCCAAGTAGCTGGGTTTTTTATTTTTGTAGGCGCAGGTTCTGTCTATGTTGCCCAGGCTGGTCTTGAACTCCTGGACTCAAGCAATCCTCCTGTCTGGGCCTCCCAAAGTGCTGGGATTACAGCTATGAGCCACTGCCGCACATCCAGTGTAATCTTAATTTGGGGAATCTGAGTTTGAGCTCTGGTGCCATCTCTTTTGAGCTTGATCAGGTCACTTCACCCTTGCCAACATCAGTTTTCTCATCTGTAGAATGGTGTAATAAGAGAGCTGTTGCAGGAGTTAAATGAGACAATGTGTGAAACTGCCTAGCCTAGGTGCTGGCAAACAGCAAACACCTGTAGTAAGTATTTTTTATTATTTCTTATTATACAAGTAATACATATTATTCACTGTTAAGAATCCACATTTTATCCAATTATGTAAGATTAAAAGCTAAACTACTCTATAATTTCACCTCTACCTGAGATCACCATTGATAACAGTTTTGTGTCTTGCCCCATGATTTTTTTTTTTTTTCTCTTTTTTTTTTTTTTGAGACAGAGTCTCACTCTGTCGCCCAGGCTGGAGTGCAGTGGCACAATCTCGGCTCACTGCAACCTCCACCTCCTGGGTTCAAGCGGTTCTCCTGCCTCAGCCTCCTGAGTAGCTGAGATTACAGGCTCCTGCCACCACGCCTGGCTAATTTTTATATTTTTAGTAGAGACAGGTTTTCAACATGTTGGCCAGGGTGGTCTCGAACTCCTGGCTGCAAGTGATCCACTCGCCTCGGCCTCCCAAAGTGCTGAGATTACAGGTGTGAGCCACCGCACCTGGCTGCCCCATGATTTTTTCTACACTATATGTATAATAAATAAATACAGATAGATATATGCGTAAATATAGATTCCAGAATCAAATAGAAGAAGTTTCACTTACAGGCTGAAACCTTGGACTCTGGAGTTAGACTTCCTGCACTAAAAAACCTGACTCTTGTTTCCCTGCTGTGTGTCCCTGGGAAAACTACTTAACTTCTCTGGACCCCAGTTTCCTCATCTATAGCCTTGTAGGAAAGTTGTGAGATTAATACAAAACATTTCCAACAGTGCAAATAGAAATACGAGCTTTATTACAGATGTGGTTTTGTAACTTTCTTCCTTAATATTTCTTAGATGTTTTTATGTGTTGGAAAATTTGAAATAATATTCTTTTTAACGGCTGTAGAATATGCCACCGTATGGCTCCATTTAAGCAGCCGTCTTCTAAGAAGGACGGGACTGGTTTCCCATGCTGCAGTGAGCACTCTTGAACACACTCTTTTGTGTGACAGTTCCCCTAGCTTCAAGCCTTAGGGGTGGTATTTGCTGGATAAGGCCCCTTATGGTCTGGCACAAGCAGGATCAGAAGTAGGGTGAGGTGAGTGAAGCATTCAGGCACAAAATTTAAGAGGATGCCCCAAAAACTCAGTAATCAAGATAAATGGTATCTTAATGCAATATTTTTAAAAATCAAAATTAATGCTAAAAACCATCCATAATGAGCAAAATATCAACATTTTAAAGACAGCATCTGACAGTGTCATACTGGCTTTGTTGAGCCTGTGGCCAAAGGAAAAACGTGCCTTCATATACATATTTTAATGTATTCTTTAATGGTAATTTTCTCCCAAATCGTTGAAGTAGTTGAAAAATATACACTGAAAAGTTAAAAAGTAAGTGTATTAAAACTCACAGCATTACTTATGTTTTATTTTATTTATACCCCAAAGAGAATTTGTATCAATTTTACTTTGCTGGCTTTAATGGAAGCAAACTCATCGCTGATATTTTCAAAATCTACTCCTGGAAAGAATTTAACTGTGAAAAAATAGATTATGTATATGTATGAGGCTAGCCGGGCATGGTTGCGAATGTCTGTAGTTCCAGCTACTCAGGAGGCTGAGGCAGGAGGATCGCTTGAGCCTGGGAGCTTGAGGCTGCAGTGAGCTAAGATCGAGCCACTGAACTCCAGCCTAGGTGACACAGTGAGATCCTGTCTCAATGATAATAATAATAATAATAATAACAATAAGGCTGGGTGCAGTGGCTCATGCCTGTAATCCTAGAACTTTGGGAGGCCAAGGGGGGCGGATCATGAAGTCAGGAGTTCAGGACCAGCCTGATCAACATGGTGAAACCCCGTCTCTACTAAAAAAAAAAAAAAAAAAAAATACAAAAATTAGCCGGGCGTGGTGGCAAGTGGCTATAATCACAGCTACTCAGGAGGCGGAGGCAGGAGAATCACTTGAACTCGGGTGGCAGAGGTTGCAGTGAGCCGAGATCGCGCCACTGCACTCCAACCTGGGTGACAGAGTGAGACTCCGTCTCAAATAATAATAATAATAATAATAATATTAATAATTTTTTAAAGTCATATATATGAAGGCTACACATTTTCCCTTTGGCCTCAGGCTTCAAAATGACTCAACAAGGTGCTGGTATCGTTAATTTGCCTTTGCAGAGGGTGGCACCAATTGATGCTTCCACTGACAGCAGGCTCCATTTTTTCAAGCACCTTTTGGGATTAAGCTGCTCAGCAGAGGGTCATTATCCCCACATTTGGGCCCTCATCTGGGAGGAGCCAGGAGCTGGTATGCCTACCTGGGCTGGCTTTCTGTCCTCCCTTTCTTGTGAGAGCTTCCCAGATGCCTCTGCCAAGCCTGGGCAGCTCAGGTTACTGCAGACTCCAAGAGCTGCCTTATCTCAGATCTGCAAAGCCCCAGCACTTCATTCTCAGGAAAACCTTTTAACTCTGGGGTAGACAAACTCTAAAAACTCTAGAGCTGCCTTGGGGCAATGACAGCAGCTCCTCGATGGACTAGATCTGGGACCCCTGCAGAAATAATCTCATGAATGTTCCCTTACCTGTGGCCAGCAAGACCTGCTCCATTCCTTCCTTTATTTACATCCTCAGTGGCTACCCTGAGTCACTGCTCTGATCAGCCCTGAGTCAAAGCCTGGGACCGAGGCGAGTTAGTCATGGTCTCTGGAGCTCAAAGGGGCAGACAGACGGGTAAACAAAGAGTTTCCAAGACTCTTTCATGTCTGCTATTATCTCACCACATGGTCCCCAGAGACTTGGGAGCACTTGGGCCAGATATAATTGGATGTCAATAGGCATCTCAATCTTAACACGTCTAAAGCAGTAATACTAATAACAAAACCACTAGTAATAATAATAACAGTGTTTACTGCACAAGGCACTGTTATAAGTGCTTTACATATTGTAACTCACTCAGTCCTCACCACGACCCTCTGAAGTACAGCTTTTAGTTCCATTTTACAGATAAAGAAATCGAGGCATTAAGGGACTCAGTGGCTTGCCTAAGTTCCTGCAGATGTTAAATGGCAGTGCTGGGACATGTACCCAAGGGTCTGGCTCCAGAGTCCGTGCTCTTAACAATGACCCTCTGATCTTCAGTTCCTTCCCATTCCCCCTATATCTTCCACATCTCACAAAATGGCATCGCACAAAAAAAAATAAATAAATAAAAACATCTATGCACCATTTTTATTCCACTCTTACCCAATTCTTTTCATACCTGACTTCTCGTCATCACTCAAATATCAGAGATATCTCACATTCAGTTTTCCTGAAAGCAATCACTGAGAAAGGGATTCAAGGGTACGTAGCTTATTTAAGAGACGAGAGGTGACGGTTCAAGGAGAAGCATTGAAGAAGACAGAGGAGAAAAGTCAGCAGATACAGTGTGCCTTATCAAGTCAGCCACCGCAACAGGTGACCACAGACAGCTTCATCCCTCCAACAAACTCTGGGAAAGAGTGCAAAGCACACAGCTCAGAATTATTCTGTCTACACTTCGAGGGAGCTGGGATATTGATACACTAACTCCTGAGAGTCATTGGTTGAGATGTACTGGGGAGGAGTGTGCAGTGTTAAATCGTGGGCACTTCTTCCAGCCAGCAGCAAGTCCTTCCAGTTTCAGGGGAAAAAACCCAGGTAAAGATGCAGATACTGGCAATTAAAAGTCACTAGAGCATCTAGGGGCCATTTCCTATCCCTCACCTACTCCTCCTCATCTCTTTCTTCTTGTACATAAGACACAGAAGAAAAGGAAATCAATACAGAGTATATCACCAAGCAGGTTTTCAGTGTGAGCAAATAGAGCTTAATCTCACTGGGGTGCTTGGGGAGGCAGCACAAAATATGTGCCTCAGAGTGATCCCACCTGTGGGGAGAGGGAGTGGTGGTATTTATCCTCCACCCTCGAATTGATTGGTTGAGGGCTGCTTCTGGGGCATTAACCCAACAGCACTTCTGTCTTGCTCTGAACATGGGCCAAGCATGCTCCCAGGGCCAGAAAAAGTGCTTCAGGTGGAGAAGCGCAGGTGTTTGCAGTAAGCGTTTTTGGTGAGAGGAAGACAGTACAAGAGGATGGAGAAGGAGCAGCACCAGTGGCTGCTTCAAATAGCTTATTCATCAGAAGGAGAACCAGATGACAGTGACCATTTAGTAAGCACCTACTGTTTGCCTGGCTTCACGCTGAGTGATTTCCTTATATAAGTTCACTGCAAAACTTGCTTTTATATCATTCCATTTAAAAAAAAAAAGAAGGCAAAGTTTAGAGAAAGTAGGACTTTACCTAAAGCCACATATCCAGCTGAACATGGTGGACTCAGGATTATAACCAGATCTGTCTGACTTGAAAGACCCAATTTTTTTTGCCTCATACTATTTCTCTGGATTTCTCTGCATCTCTGAGATTCACGATTCCCACCAATCTGGCCTATCGGGTAATATGTACCAAGGCTATTATGAGCACTGAAGTGAATAAAATGCTAATCCTCATCAATAGATTAAACTGAGAAATGCTTAAACCAGAGATCTGCCTGCAATAAAAGCAATTGGGTTACTTCTTTGTAATTTGACTGCTCACATGAGCCCAGGAACCTGCGTTATAGCTTTACAAATCTGTGATAATTTCCTTCAACTTTTCCATTTTATTACTGCCATTAAAATCCCGTTGTGTTCTTTAAACAGGAAAAAAAATGATTAAAACAGATGTGGCTCTTAAAGTTACAATATGAATTTTACAACCCCAGGTTTTATGATACTGAGAGAAACTTCAGCCACCAGGGTCAGAGGCAAGAAAAATGGGACCGGATTTCTGAAATGGGTCTGGGGAGGGGGAAAGGAGTAGGGTGAGAGGTTCAGAATGACAAAGACAGCCAACAGAGCCAATTTCCTGACATTTACTTTTCTCCCCAAACTCTGGGGATCAACTGCAGAATGTCACATTTGCAGCCATCCCTCTGCACCACAGAGCCTGGTCCCCACAGCTACTGAGGTTTGACTCAACTGCTTTCCCTCCCTCCAACCTCACTTCCAACCCACGCCCACACCCCCACCAAATCATAATTTTCCAGTTAAGTAGTCCACAGCGATCATTGTTTTGTTTTTTGAAGCAGTGTTTTATAGTAAAGAGAGCATTGAGATCCAAGTCCCAGATCTTCAACTAATTCACCATGTGACTTGGGCAAATCAGTGGACTCTGGGCTTCCATTTTTTCATCTGCAAAACTAAGGAGTTGTACCAGATCTCTCCGTTCTCTCTTAGCACTGCCAGTCTATGACCCCATCTGCAGGAACACAATGCCAGGCACAAAGTTAGTTCTAAATATTTGTTGCCAGAAGAAAGAAATGATTTCCTAAATTTGTCTGTATTTTTCTTTTGCAGGGAATGAAGGGGTTATTAACTTCTACAAATAACCGAAAAAAAGAAGGAAAGCAACCATAAAGTTTGTTTCCTTTTTTATGTAAAAACAGTAATGGTGAGAATGACAAAAACTTTAAAGAGCCCGTACACAGTGTTGGCAAAAATGTGCAGAAATAGGAAGTCTTCTATACTGCTGGTGGGAAGGTAAAAGTGTACAATATTTCTGGAGGGTGACTATCAAAGTGTTAAAAGGGCATGTCCTTTGAATCTGCAATGTCACTCTCAGGAAATCATCCTAAGGAAATAATCAGAAAGATATATTTAGAGCGCAAAAAATATAAAGTCCCAGGGAAGGAGAGAAAAAATATAAAAATTTATATACTGCATTATTGTAATTTTAAGTTTTTTTTAAAAAATAACTGCATAGAAAATAACTGAAAAGAAAACATCAAAATGTTACATAGAAGTGGCCAGGCGTGGTGGCTCACGCCTGTAATCCCAAAACTTTGAGAGGCCGAGGCAGGTGGATTACCTGAGGTCAGGAGTTTGAGACCAGCCTGGCCAACACGATGAAACCCCATCTCTACTAAAAATACAAAAATTAGCCGGGCATGGTGGTGGGCGCCTGTAATCCCAGCTACTCGGGAGGCTGAGGCAGAGAATCATTTGAACCCCCGAGGCAGAGGTTGCATTCATTGAACCGAGATCACGCCTGCACTCCAGCCTGAGTGACAGAGCAAGACTCTGTCTCAAAAAAAAAAAATCTCTGGTTAGTAAGACTATGGACTATTTTCTTCTCTAGGTATTTGAACACTGCTCTCACTCCCTGTCTTCCTTCAGGTCTCTGCTCCAATGTCACCCTGTCATCAAGGTTTTCCTTGACCAGCTTATCTAAAAGAGCAAATTCCTGCTCCTTCTCTCCCATTGCCCTCTTTTTCTTACCCACTTTTATTATTCTTCACTGCTGGACATAGTATTTATAAATATTTAGTTATATATTAAATTGTGCCTCACAACACGAATGGCAATCCGATGGGGGCTGTCTTCCCCTCACCTGGTATATAACAGTCACAAAATTGAATGATAATTTGAATGAATAGATGACATATGCAAAGATATATGGGCAAAGATAATCTATTGCGCTATTGTTTATAAAAGTAAAAATTTGCAAATCAATTAAATGTCTAACAGTAGAAAATTGGCTAAGTGCAATATACTACATTTACACATTGGAAGTTTATGCAACACTTATTTCAAGTTTGTTTTTAACATATGTATGTGTGTAAGCGTGTCTGTATGTATAATTGTATTTTTCTTCCTAGCAACAAAAGAAATCCACGTTGTTTGAAACAAATCAATCAACAGAGATTAGTTAAAACAACAATTCACACCTGAAGCTTTAATAGTTGGGTCAGAATCTTCCCATACGCTTTTTTTCCTCCATGCTTGTACAAATAAATGCCAACAAATAGTCACATAAATAAGTTTCTCACCCTTTCCAAAATCTGATTAATCATATACATTGTAGACATACATTGATCTAATTCAAACTACAACAGAGAAGTCATGATATGAATACAATATAATTTCTCAAATTGTTACACTATGTCCATCACGACATTCAGATGGTCCTGAATTTTTATCTATATAATAAATGCTGCAATAAGTATCCTTGGTGATATATCCCATATTGATCATTTTATTTATGTAGGATGGATTTCCAAATGTGAGACTTCTGGGTCAAAGGTTCCAAGCGTTTTATTTATTTATTTATTCATTTATTTATTTATTTATCCTTGAGGCAAAGTCTCACTCTGTCGTCCAGGCTGGAGTGCGGCCAGATCACTTGAGGTCAGGAGTTTGAGACCAGCATGGCCAGTATGGTGAAACTCCTTCTCAGCTGGGCGCAGTGGCTCACACCTGTAATCCCAGCACTTTGGGAGGCAGAGGCGGGTGGATAACAAGGTCAGGAGTTTGAGACCAGCCTGACCAACATGGTGAAACCCCGTCTCTACTAAAAATACAAAAATTAGCCAGGCATGGTGGCATGCACCTGTAATCTCAGCTACTCAGGAGGCTGAGGCAGGAGAATCGCTTGAACCGGGGAGGTGGAGGTTGCAGTAAGCTGAGATCACACCATTGCACTCCAGCCTGGGCAACAGAGCGAGACTCTGTCTCAAAAAAAAAAGAAAGAAAGAAAGAAAAAGAAACTCTGTCTCTACTAAAAATACAAAAATTAGCCAAGCATTTTAAATTTAATAACACTTTCACAACACTTTTAATTTAACAATACTTTTTAACAATACATCAAGAATCATTGTAGCAACTCACATTTCATTGGGAATGTATGACAGTTCCTTCCCATCTTCACGAACCCGGGGTATTGCCAATCTTCCCAATTTTTATCAACAAAGGAGTACAAAATACTCTATTACCATCTAGATTTTTTTGACCATGAGCAAGGTTACAAATATTTTCATGCGTATACGTCGTTCTGCGAACACACTTTGTCCATTTTGCTATTTAAATGTTTATCTTTTTCTCGTCAATTTCTAGGAGCTCTCTGTAGATTAGGGACATTATATCTTTGCCTATCATTTTTTTGTTCCAAATCCCCCCCCAAAGTGATTCTGAGTACATATAAATATTCTCTGAAGCATTATTCAAATGTTATAGTTGTATTCCTACATTTAGATATTGATCCATCTAGAATTATTTTGGTATATACAATAGTATGAGGTAGAGTTTAACCTACCTTCTTATTAATGATATCATTTGTTAATGAAGCAGTCTGTTTCTGTTGAATTTAAATGCCACCTATATATATTAAAAATATATATACATACATAAATTTATACATATAAATATGTATACATAAATTTCCCAAATATACTCAGATTAATTTATGGAGTGCCTATAATGTCCTATTAATCTATTTGTTCTTCTGTCCTTTTCTTTGAACTAACTTTCTAGTAATTCCTCAGCTAGGGTCCTAGCAGGAAGCAAACCGTCTACTCAAGTGGTACAACAAAGAAGGGATGGACAAGCTTTATGGAAGCAAACAAGGAGTAGGGCAGTACACCAGGGCCAGTGACAGGGGGAGCTGTCCCTAGGGTGTGCTGAAGGTGGCTCACACTAGCTGGCAGGAGCCAGTTGTTAGCAACACGCAACTTCACGTTAGTAGCTTGAAATCAGCCATGGTGGGAATACTTACACCAAGGAAATGGGCAAATGCTGTACATCAGAGCTTCATGCCCCCTTTTTTTTCAGAGCTTGCCATTCAGCAGTTACTAGCACACCTCTGGGAGGAAGCATTTTCTGGAATCTGGGGAGCAGAGTTCTATGGAGAGAGCTGTCTGCCAGGAACTGTGGTCTTCAGTAGGAAACAGGCAATTCATTGTAACCCCCCAGGGAAGGAGCTGGGGAGGAAACATTCTGACTTGATCTTCTGCCCCCCTATTCCTTACAGTACCTCCCACTGCCCAAATCCAACCAGGTATAAGAGGACGAGAGAGCTGGGGACGCAGTCACAGGGGTCAGCTTTGGGGCAGGGTAGAGAAGGGCAGAGACAGATGGAAATGTCCAGCCCAAGACCATTTTCCACCCCACCCAAGGCTTCATTTTTAAAATTTTCTTGGTGATTTTTATCCACATCCAGAAAAAAACCTCACTGAGGTAAGGATTGGAATTTTATACAATTGAAAAATTAATTTGGGAAAGATCGAAATTTTATGAAACTCAAATTTTCACAAATTTCAAACGATATAAAATTTTAAAAATCTAATGTCTTTTTCAAATTTGAAATTTGAAAGTGCATGTCTTTCCACATATTCCTTTTATTTAGGCTTTTGTTTTTTATTCTCTAATTAAATCTTACAATCATTTCCATATGGGTCTTGTAATTTTCTTGTTAAATTCCTTTGTATTTTATAGTTTTGATCACTGTTATAAAGGAAATATTTTTCTGTGTTCATGCCTGACTAGTCCTAATAAAAAGAAAGCTACTGGTGTCTTCATATTTAGTACATATTCAAGCAATCTATAAATTGCCACTTACAAAGATCAAAAACTCATGTGAATACTATTTTGTAAGTAGGTTCTTTTGAATTTTCTATGTTTACAATTATATCATCTGCAAAAAAGAATAATTTTGAATATTTATACTACTTATTTTATTTCCTTATATAATCGTATTAGCTATAAACTTTGAAAGGACAGTGTAGACGATAGCCATCCTGTCTTATTTCTTATTTTATTGGGCCTGATTCATGTTTCACAGTAAAATACTAGGTTGGTGCAAAAGTAATTGTGATCTTTTCCATTAAAAGTAATGACAAGAACTGCAATTACTTTTGCACCAATCTAATAGTATGTCTATGGTTAGCTTGTACTACATATTTTTATTTTATTCATGTAGCTTCTTTCTAGAAACAGCTGTAGAATTTTATCAAATGCTGCTCCAGCATTTTTCAAATGTAAAATCTGGCTTTTCTCACTTACTTTGCTGATGTAATGAATTCCGCCAGCTTTTCAAATCATGAACCATTCTTGCCTCCCTGAAACACATGTTATTTGCTCATAATATATTATTCTTTTAATATGCCGCTGAATTATATTCGCTGACACTTTATTGAGATTTTTAGCATCTTTATTCATAAGTGAACATGATCTTTATCCATAAGTGAACAATTAGTTTTCCTAATTGTATTAGGAATGACAAACCTTAGCATTAAGGTTGTTCTTTGTTTTGGATAAATGATTTGAGGAACTTTGCATCAAGTTTTGTAGACTGAAGCACTTTAAATAATATTTTGGTAAATTTTGTTTGTCAGTATGTTTGTTGTTATTGTTTTGTTTTGGAGACAGAGCCTTGCTCTGCTGCCCAGGCTGGAGTTCAGTGGTATGAGCATAATTCATGGCAGCCTAAAACTCCCGAGCTCAAGCAATCCTTCCCGCTCAGCCTCCCAAGTAGCTAGGACTACAGGCACACACCTCTGTGCCCAGTTTGTTTATTTTGGTTGTTTGTTTTACGGAGACAGAGTCCCCTTATATTGCTCAGGCTGGTCTCAAACTCCTGGCCTCAAACAATCCTCCTGCCTCGGCCTCCCAAAGTGCTGGGATTATAGGCATGAGCCATCATGCCCAGCCCATCTTGGTAAACGTTTAATAATGTTTCGCTGCTTCTTCTGGTTAGCTGTCTTTTTCTATTTCTTACCTCTTCTTGGGTCAATTTTGACCATTTATGTTTTGCTTAAAGATGGCTTATATTCCCTACATTTTCCATGGTTTTGCTTCGAAGTTCCGCAACTTGTTTTCTTATAATTATGTTACTCCTTTCTATATTTGTAATTATATATCCTCTCTCATACTGACGCACATGATTTCCTTTATTTTTCCTCACAAGGGATTTATCTAGGTCATTTTCCCCCTGCAAAGAACCGACTTTGGTTTTTCACTCCCAGCGTTTGGCTTTTTGCTTCCAGTATGGCAAGTTAGGAAGGGAATTTGGAGTCAAATGTCAGTTCTGCTGCTCACCAGCCAGGGACATCGGCAAATCATTTACTGACCTTGGTGAGCCTCCAGTTCTTATCTGTGAATAAGAACATGCCTCGCTCCCAGGGTAGTGATGTAGTAAAAAATAGGAAAAAGCCTATAAAGCACCCAGCACAACTCCTGACACACAGCAAGACCTCAGTGGTGTTAGTGGTATTACTCAGGGCTCTCCAGAGGATCAGAACCAATAGGAGTTATAAATATAGGCTCATGTGATTATAAAGCCTGGCAAGTCCCCAGATCTGCAAATTGAGTTACAAGCTGCAGGCCCAAGAGGAGAGAGCCAATGGTGTAGTTCCAGTCCAAAGGCCGGCAGGCTCATGATCCAGGAGGAGCCGACACTTCAGTTCAAGTCCAAAGGCAGGAAAAAGCCAATGTCCAAGTTCAAACGCAGTCAGGCGTGAGGAATTCTCTCTTATTTCAGAGAGAGTCAGCCTTTTTTATTCTATTGAGGCCCTCCACTGATTGGATGGGGCCTACCCACATTAGGGAGGGCCATCTGCTTTGCTCAGTCTATAGATTTAAACGTAATTTCATTCAAAACTTTCTCACAGAAACACCCAGAATAATGTTTGATCAAATATCTAGGCACCCCTGGCCCAGTCAAGTTGGCATGTAAAATGAGCCATTACAATATTCACCGCACACGTCACCCAGCCCGGACTGTGTGCCCCCACAGGCACATGTGCCTCTCTACCTGAGCATCACACATGCTTTATTTATTTTATTTGTATTCAATTTGTCTTATGTTATTATATTTGCTAGTTTGTTGTTAGTCTTCTCCCCTATAAATGCCCTAGTGGAAGCACATGGCTTGGGATAAGAAACTGAGAGACGGCCCAAAACTCCTCCAGCTGATAAACAACTTCAGCAAAGTTGAAGGATACAAAATAAATGTACAAAAATCACTAGCATTCTTATACACCAACAACAGCTAAACTGAGAGCCAAATCAGGAAGGCAATCCCGTTCACAAATGCCACAAAAAGAATAAAATACTTGTGAATACAGCTAACCAGGAAGGTGAGAGAGCTCTATAATAAGAAGGATAAAACACTACTCAAAGAAATTAAAGAAGACATATAGATGCATAGATGGAAAAACATCTATGCTCATGGATAGGAAGAATCAATATCATTAAAATGGCTATACTGCCGAAAGTGATTTACAGATTCAGTGCTATTCCTATCAAACTACCAATGACATTCTTCACAGAACTAGAAAAAACTATTTTAAAATTCATATGGAACCAAAAAAGAGCCTGAATAGCCAAGGCAATCCTAAGCAAAAAGAAGAAAGCTGGAGGCATCATGTGATTTCAAATTATACTACAGGGCTACAGTAAATAAAACAGCATGGCACTGGTACAAAAACAGATACATAGACCAATGGAACAGAATAGAGTCCAGAAATAAGGCTTCACAAAGCTGATAAAAACAAACAATGTGGAGAAGTCTCCCTATTCAATAAATGGTGCTGGGTAACTGGCTAGCCATATACAGAAGATTGAAGCTGAACCCTTTCTTTAAACCACACACAAAAATCAACTCAATATGGATTAAAGACTTAAATGTAAAACCCAAAACTATAAAAAACCCTGGAAGAAACCAAGGCAATACCATCCTGGACATAGGAATGGGTGAAGATTTCATAACAAAGATACCAAAAGCAATCACAACAAAAGCAAAAATTGACAAGTGGGATCTAATTAAACTTAAGAGCCTCTGCACAGCAAAGAAATTATCAACAGGATAAACAGACAACCTACAGAATGAGAGAAAATATTTGCAAATTATGCATCTGACAAAGTTCTAATATACAGCATCTACAAGGAACTTAAATTTACAAGAGAAAAACAAACAACCCCATTAAAAAGTGGGCAAAGGACATGAACAGACATTTCTCAAAAGAAGACATACAGGTGGCCAACAAGCATATGAAAAAAAGCTCAACATCTCTGATCATTAGAAAAATGCAAATCAAAACTGCAATGAGATACCATCTCACACCAGTCAGAATGGCTATTATTAAAAAATCAAAAAATAACAGACACTGGCAAGGTTGCAGAGAAAAGGAAACACTTGTACACTGTTGCTAGGAGTGTAAATTAGTTCAACCCTTGTGTAAAACAGTATGGCAATTCCTCAAAGAGCTAAAAGTAGAACTACCATTCAATCCAGCAATCCCATTATTGGGTATATACCCAGAGGAATATAAAGCATTCTACCATAAAGACACAGCACGTGAATGTTCATCGCAGCACTGTTCACAATAGTGAAGACATGAAATCAACCTAAATGCTCATCAATGACAGGCTGGATAAAGGAAATGTGGTACAGATATGCCATGAAATACTCTGCAGCCATAAAAAATAACAAGATTATATCTTTGGTGGAAACATAGATGGTGCCAGAGGCTATTATCCTTAGCAAACTAATGCAGGAACAGAAAACCAAATACCACATGTTCTCACTCATAAGTGGGAGCTAAATGGTAAGAAATTATGCACACAGAGAAGGAAACAACAGACACTGGGGTCTACTTGGGGGGGAAGATGGGAGGAGGGACGGGAGCAGAAAAGAAACTATTGGGTACTGGGCTTAATACCTTGGTGTTGAAATAATATGTACAACAAACCCCCATGACATGTGTTCACCTATGTGACAAGCACATGTACCCCCGAACATAAAAGTTAAAAAAAAGAAACTGAGAGAAGAATTTTAAATTCATATGTAACTCATACACATCCATGAGCCCCTGTATTTAACAATCAATGTTTCATTTAAAGAAGCATAACCCAAGCAGACATATCAATCTTCCCTCATAACTCTAACAAATATCAGATGTGGGCAGGCAGTATTTAGCCATTGATAACACTTATTATCAATTTCTTGTATTCTTCTATACTTCAGCACCCTGAAACTCTACCTCTCAGTTACTTTGTGCTGTTCCTACTATTGGTGTCTGTGCCCCTCCTCCACTTTGATAAATCACTCAAGCAGCACTGTCTTTTCTCCTCTTTGGAAAGCAGAAGAACAAACAGGAGGATATATTTGCCACCTCTTGATGACAGTATCCTTCAGAGTAAAACTAACAGAGGATAGCAGAGCCATGTGATTCTGTGGGCCTGAACCCTGCCCAGACGCCCTCCTACTCTGGCTCTAAGGCTGAGCATGTGACTCAGGCCGGTCCAATCAGCATAGTTTATTCCCCTGGCCCCAGGGAGCATTTCAGGGATGGACACATGACTCAGCCAATGCAATGAGACTCGATGCTCGGAATTTGTCTGGATTTATTAGGGAAAGAAAAGCTCTCTTTCCACTGGAGGGGTTAGGCCGGCAGGAAATAAGTCTGGAGCTACCGGAAGCATCTTCCCACCACAAGCCTACCTGAGAATAAAGTCAATGCAGAGGTAAACAGATCAGAGAGATAGAGTGAGAGCAAGTCCTTAGGATTAAGCACCTAGATCCAGCCAGGCCTGAAGCCCTTACCTCTGGATTTATCTGTTGTATGAACCACTACATGTCCGTTTTAGTTGAGTTTCTATCACTTATAACTCACAGGGACCCAAGTAACTCTGAAGAGTAGCCTATGAATTCATTGATAGTTGATTTTTTGACCCAGAGATGCCCTCTCTGTTTCCATAGCCTCCAATGTTTCCATTACCGGGTCCCTAATCCTGGTATACAGAAATTATCTCTTCTCTTGTCTGTCTTCTCCCAAATACTGCAGCTACTTGAGGCCAGAAACCTGGCTTTTTCATTTCTGTGTCCTCTAAGTCCAGTCTAGAATCCAGAACATACAGTTCCTGGGATCCTACAATGTGGTAAGTCCCTTCTTAACATTAATGCTTCCCGCCCCCTTAGGTATTGGGGATGGTAGGTATTGCCATCCTCAAGTTACAGGTTGGGAAACTGAGGCACATAGTAAACATTTCTTAGGAACTTAATAGGTGACAGACTCCTGATTTGAACCCAGGCCTCTCTGACTTTAAAGCAGCATTTGATAAACACTTGTTGAATAAATGAAGAACCCCACAGGCTGACTTTGACATTCATCCTAATGAAACTTTAGCTTTAGTTCTTTCCCACAGATCTTGACGTTGGGGAGCCTTCAGAATTTTTCCAGAATGTACCGCACGCAGAACCTGGAACGTCTTGGGTAGCTGGTCCAAAGCTGACCAGGGGCCTCCTTCTCATTTCTTCTTCCAGGACTTCAATCTGCAGCCCCATGGCCTGCTGTTCTGAATAGCCGCCCCCTGCCCTAAACTCTGGGATGCCTTCCTGAAGCAGCTCTCAAGTTTTACTGTGTTTTGGGAGGTCTTCTTCCCGAATCCTCAGAGTCTTAATGCTACATTCCCCCCATCAAGGTCCCAGAAGACCTCAGCCTCTTTCCTCTGTCCCCACTCTTAACACTCCCCTGTCCCGAGTCCCATGCTCTCAGCTCCTGTTGGGCGTCTTCCTTCTTCAAGTTCCTCAGGACACACTGAACCTGCTTCAATCCCCACCTCAGGGTACATGGCCTCTCACGCCAAAGTCTGCACACGTCCTGTCATCCACCCAAAGTTCTCCTCCTCACCCCAAAGCCCTTGACCCTTGTAACCCCTACTCATCATGCAGACAGCTGGCCAAATACATCTCCACGGGGAATTCCCTGGGTACCCCCAACCTGGTACACCAGAATCCTCCGTTTTGTCTGCTCTTACTGTTCTGTACTTCTCTTTAATATCACCCAACACACCTGTAATGACCCACCTTTTGAGTGCCTGAACACCTCTAGACTGTGCACACCACGAGGACAAAGACATGTCGTGCTGGTTTCCAGCCATATCCTCACCGTGCCCTGAACAAGCCTGACACACAGTAGAACTCCATAAATACTTACTGACCTACTGAATGAATAACATAAACTAATCTGTGCTCATATTTGGAGGATTCTGATGGGTTGATGATCAGCCCCTCTCAGATTACGAATTCATTTGCACTTCTCTGAGCAGAGCCCACACTTCCTGTTTGTCCAAAAATCCCTACGTAACCTTGGTTCTTTCTCCACTGAAAATCTCATCCTCTCCATGCCCTTAAAAGAATAATAAGGATAATAAAAGCAAAGATAATAACACATGCCTGTGACTGCCAAGCAGTGTCCTAAGCACTTAGCACATTTCAGCCCATATAATGTTCCCATAAACCCTAGAAAGTGGGCTACGGTTGTTATCTCCATTTTACAGACAAGGAGACTGAGGCTCAGAAAGATTAAGTCAGTTATTCAAGGTCATACAGCCAGTAAGCAATGGAGCCAGACAGTCTAACCCCAGAAAAACCCCATATAACCACTAAACTATATAATAATAACTTCCCAACATTTTTTACTGTGACTCATAGTAAAAAATACTTTTTGTATCATGATGCAGTTCACACATATGCACTCACCCACAAAAGACTGAAACAAAAGTTTCATGAAGCAATACTTAGTTTTATTATGTGCTATGCATTCTATTTCCTTAAAAATAAATGATGGTCATGATCCAAGGCAGTTAATAGGCTATACATTCCAGTAGGTTAAAATTAGGTATGTACCACATTTGAGTTTACAGTACTGCTTTTTATTAGGGTTTAAATGAAAATACTTACTTGTATGTACAGATTATCTGCTGAAAGAAACGATGCAGGCAGAGTAACAGCCCCCTAAAGATATCCGTGTCCTGATTCCTGGAGCCTTTGAAAATGTTAGGTTTTATGGCAAGGAGGAATTAAGGTTACAGATGGAATTAAGGTTGGTAATCAGTTGACCTGCAGATCAGATTATCCTGGGTTATGTAGGTGGGCTCAGTGTAATCACAAGGGTAACTGGAAGGATATATGGAAAACAGAGGTAGAAGAGAATGTCAGAGGGAGGCAACGTGAAGAAGACTCAATTGGCCAGGGCTGGCTTTGAAGATGGAAGCAGGTTATGAGGAGGAACACAGGTGGACTCTAGAGACTGGGAAAGAGAAGGAAATGGGTCCTTCACTGGGCTTCCACAAAGGAGCACAGCTCCGATGACACCTTGATTTTAGTCGGTGAGACCCAAGTCAGACGTCTAACCTACAGAACTGAAAAATAATAGTCCGGGTGCGGCGGCTCATGCCTGTAATCCTAGCACTTTGGGAGGCTGAGGCGGGTGGATTACCTGAGGTCAGGAGTTTGAGACCAGCCTGGCCAACATGGCGAAACCCCGTCTCTACTAAAAATACAAAAATTAACTGGGCATGGTGGCAGGTGCCTGTAATCCCAGCTACTTGGGAGGCTGAGGCAGGAGAATCACTTGAACCCAGGCAGTGGAGGTTGCAGTGAGCCGAGATGGTGCCACTGCAGTCCAGCCTGGGCAAAAGAGCAAGACTCGTCTCAAAAAAAAAAAGGAAAAGAAAAAGAAATGTGGGTTGTTTTAAGCTACTAAATTTGTGGCAGTTTGTTACAGCAACAACAGGAAAATAACAGATTCCCAAGAAACTGGTAACAATATTGTCTCTGGGGAGGGGGAATAGTTCCTTAGTTGAGGGATGGAGTAGGATGATAGAGAGTAAAAAGAGCCTACTGTTTGAATTTTGAACCACTTGAATGTATTATTTTTAACATAAATAAAATGCTTTGAATATTTGGGGCTTCCTTTTTTTTTTTAGACGAAGTCTCACTCTGTCGCCCAGGCTGGAGTGCAGTGGTGCCATCTCAGCTCACTGCAACCTCCACCTGCTGGGTTCAAGCAATTCTCCTGCCTCAGCCTCCCGAGTAGCTGGGACTGCAGGCATGCCCCACCATGCCCTGATAATTTTTGTATTTTTATTAGAGACAGGGTCTCACCACGTTAACCAGGCGGGTTTCAAACTCGTAGCCTCAAGCGATACTTCTGCCTCAGTCTCCCAAAGTGCTGGGATTACAGGGGTGAGCTACCGTGCCCAGCCTAAGAAGTCTTTTAAGACTTTTTTTTCCCTTACTTCCACCTCCTCTCCCATGAAATTTTAATACCACAGATATACTCTATCTCATTTTATGAAATGTGTATCTGTGTTTTATACATAAAAAGAATATGTGTGTTTTTATGGCCCCAAGAATCAGCTTTTAACCCCTTGGGGGCCATACTCCCTCTGCCCCCGCCACACACACACACTGAGTATGCACAATTGGGGTAAAAAAAATCACATTATTTTATGTCTGAAGTACAGATATACATTCAGTACCTAAAGAGATATACAAAATATTTGTGGATTAAGATTTCATGGTGGGAGGCGATTAAGAAAACAAAAAGCCTAAAAAACCTCCTCAGGAGAGCAATAAATTTTAAAAGATTATAGAAGGTTGAGAAACTGTGATCTAAACAGGTGGTTTGGAATTGCCCAGTGGGGCCCACATAGAATCGGAAGTGTGGCAAATGTCACGGCAGGGATGGGTAGTGTCTTAGAGGGGCACTAGTGGGAAACAGGGACCTCGTCTCCCACTGGCCCTGAACATAGCGGGTAACCCAGAACCACACTGTCACTAAAGCCGACACCTCGAAGTGGCTCACTGACATGCTTATTTGAACCACTAAACTTTTTTTTAAGAATCTGGAAATTTCACATAAAATATGGACTTATGGCTCTCTTGAAAAATTCGAAGACCTAATGACCCTGGAGCCACATTTCTGCATATTAACAATTAACATAGCCGGGTATGGCAGCCCACACCTGTAATCCCGCACTTTCAGAGGCTGAGGCAGAGGGATCGCCTGAGGCCAGGAGTTTGAGACCAGCCTGGCCAACATGGTGAGGCCCTATCTCTAAAAAATATTTTAAAAATTAGCAGGGTGTGGTGGTGCATGCCTGTGGTCCCAGCTACTAGGGAGACAGAGGTGAGAGGATCACTTGAGTCCAGGAGTTGGAGGTTATAGTAAGCCATCACACCATTGCACTCCAGCCTGGGTGACAGAGCAAGACTGAGGAAGAGAGAGAGAGAGAGAAGAAAGAAAGAGGCATATTTAACTTATTTACCTTCCCTTTCTGGCCCCAGCACTGGAGCAGAGCAGAAGGAAGGAACTATGGGATAGAATGCAATTTCTTTCCTATCCTTACATCTATTTATCAAGGAGACTTCAACAAATAACAATAAAAACTTTATTGAACACTTGACTGTGCACCCGGTACTGTACTAAGAACTGAGTTTCGTTGTCTAATCTAACTGTCCCCAGATCTCTCTGGAGTGTACATAATCATCTTCATTTTCCTGATCAGCAACCCCAGACTCAGAAAGGTAAAGTAACTCGCCCAAGGTCACACAGCAGTGGCACACTTTAGTTATTATTTCTGTATAAAAACTACACCAAACTTAGTGACATAAAACAACCATTCCATTGTCCTCAAGTTTACTATGAGTTGGGGATTCAGAAGGGACATAGTGGGGATGGCTTCTCTGTGCTCTGCAGTGTCTGGGACCTCACATGAGAAGACTTGAAGGCTAGAGATGAGTCAACAGCAAGAATCTAAAAATCACTCACAAATCTGGCACCTGAATAAAGATGACTCTAACACTAAACTCAGCTGGGACTGCCAACTGACCAGATCACCTACACACGGCCTCCCCATCTGGCCACAGTCTCTCCATGTGCTTGGGCTTCCTCACAACATGGAAGCCTCAGGGCACTTCTTACATGATGGCTCAAACTCCAGCAAGAATGTTCCAGCAAACAAAGGGGAACAGCACTGCCTTTTCTGACCTAGCCTTGGAAGTCCCATAGTTCACTTCTGCCACATTCCACTGGTTACAGGCAAGTCACCCAGATTCAAAAGAAGGGGACATAGACCCCAACTCTAGATGGAAGGAGGCTCCATTGCAGAAGAGCACATGGAATGGAAGATATTGTTGCAGCCGTCCTGCAAAATATGATCTGCCACATGGCAGAACCAGGACACAAACTCAGGCAGATGGCTCCGGAGACACTGTTGTTAACGACTAACTACGTTCTACAGGTGGTTATGAGAATTAAGTGAGAAAATACATGCAAAGTGCTCAGGACAGGGAATGGCACATCGTATCAAATTCAATACATATTGCTTTCCTGACTTCATGCACTCTCTTTGCCTCTACACCTGTGCATAACCTCACCTATGAAGTGCCTGGCTACGTGCATCTGGAAACCTGGCATCCAGTGAGCTAACTCAGGAGAAAGACTGAACTCAGCCTACCCCCCACCATAGCTCTGGGTGAGAATTTCTCTGAGGACTCCATGGAGGAGGCCTTGTCTCGCCTACTCTGTGGCTTGGCCATGTCTCTAAAACCCAGGCAGGGCCAGAGAGCTGTGCCCCAGCCCCAGCAGATGACCCACAGGACTGAAGTTCAGAGTTGAAGAGTTCAGACCCTGCACAGTTCATGAATGTTCCTGGGCCCCAAAGAGTAACTGGAGAAATTGTTTGTATCAGTGAGGAATGACTTAACTCTTGGCAAATCCTAGAAAACAGCCTTTCTTCCTGTTTCTAGAGGCCTTCCAAAGAAAAGAAACAGTTTAGATTTTGCTCAGCTCTGTGGTTGACTACGGATTCCCACCCCATGGGGGACCCATGGGTGAGGTCCCAGCTCCCAGGAGCAGGGGAGGGAGCATTCAGGGAGTGCAAACCAAACTATTTGGTTCTCTGGCCAATGGGGCCTCTAAGTTGGCTTCAGAGACCACTGAGGGATGGGAGTGTCATCAACACAGATCCCAGAATCTCTCCTCTAAGCTTTACCTTCCATTCAAGCCGGGCTGGGATCCTCACTACCCCAATTCGCCTCACCCCATTCCCTCCCACCGCCTGCCCTTTGCGAGTGTTGAGCCGCCCTCCTGGAACACCTTCCTTCCCATGGCCAAGCAAACTCATCTGCATTTTCAATACCCAGGTGGAGCTCTACCTCAACCATGAGAAATCTTCCCCGAAAACCACGGCTCAACAAAAGTTTTATTTCTCTCCCTGAACTTGCAACGCAATTTACTTCTTCATTCATGAATGCAATAGGTCATTTTTAGGGAAGGCGTTCTCAAGGCCTTTGGCCTCATTACCCGCTTGACGCTCTTAAAAATTATAGAAGACCTCAAAGAGTTTTTGTTTATGTGGCTTTTATCTGTTGCTTTTTACCATAATAGGAATTTACCCTGAGAAATTTTAAAACTATTGATTCATTCATTCACGTGAAAAGAACAAGAACAAACCCATTACATGTTAATATCAGGAGGATGACATCACCACATGTCATGAAGCCTCTGGAAAACCCCACTGCGCACTTGTGAGAGATGAGAGTTTGAAAAGGCAAATCACATCTTGTGTTATATCAAAACAAAAATAGCTTTGATCTCATGGATTCCCTGAAGGGTCCCCACCGATTATTTTGAGAATTACTGTCTAAGGCTATTTAGAGGCACCAGGTTTTCTCTGTCTCTCTCTCATCTCTATCTCTTTCTCTCCCTTTTTTGATAACTTACTATCTCTGTCTCTATCTCAATATTTGTCTGTCTCCACATAAGCCTTCTTCTCTTTCATCCATCACTGACTTTTTGGTATAACTTTAGTATTTACTTTACTGGTACTTGTTAACATTTTAAAAAATTAAATAGATAAGGATAGGAAAGGAAAAGAAATTAGGAGGTCAAGGCAGGAGGTCTTGAGCCCAGGAGTTCAAGACCAGTCTGGGCAACACAGTAAGACCCTGTCTCTACAAAACAGAAAACAAAAATTTGGCGAGGCAAGGCGGTGGCGTGTGCCTGTAGTGCCAGCTACTCAGGAGGCTGAGGTGGGAGCATCGCTTGAGCCTGGTAGGTCGAGGTTGCAGTGAGCCACGATTGTACCACTGCACTCCAGCCTAGGCCAAAGAGTGAAACCCCATCTCTAAAAAACATAAAGAAAAAAAGAAAGAAAAGGAAAGGAAAAATCAGTGTGCAAAGCACAGACTCTTAGTAAAGACTGTGCATATCACCATAAATATTTTTGTTATACATTGTTCCAGATACAGAGAAGGATGTAGATATAGGTGTAGATATAAATATGAATGTGAACGTGGGTATGTATTTGTTATTATAGGCTGTGGTCAGAAGATTTTGAAAACAGTATAATAGAAGACCTTTTATGGAGATTTCTCAGGATAAGACAATGTTTAGCAAAATGTGGGGCATTCTCTCCTAGTGGTATGGGAAACAATGTTTTGGTTGCATACTGCATATGCATATGATATTAAACAATAGCATATTAACATCAACATTAAATAACATTAATAATCCCTGTTCAGTTGTCTTTCAGCTACTCTGATTACACCCAGGAGGAAGTCTCACTTGGTGAATAGGGTCTCTTTAACATTCTCTAATATTTGCTAATCTCCCTTGGTAATTGGGACAGACAAAGCCTGAAGTTCAGAGCTCTCAGCAGTCAGCAATGTCTCAGTGGGCTCCAAAACACTATTTTGGATTCAAATATATATATATATATATATATAGAGAGAGAGAGAGAGAGAGAGGATTTATATATATATAGTATATATATTTATATCTATGAGTATATATATAAATCCAATACATATGATATCAAATTCATATATATTAGATTTAGATATCATATATATTTGATATGTATACTCATATATGAATTCAAATATATATTTGATATGTAAATTCAAATGTATATACACATATAAAAAAACCCTGTTTTGGATTCATATATATACACATATATTTTTTTCTTAAGTATCATGTATACTTAAGTATTATATATACATATTTATGAATATATATGTATATATATATATATGAATCCAAAACAGGGTTTTTTTATGTGTCTATATATATAATATATATTTATGGGTTCATATATATCATATATATGAATAAGAATATGGATTATAAGAATATGAAATAAGAATATGGATTCATATATATGAATCAATATATATTTATATATGTACATATATAAAATGTTACAGTTGCTATTTACATGTGGCAATGATGCTATGTTTTCATCATCTTAAGTAGAGATGTAACATTTCTTATTTAAGTAAGTTTATTGCAATAATCAAATGAGTTGCTGTAAAGAAATACTTAAGAAAATAATATCACAGGTGGTGTGTATATCTGGCAAAAAGTGTGAGATGAACATAGTTCCCAAGGGGTTAAGTTCCAGAAATACTCATGTTCTGGAATGAACACTCAATGGAGCCAGGCAAATGTGGATTCAAATTGGCCGCTCTGCCACCCACTGTCTGTGACCTTGGGCAAGTGACTCAGCCAGTGTTGAGGACTCACTGCTCCTTTGGGCTCTGAGAGTTTTCAAGGATCAAAGACATCTGAGGTAACACCAGATGACCTCAGGAGAAAGACCCCAATAACTCTGTCCCATACTCTCTGCTAAATAAACACTTTGTGGGCATGATCTCATGGCTCACTACAATCTTGAAATAAGGACCTTTTTTTTTTCTTCTACAGATGAGGAAAGAAAGGCTGAGAGAAAGGGCAATGACCTTGTCTTCCTCTTAATAAATGTCAACTTCTTTTTTTTTTGAGATAGGGTCTCACTTTCCGTATTTGAAAAGTGCAGGAGCAGGGATTTGAACCCAAGTCCATCTGGGTGTGAATCTATTTTGTTTCTGGCTGCATTTACCCATCTTCATGGGGACAGGAAGGGAAGGAGTGGCCACTCAGACACCACTCCCATCATCTCACCTCCTCTTTGTACCTCCTCTACTGATGCTACTAAGCATGGTAGGAAAAGTTGAGATTGTTTTAAGTACTCATGTTTTAGCCATAATTTACTTTTACTAGCTTTGTAATTAACACATGGGAAAAAAGCAGGTTTCCCCTGCTAAGTCCAAGAGACTAGGAAGATCAATGAAGTCATTGTCATTGAGTTAAATATTAAGAGGCTGATTTGTAAATTCAAACTCAAGTTTGCATTTTAAAAATATACCGTTGAATTAAATTTTATGAGGACAAGTTGTAGAATATGCATAATTTTTTTCTGATAGAAAAAATCCATCTACCCAGCTTATATTTATATTTTAGTTTTCAAAGTCTGACTTGTAAACACTCAACAGTTTTCACCCATATTTCGATAATCAAATGTAATGGTTGGCACAGGGCTTTGTAGTTTGAAATACTTGGGTCAACAATTCTACATTTCTTTCTCTTAACATGCTATTAAAATGCATGGCTTCTGATCACAAATTTACTTTCATTCAAGACTGAATTGAACAATTTCAGAATCATAATTTTAACTGTTCCCAACTGATCAATGGTCTTAGTTTCAATTTCAAATTCCCCCAGGGAACGATCGTCGCTGGGCATAGCTTTTATGCAGGGTCATCTTATTGGGGAGGAGCATTCAGGCAGAGGGGACAGGAAGGATGAGGATCTAGAGATAAGAGTGACCCTCCTTAAGTGTCTGAGGGGCAGCAAGGAGGGAGCAGAACAAGATGAGTTCAGGGAGGTGATGGGAGTAGGGAAAGAAAGATCATTTGAGGCTCGTTCTCCATTGTCAGGACTTTGGATTTTTATTCTGAATAACACCAGAAGCAGTTGGGGGGTTCTGGGCAAAGAAACAGCATGTTCTTTCTCACCTTGAATAGGATCCCTCAGAAAGCTGAGTTGAAAATGGATGATAGTGGGGGAAGAGTGAGGACTGTATCCGATAAGCCATGGGAGCGATTATGCTGGCTTGGGTCAGGGTGGGGGTCCTGGGAGTGGTAAGAAGGCCAGGATTGGATGGTGGATTAAAGTGATGTGAGTGTGGGGAAAAGGGAGGAGCCAAGAATGATGGCAAAGTGTTTAGTCTGAGTCACTGAAAGAGTTGGCTTTTATTAAGACGAAGACCAAGGGAGTAGTGTGTGTGTGCACTCATGCATGTGTGAGTGTGCGTGTGTGTGAGTGTGAAAGTGTGTTTATGTGAGTGTGTGTATGAGTATGTGTGAGTGAGTGTGTGTGTGTGTGTGACCATGAGTTAACTTGGGCTGTGTGGAGTTTGAAATGACCATTTGGACACCCAATGGGAGATGTTAACTAGATGACAGGGACACAGCCCGGAATGCAGGGAAAGTAAACCCTGAGAGCCGTTGTAGTAGAAATTATATCCAAAGTTCCAGAAGTGATTGCTGAATGGCTAAAGGTTGCTGAGGGAAGGAAAACTTTTCACTAAAAGGCAATTTGAACATTAACACGTTATTGCTTCTCAAGAAATTAAAAGAGGCCGGACGCAGTGGCTCATGCCTGTAACCCCAACAGTTTGGGAGGCCGAGGCAGGCGGATCACTTGAGGTAAGGAGTTCGAGACAAGCCTGGGCAACATGGAAAAACCCCGGCTCTACAAAAAAATACAGAAATTAGCTGGGTGAGTGGGGTGGGGCACGCTCCTGTAATCCCAGCTACTCGGGAGGCTGAAACAGAATAGCTTGGACCCAGGAGGCAAAGTTTGCCGTGAGCCAAGATTGTGCCACTGCACTCTAGCCTGGGCAACAGAGCGACACTCTGTCTCAAAAGAAAAAAAAGAAGAAGAAAGAAAGGAATTAAAGGGGTCTTCTCAGGCCAGGCAAAGACAAAGTGGAGCCCAGGGGATATCGCCGCCCCACTCCACTGGGACCCTAGCCTGAGAGCAGGGATTGTACACAGGCATCTAAACTAGGGCAAAACACCTGGTCTGGTTACAAAATTACACCCAATATGTCTTTCAGAACTGTAACCCAGGCACAAGCCTCTGCCTCTTCTTTAAAGTATTTTCCCCTGACTCTGCCTCCTTCCTGCTTTTATGCTCCTCTCTACCTCTTTGTTGCAGGGGGCCCCAGTCAAAAGAGCTCACCTCACCTCTCCTGATAGATTGCTTAATGAGTACACATCCCTCCCATCCAGTAAGCACGCCCCTTTGCGAGGTAACCCTGAAGCTCCTCCCCTCCAGAGGTGGGTTCTATTTCCCCAGCCTTTTGATTCTGGGCTTGATCTTCTGACTTGATTTAACCAATATTATGTAGTAGAAATGCCAGTGTGTGAGTTCCAGAGCTTGAGTCTTAAGAGGTTTGAAGCTTCTGCTTTCACCTTCTTGGAAACTCCAGACTACCATAGAAGGCAGCTGGTGCAGCCTCCTGGGGAATGAGACATTCTGTGGAGGAGAATGGAAGCAACCCCTAGTCAACAACCAGCCAGACATAAGAGAGAGGCTATTAGGGCCTTTTCAGCCCCAGCCAGTCTCCCAACTTTGTGCAGCTACATGAGTGAGCCTCAGTAAAACCAGCAGAGAAACTGCCCAGCCAACCTTTAGAATCATGAGAAAGAAGAAATCATTGTTTTGTGATTTGTACACAATGACAGATAACGAGTATACCTTTCTTAGCCTCATGCTCCTCATCTGTGAAATGGGAATAGCAGTCCCCATCTAGTAGAGTTATTTTGCACACTAACCAATTGACTAGATGTGAACATACTTGCAAGCTATAAAAAAATTACATGTGTTTATTGTTAATAGGCCTCAATATATTGAGTAAAATAATATCTGGGCCCCTGGAAAGGTGATCTAACAGTATTTTGGCACAGTTAACACAAATAGAGTGCTTAGGCACAGACCAGGCACTGTTCTAAGTTCTGTAATTGTGCTAATTCATTTAACACTCATCATGGCTGGGAGCGGTTGTTCATACCCGCAATCCCAACACTTTGGGAGGCCAAGGCAGGAGGATCACTTGAGGCCAGGAGTTCAAGACCAGCCTAGGAAACAAAGCAAGACTCTGCCTCTATGAAAAATAAAATGTGAGCCAGCCATGATGGTAGGCATCTGTAATCTCAGCCTGTCAGGAAGCTGAGTTGGGAGGATCGCTTGAACCCAGGAGTTCAAGGCTGCAGTGAGCTAAAATAAGCCTGACTGATAAAGCAAGACAATGTCTCTGAAAAAAAAGAAAAAAGAAAAAAAAAAAGAAACCCACTTACCATAAGCAAGTCTACAAGGTTGGAACCATGTTTTACAGGTGAGGAAACTGAGTCCTAGAGAGGTTAAGAACTTTTCAAATGTCATTCAGCTAAGAAATGATGGAGCTGGGATCCAAGCCCAGGAGACCTGGCTCCTGAGCCCTTGTTCCCATGAGATAATGGCAGGCAGACACGGCCAGGTGCGATGGCTCACACCTGTAATCCCAATACTTTGGGAGGCCAAGGTGGGTTGATCATTTGAGGTCAGGAGTTCGAGACCAGCCTGGCCAACATGGTGAGACCCCGTCTCTACTAAAAACAAAAAAATTAGCCAGGCGTGGTGGCGTACGCCTGTAATCCCAGCTACTTGGGAGGCTGAGGCAGGAGAATCGCTTGAACTCAAGAGGCAGAGGTTGCAGTAATCCGAGATCACGCCACTGCACTCCAGCCCGGGCGACAGAGTGAGACTCCATTTCAGAAAAAAAAAAAAAAAAGACAGGCACATCCAAAGAGACACCTTGGACAGCTGGACACTGCGGGAAAAGCTGCACCCTGCTTTAATGTGAGACAGAGTTTCCATGTAGTTGTTATCTGGCGGTGGCTGGAGATGGAACCAAGGTCAGTTAACTCTGGAAGGTTGGCTGCCTCAGATATTGACTTCTGTCCTTCCTGTGTTCCATTACCTTTCCCTTCTGTTCAACTGGGGATCAGGCTTTGTGGGCCGTTGTTTCTGGAGACTTTTGTGTCAGGGCTTCCCGGCTTCTATTTCCCAAAGCCATAGTCATTTGCAGAAGACTGAGGTTTTCCTACACTGAGAAGAAATTTCCCTGAATTGGGTAAAGAGCAGTGAGTTCTGTGGGTTCTGGAGCCCTGAAGCAGGCAGGGCTGGGGGATGCGGTTGTTACTCCCTGTTCTCTGGCAGGATATATTAGGGCTCATTGCAGGCTGCACCCCACCACCTTGCCCTAGTAACTTTAGTTTCTTGTCTCAGCCACGGTTTCCTGTCCCAGGCACGGAAGGGGACATCAGAGCTACCGCATCTGAAGGGGCCCTGTGGACTGGGACAATGGGCTTCTCCTGGGTCACCAGTGAGTACCATTGACTAGTACTGCCTAAAACTGCAGAACTGAAAATCTTGGTACAGCCCAAAAGTAGGGGCCCAATGAGCCCCAACCATGACAGTGGTTCAGGGCTCAGACTAGTAAGAAGGTAGATTTAGTAGAGCATTTCCAAATTTCAATTGTTTGCAAACTCCCTGCAAGTAGAGTTGCCAGATAAATGCAAAATACCCAGCTGTTCAGCCTGTCTTTTCTCCTGACCACCCCCACCTTTCCAGTATTTTGGACATTCTTATACTAAACAATTATTTGTTGTTTATCTGCAATTCAGATTTAACAGGGTGTCTTGTATTTTTTATTTGCTAAGTCTGGCAGCCCTAGCTTCAGGATTTTTACCATAACCACACACTACCTCATATACTTGAGACTTTATGAGAACAAACCAACTGTTCTAACATTTAGTTCATATTTTCTTTAAATCCATATGACTTTTTCATTTAGGTAAAGTTATTTTTAAGGAAATTTGATTCCACTAATAAAAATGGAAAACTGGTATTAATTGCCTTAAACAGAAGTAACTGTAAAAATGATATTTGATGAGAGCCAAGCAAAGTTTTGAAGCTCTAGCTGTGTTCTTTTGTCTCCCTGAGGGCCACCCTCTCTCTTACAAAAAGATGGGGGTGTTAGAGAGATGCTAAAGAGAGGCTAGCAGTCTAGGGAGACTTTTTCTTTGAAGGACTGAAGGAGGATGGAAGGAGAAAGAATTTCTGTCCGTGTGAGTCAATGCTATATAACCTCAGGTCCATGTACTTCTCTCACCTAAAATCTTTTTTACTTTTTGTTTTTTAATTTTTAATATAGAGACAGGGTCTTGCTGTCCTGCCCAGGCTGGTCTTGAACTCCTGGACTTAAGTGATCCTCCTACCTTGGCCTCTAAAATCATTTTAGCATCCTATGCTTTAGGACACCCTGATTTACAGAACATTAAGGAATGTGGAATTTGTTGCTCACCTCAGTTTCCGACTGGAGATTGGTATCAAAGTTCAAAATTGATAAAAAGAAATATCTGCACCAGACTTTGCTCTGGGCATCTTACCCACATGACCCTACTTATTTCTCCTGACAAACTAAGCAAAAAAATCCTACCGTTTCCCCTACCCTTTTTTTTTAATGCAGCAATAGAGACATCACTTCCCATCAGGAGCGCAATCTGTGTTCTCAAGAACTTCGCTTATGTTGATCTCTCTGTACATACCTACAACTCCTCCCAAGCTCCAGAGATACAGGTTAAGAAGGAAGCGTCCAAAAAAGCCTTTGGGGCCGTCTTGCCCATCTGTCCTCCTGAACCTTCATGCTGCAGCCCTGCTCCCAGGTTATACTTGGGAAACTCAAATAACCTAATTTCAAGGCAATAAAAGTTTCCAAATTTCCCAGAGGACAGAAGATTTTGCCCTGAGTGTTTCCCACAATTTGTAATAACTTTTCCTTTGAATCGCCCCGAATTCTTCTCTGTCCTAACAAGTTAGTAAGATCTGGCTTGAAGTGCTGGTCCATGTTCTGCCTTTTGATCTGCCTTCTGCTTAGAAGGATGTGTTACCTGAAAGACAATTTATTAAGCTGTACCCTTATGATCTGGGTACCATTCTGTATATTTCAACAAAGAGTTTTAAATTTAGAAAATATAACTCTTGGGTTTATACCTAAAAGGATTGAAAGGAAAGATTCCAGCAGATATTGGTATACCCATGTTACTACAGCATTACTTACAAGAGCCAAAAGATGGAAACAACCAAAAGGGCTATGGACCACTGAATGGATGTTTAAAATGCAGTACACACAGACACTAGAATATTCTTGAGCCTTACTAAGGAACCAAATTCCGGTACATGCTACATTATAGCTGAACCTTGAAGATATTCTGTTAAGCCAGACACAAAAAGACAAATCTTGTGTGATTGCACTTACATGAGGTACATAGAATAGTCAAATTCCTAGAGACAGAAAGTAGGGTGGCAGTTACCAGGGTCTGGGGAAGAGGAAAATGAGGAGTTATTACTTAATAATTATGGAGTTTCAGTTTGGGAAGATGAAAAAGTTCTGAAGATGGATAGTAGAGATGGCTGTACAACAATGTGGGTATACTTAATACTGCTGAATTCTACATCGAAAAATTATTAAAATGGCAATTTTATATATATATATATATATATTTTTTTTTCTGATACAGAGTCTTGTTCTGTCATCCAGTCTAGAGTGATCTCAATCTCGAAGTGGCACGATCTCAGCTACTGCAACCTCCCTCTCCCAGGTTCAAGCAATTCTCTCACCTCAGCCTCCTGAGTAGCTGGGATTACAGGCATGCACCACAAAGCCGGGTTAATTTTTGTATTTTTAGTAGAGATGGGGTTTCACCATGTTGGCCAGGCTGGTCTCGAACTCCTGGCTTCAAGTGATCTGCCCACCTCGGCTTCCCAAAATGCTGGGATTTCAGGCGTAAGCCACCACACCTGGCCTATTATGTATATTTTACCATAATAAAAAATTCTAAAAACAACAACAACACAAAAAAGAGCTGGCTGATCTCTCAGAAGGGCTGGGTTTCAGTGTCTGGTAAACACCATTCAAAACAGAGATGTTCTGATTTTGATCGCAGTTTTTAAAATATTCAATCAATTAACTTTTTAATTTAGAGTTTATTAGTAGAACTACTTTAGAACAACTCCCCATCCTTCAGGAAAAAAAAGTACATCTTTAATCTATTTGCTTAAACATATACATATTTCTTTCTAGTCTTGTTTAACCATCAGCAGTGTTATGTTATTGTTATGGGGGTAGAGGGATACGATATACTTACAGTTTTGGAGTTTGCTTTTTTACGCTTCATAAAATATTGCATGTACCAGGGGTCAGCAAACTTTTCCTGTGGAGGGCCAAGTAGGAAATATTTGAGGCTTTGCAGGCTGTATGGTTTCTGTGGCACTGCTTGTCTGTCACTGTAGCACAATAGCATCCAGAGATGGTACATTAATGAATGGGTGTGGCTGTGGACAAAGGAAAATTCTTACAAAAACAGGTGGCCCAGGGTCACAGTTTGCAGGCCTCTGGTATCCTGTACCCGTATGCAATATAGCCCCGTGATGAGGGGCTGAGGGCTTAGTATCAGGGGAGCCTGGGTTCCAATTTTGGACATTCCAGCCCTAGTTGTAGGGTCTATTTGTGCAAATTGTAGAACATCTTTCTGCCTCAGTTCCCTCATCTGTATAATAGGACTAATAATAACCAGATCCCAGTGTTGGGATTAGATGAGCTAAGGTGAATAAAAAACACGGCCAGATCCTGTGCACGGCAGAATCTGTAAAAACAGTGGATGCTACGTTACTTGCTATCATGAGCCAAGTTTCTTGTTTGTCTTTCATCCTTCTGCATGTTAGTCCATTGAGTAAATACGCTTTAATCTGCTTCATTATTTCTCCCAGACTGTCTACTTTAAATCATTCAACACCCTTGAAGCACTGAGGATGAAGAAAAGAAGCTGATTTTCATTTTTGGACTGTCTGAGTAAATGTGTGTGTGTTTGGGGAGGGGAGGGTGTTTAAAGACATAATCAACAGTGAAATACTTGCTTGGGAAGAATTTTTCTCCCCTCCCCCAACCAAGAAGGCTACTCAAAGATATGAATGTATTTCAGAATTCTTTGAGAGCTGGGCTGGATTAGGTAGGCTCTTCACTGAAGGTAAGAGAAACTTAAAATTGCAATGGGGCACCTCTAAACAAAACAAAGGGATTTGTTACAGGGAAGTCAAGGGTGTTTTATGGAATGTAAAATCCAAAAATGCAGCCCAGCCTCAGCAGGTACAGGATAATAAATGAAAAGTGATTGGGATCACGTGAGGTCAGGAGTTCAAGACCAGCCTGGCCAACATGGCAAAACCCCGTCTCTGCAAAAATACAAAAATTAGTCGGGCATGATGGTGGGTGCCTGCAATCCCAGCTACTCAGGAGGCTAAGTGGGGGAATCACTTGAACCCAGGAGGCAGAGGTTGCAGTGAGCTGAGATAGCACCATTGCACTCCAGCTTGGGCAACAGAGCAAGACTCCGTCTCAAAAAAAAAAAAAAAAAAAGTGATTGGGGCAAGAGGTCAAGGTTCCACTGGGCCAAGACAATGGTATCTCTCATTTTCGTACAACAGAGTCTCTCCCGTCTGCAATTCCCTGCAGAAACAGGTTGATATAGTTTGGCTATTTGTCCCTGCCCAAATCTCATGTTGAATTTTAATCCCCAAAGTTGGAGGTGGGGCCTAGTAGGAGGCATTTGGGCCTTGGGGGTGGATTTCTTATGGCTTGGTACTGTCTTCGTGAGAGTGAGTTCTCATGGGATCTGGTCATTTAAAAGTGTCCTGTACCTCCCCCCAGCTCTTTCTCTGGCTCCTTCCTTTACCATGTGACATGCCTTCTTCCCCTTTGCCTTCTGTTATGATTGGAGGCTTCCTGAGGCCTCCTCAGAAGATGATGCTGCTACGCTTCCTGTACAGCCTGCAGAACTGCGTGTCAGTTAAACCTCTTTTTTGTGTGTGAATTGCCCAGTATCAGATATTTCTTTGTATCAATGCAAGAACGGTCTAATACACAGGTACATTTTAATTTCACCCTTTAAATCTTGTTCTATGTGCAGCTTCCTTCCTTGGATCCCCGCCTTGAGACTTATTGTCACATGGTGGTGGCAATCACTCACCTGACTGAGACGAGGAAAGAAAAGCAGGCATGTGTTTGTGTCTTAACTTCCCACCTTGGCTATTGGCCAGGAGATGGGGGTTTTGGCCAGGAGATGCGGCGATTGCATCAGACAGAGGCGGGGGAGCCCGAGGAAAGAGGAGTTCTCCACACCTTGATCACCACCGAAGGCTCTGGATCCTTCTCTCTGGCTGATTTGACCACACCCAGGAGCAGTGACATGGAAGTGAACTTGGAGAGGCAAGTTGATGAGACTGAGCGTGGCCTTGGTTTCCTGCTTTCCCCTGCTATTCCTGGTTCCTGTGCTGTAAGGATGCCACCTGACAGTTCCCATGGCTTCAGAAGGTGGGACTCAGAAGGTGGCTAAATTGAAATCTAGTACTCTCTAGCATGGGGCCTGCATTAATCCGTTCTCACACAACTATAAAGAAATACCTGGCTGGGCGCGGTGGCTCATGCCTGTAATCCCAGCACTTTGGGAGGCTGAGGCGGGTGGATCACGAGGTCAGGAGATCGAGACCATCCTGGTTAACACGGTGAAACCCCGTCTCTACTAAAAATACAAAAAATTAGCCGGGTGCGGTGGTGGGTACCTGTAGTCCCAGCTACTCGGGAGGCTGAGGCAGGAGAATGGTGTGAACCCGGGAGGCAAAGTTTGCAGTGAGCCGAGATTGCGCCACTGCACTCCAGCCTGGGTGACAGAGCGAGACTCCATCTCAAAAAAAAAAAAAGAAATACCTGAGACCGAGTAATATATAAAGAAAAGAGGTTTAATTGGCTCACAGTTCTGCAGGTTATAGAGGAAGCATGAGGCTGGCATCTGCTCGGCTTCTGGGGAGGCCTCAGGAAGCTTACAGTGATGGTAGAAGGTGAAGGGAAAGCAGGCATGTCTTACATGGCTGGAGCAGGAGAGAAAGAGGAGGTGCTACACAGTTTTAAACAACCAGATCTCACGAGAACTCACTCACTATCATGAGAACAGCACCAAGAGGGAAATCCAGGCTTGTGATCCAATCACCTCCCACCAGGCCCCACCTTCAACATTGGGGATTACAATTCTACATGAGATTTGGGTGGGACACAGATTCAAACCATATCAGGGCCTGTGGTGGTGAGGGCAGCATGACCCTTTGCAGAACCTGTGGTGGAAGATAGACTGCCCAGGCCAGAGGCTGGTGGAGGGTGTGGCAGCCACTTGGGGGAAGAGGGTTGGCTCAAAGAGTCCCAAAGCTAAGGAGAGAGGGAGCTAGTGGTCAAGTTCTGGCTGAGCTGAAGAGCAGAAGTCCAGTTAGCCATCAGCTTCCACCACAGAGGTGAGCAGCAACTTGAGGATCCATGATAGCAGGACAAGCTGCAGGTGCAAAGACATCTTCCCTTCAGGCCACCCAGCTCACCCGAGCTCAACCACCCCCAAACCCACGGAGGTCATTTTGGCGGAGCGGACACAGAAATAGGAGACCCAATTGACCCACAGGCTGAGCATCACCTGGAAGAACTATTTGAATCACTAGATTAGACTCTTTTTTTTTTTTTAGACGGAGTCTCTCTCTGTCACCCAGGCTGGAGTGCAGTGGCACAATCTCAGCTCACTGCAAGCTCCACCTCCCAGGTTCACACCATTCTCCTGCCTCAGCCTCCCGAGTAGCTGGGACTACAGGCGCCCGCCACCACGGCCGGCTAATGTTTTGTATTTTTAGTAGAGCTGGGGTTTCACCGCATTAGCCAGGCTGGTCTCAATCTCCTGACTTCATGATCCACCCACCTTGGCCTCCCAAAGTGCTGGGATTACAGGCGTGAGCCTCCGCACCCGGCCAGACTCATTTTTAAAGATAGTTTTTTAAAAAAATTCTTTAACGTAATAGTGAAAGGGTCAGTACGTTTTTCCATAAAGGGCCAAACTGTCAATGTTATATGTTTTCCAGACTATAGGGTTTCTGCTGTGAAAACTCAGTTGTGCTGCTATGGTGCAAACACAGCCACAGACATTTGTAAACAAATGTGTATGTTCTAATAAGACTTTATTGGCAGTGAAATTTGAATTTCGTATTATGTTTATGCATCATGAAATGTCTTTTTATTTTTTTCAACCATTTCAAAATGTAAAAACCATTGTTAGCTCGTGGGTTGTACAAACATGGGCTACAGGCTGGATTTGGCCAATGAACTGCAGTTTGCTGGCCCCTAAAATATTTGATTCATATAAAAATTATGTCAGATATGTTATAAATCACAATAATAAACCAAAAACCTGTGAACCCAGCACCCAACTTAAACTCCCAAATATTAATACCACTGACTCCATCCTCTCTCTCCCATCACTCTGCCTCCCCCACCACCCTGCCCCAAGAGGACCATGATTCTCAATTTTGTGCTTTCAGTTCAGCTTTTTCTTTTATAGTTTTGTCAAATACATATGCATCCCTAAGCAATATTCGGTAAAATTTTGCTTCTGTGGGGGCTTTGTAAAAATGATATCATATTGTACACAGTTTAAAGAGACAGGTGCTTTTTAAACTCAGCATCATATTTCTAAGATTTTTCCATGTTGTTTCATGCAGCTGTGGTTCATTAATTCTCACTAGACAAAGTTTTTGAGGTGAGTCCACAGGTACGCTGCCTCTGAGGGTACTGCTGATGGGAACAAGCTTTCTGAACAGGATTGGAAGCCACACGCCACTCCCCCAGCACCACCCGCCCTGCTTTGCCACCACTGCTGGTGCTGTTGATGGTGCCGCTGTCAAACTGACAGAAGCATCGCCAGGAGCTGGAGAAATGGCTTCTCCTTTCTTGCACCTTCCATTATCCCACTAATGTCTCCCATTGGTAGAACCTACCAAATGTCAGTGCACAGGTATCTGGGAAATGTGGTTAGCAGCTTTCCAAAAGCCCTAGCAGTAAAGAAGAGTTGAGTGTGGGTAAGTAGAGCTGAGAGCCAACCTACATTATCCAGCTCACTCACTGATGTCATTCCCAGGAATTCTTTTTTTTTTTTTCGAGACGGTGTCTCGCTCTGTCGCCTGGGCTGGAGTGCAGTGGCGCAATCTTGGCTCACTGCAAGCTCCGCCTTCCGGGTTCACGCCATTCTCCTGCCTCAGCCTCCTGAGTAGCTGGGACTACAGGTGCCCGCCACCACGCCCGGCTAATTTTTTGTATTTTTAGTAGAGATGGGGTTTCACCGTGTTAGCCAGGATGGTCTTGACCCCTGACCTCGTGATCCGCCCGCCTCAGCCTCCTAAAGTGCTGGGATTACAGGCGTGAGCCACGGCACCTGGCCATTCCCAGGAATTCTTGAAGGCTGTTGTTTATTTCATGCTTAGGGAACATTGCAACTCTTTGATTGGAAGAGTTATGTCGCTGAATGCCATGAAATAGCATGAACATTAAGTGGAAACAGTAGGGAAAGGTGGCTATATGCCTCTTTGTCTTTCCTAATACAGAAAATGAAAGGAGCAAATCCTGGCTCTTCCCTCAATGGGCCATGGAGAAATGGTGGGGCTGATTGCAAGGTTACAGCTGTGAAGTCTCCAGTTTTTCACTTTGAAAGAACATAGCCCTGTCTGCCAGCAAATGTTTACCAAGCACTTAGATATCTGATGCAGAGAAAACAGTAATGCTTGAAAAGTCAAAGATCTGGTCCATGCCTTCAAGGAGATTACAATCTAATTGAAGAGATAAGATGTTCACTCATGGAACAAACAGAAAACAAGGAATTCAGTGGTAATAGACACCAAAGATGGTGAGCATGTGGCACACATACCATAACTCTCCATTCCCAGACCCATAGCAGGCATTACTAATCAATCAGATCTTTTTTTCTTTCTTGATGAATCTGGATTCAATCACAGAATTCTTAACACAGTGATTCAGACATTTACTCTTAATTTCTCAAAATTGATAGATGTAGCCCACTATATATAGGTTCAGTAATTTTCGTTAACTAATTGGTCTAATCAATGAAAATTACTAACAGCCTACTATGCACCATTCACAGACATAGGTACAGTGGTAATTACCACAGGAAGACTTGTGCTTGTGGCTCAGAGTGTAGGCAGAGAATCAAAGAAGCAAACAGAAAATGACAGTGCAGTGGTTTAAGTGCTAATATGTGGAAAACAGAGGGTTCTGTGAATGCACAGAGGAGGGACCCAACCCAGATTTGGGAATCAGGGAGGACTCTAGGCTGATACCTGAAGGATAAACAAAAGTTAACCAAACAAAAGGGAAAGTGTATTCTTCAGGAAGTGTTCAGTTGCAATTGACAGAAACCTAGCTCAAGTTGCCTTAAACAAACAGAGAAATACACATGTGTTCATGTAACTGAAATACATTGGCTCACGTAACTGGAAAGTCCCAGAGTTGTTTGCTTCAGGAATGGCTGGATCTAGGCGCTTGAGTGATGTCATTAGGAATCCATCTCTATCTCTTGAGTCTGCATGCCTCTCTGCAGCTTCATTTCAATCAGGGTACACATTCATGGTGGCAAAGACATTCATGGTGGCAAAGACATTCCTGTGCAGTTCCAGGCTGACATCCTGTCTGCTTAAAACCTCCATAGAAAGGCACCTCACAATAGTGCCAGCAAAAGTCCTGAGGTTGACTCTACTTTGCCCAGGCTTGATTCTGTTCGACCCCATAGCTTGGTCATACCCACCCACAGTATGCGGATAGAGCAGACTCCCAAGGAGACTGAGGTGCTTTTACCAGGAAAAGAGGGAACTATGCCAGGCCAGAAAAAGGGAGATGAAAAAACTTGATCTCTGCTTGGAAGAAGGAAGCAAAGGAGGGTACCAGGCAGAGAAGCTGTGATGCATCCGAGGAGAAGTTCAGGATGCGATGCGCAGCATCTGAGTGTGGAGTAGAGAGATGAATCTGGAAGGCGGCAGGAGGCAGGTCAGATGAGGCCTCTTAACCACGTTAGGGATCAGCCTTTATCCCAAGCACAGTGAGAAGCCATTTCAGGGCTTTAAGAAGGAGACTGAAGATTCTAAATCGCCTTCACTTTTGATGAGTTAACAGCATTATGGGAAGTGGGGAGAGAGGGAAGAGGCATTAATTTTCAAGATCAGTCCTTAAAGTAACCCCGTCAAAGCAAACCATGTAATTTGGCAAATCACAGTTTACACTGAAACTCGTTCAGGTAATACGTGCTCCTCCAATTAGTATAACAGCCCAGAGATGCTTTTCCAGGACAAGATGGCCTTTGAGTCATCATGTTCTTTGCTGCAATTCACTCAAGTGATTTCATTCCTTAGTTGAAAGAAGTGGCTTCTTGTACCAAGGGCCACTGAACACCAGTGGCTACAATTTTTTAAAATAGGCTTCTTGTAGCACCTACTGACCAACAGCCTCAAGCCTGAGGCTTTGAGAGAATGAGCAGAGTTAACCCTTCAGCAGCCTCAGCCCTCACCCAGCAGGAAGGCCACAGCTGTCCTCCAGCGCAGGACAAATCCTGCCCTGGAAAAAAACCATACAGGGCAAGCCTCAGTTCCGCTCATAAATCAATGTCTGCAAGTCTGTTTCTACGTGTAGTTAAGTTACATGGAAAAGTACAACTGGATTTGTCCCCGGTTTTCCCATTAGGGATAATATAAAGTGGAGGCGGAAGTTAATTGAGTTCAGAGTTCGCTGTGTGATGTCAGGGAAGCGGGGCTCTGGCAAGCAGGTCGTGTGTAACATGTGTTCTGAGGGTAGTGTTTTCACACAACCTCCCTGGGGGAGAAAAGTGTTCTTTCACCAGGAGTGCGATCTTCAGAAAACAGGCTTCTGGGGTTCCAAAGGGGCTTTCACCTACATTACACGATAAAGGTCTCATTTTCCTTACAGAGACGTTCGTGCAATGAGCATGCTTGTGATATTCAAGAAAGGGTAATAAAAACCCCTGCCTTTCAACAAGAGTCATAAAGGTCGGTGGTTCAGAACAGAGACCCTGGAGCCAGACTGCCAGATCAGTCACAAGTAGGGAGACATGGCAAGGATCACTTCACTCTCTGGGCCTCGATTTTCTAATCTGTGAAATGGAGCATTCAATTAGAGCCTCTACCTCATAAATTCACTGTGAGGATTAAATACGTTAATATATATCAAGTGCTTTAAACAGTGCCTGGCTTTCAGAAATTACCACCTATTGTAGGGCGTGGCACTCAGTTCTTTACAGGCATTATTTCATTGCATAATTTTAAAAATAAAGAAAAATGTTGTGAGTTGGTGAAGATGGATTTACCATGAGGCTGCTGAAATTTAAGTGTCAGGGTCTTCACTTTCACCGCCTCTTCCAAAGCTCTGGAAGGGCCCCAGAAATAAGCTCACAAAGGCATGTATTGTAATAATTGCAAAAGTAAGGTCTATTTCTTCTTTTTTTTTCAAGACGGAGTCTCACTCTACCTCCCAGGCTAGAGTGCAGTGGCACAGTCTCTGCTCACTGCAACCTCCGCCTCCAGGTTCAAGCAATTCTCCTGCCTCAGCCTCCAGAGTAGCTGGGACTACAGGTGTGCACCACCACGCCTGGCTAATTTTTGTATTTTTGTAGAGATGGGGTTTCACCATGTTGTCCATCCTGGTCTTGAACTCCTGACCTCAGATGATCTGCCCACCCTGGCCTCCCAAAGTGCTGGGATTACAAGTGTGAGCCACCGTGTCTGGCCAGTAAGACCTATTCCTATCTTTATTCTTATAAGGGACTCTAAAATTGTGTAAGCCTCAGCCCCCACAAAAAATGGATTCTCTCTGGGAAGAAGGGCTTCTTATTTCCATCTTGAAGATGAGAAAACAGGCTCAGAGAGACCCAAAGTCACACAGCTAGAGAGGAGCAGAGCCGGGACTCCAGCCCGAGTCTGTCTGTCTGGCATCCACTGCACTCCTCTGCCAGCCTTGAGGTGGGGACAAACTGAGCCACAGGTCTCAGCAGCTGGGGCTTGTCTGGCCAGTTCGCCATCACAAAGCATGGCTTTGTGTAACTGAGTCTGGCCAGTTGGCCATCACAAAGCGTGGCTTCCAAGAGACACAAATATAAACATTTTTCTGAATGAATGAATGAATGAATGATTTTCTACCCTCTCCTCCCATATCCAATTCAAGAATTCCGGAACTTCTTTCCCCTACTGCATGCATCTCAGGGACCACAGGGGGTTGTTACTGAGGTGTGACCTTCCTCTGGGCTGGGAGAGGACATGGGAGTGACCCAAGCTAGGATGACCTGGGGCTTCCTCTGTGGAATTTGAGCTCAGAGTGACCAAAAGACTGAAACACAGGTGAGCTCATTCCTCAGTGCTGTCTGTTTCTCTCCCTGGCTCTACAGCCTTCCTGACAATTCTGTGGGTCCTGATGTCCTACAAAGTCTCCTTTTCTGGAGATGGCCAAGAGTGGGGTTCCATGCCCACAATCAAAACTGCAATCAAATGACATGTGGCTCTCCCTGAGGCTTCATCGCTCACTCTGGCCACACATCTGTAAAAGTGAAGATTCAGCTGTTCAGGGGGACGTGGGTGAAAGGGATCTTAAGCATTCTTTAGCTCAGGCACATTTTGAGGACTCTTTCTCTCAACATACCCCAACCAAATGGTCACCCAGCTTCTGTTTAAAACCTTTCAAGGGGGTTCATTTCAGCTTTGAATAATTCTCTTAGAATGTCTCCTCCTATTAGACGAAAATCCATATTCCTCCCTCTCACTGTCCTTTTTCTTCCTTCATTTCTTCCTTCCATCTTTCTTCCAAGTTTTCTTCCCTCTCTCCTCTCACTTCAGGAAGATTTCACTTGTCTACCCACCAGGCACGTCCTGTGCCAGGCCATGCAACTACTAGGATAGATGTTACAAAGTCTTTGTTTTAAACACACCTCTCCCTGGTGATGCAGCAATTTTGTTTCTAAATATTTACCCAAAAGAAATGAAAACATACATCCACCCAAAGACTTGCCCATGAAATGTTCATAGCAGCATGATTCATAGTAGTCAAAAAGTAGAATAAGCCCAATGTCCATCACCTAGTCAATGGACAAGCTCACCCTCACTGTGGCAAAGGAGTCCCATCTGATCCCTGGGGGATACATTCCAAGACCCTCAGCAGATGCCTGAAACCTCAGTCAGTCCTGAACCCTATATACACTGTGTTTTCCTATACATACCTATGATAAAGTTTAATTTATAAATTAGGCACAGTAAGATAAAAATAATGGATAATAAAATAGAACAATTATAATAATATAATGTTCACCATTTCACATATCGAAGATCCATCCTTATCATAGATCTTAGCAATCTCGGCACACGATTTTTTTTTCTTTTCTTCCTAAGTCAAGAACTTTCACATTTTTACTTAAAGGAAGCACTTTCTGGCTTCTCTTCTGCCTATCTGAATTGTTGTCATCACTACTACCCCTTATGCTTTGGGGCCATCACGAAGTAAAATAAGGGTTCTTTGAAAATAAGCACGGCGTTACTGCGACAGTTGATCTGATAACGAACACAGCTGCTAAGTGACTAATGGGCAGGTAGTGTCTACAGCGTGGACACGTTGGACAAAGGGATGATTCGCAACCTGGATGGGAAGGAGCAGGGCGGCGTGAGATTTCTATCACACTACACAGAGCAACGTGCAATTTAAAACTTAGAAACTGTTTATTTCTGGGATTTTCCATTTAGTATTTTTGGACCTCAGTTGACATCGGGTAACTGAGACTGCAGATAAAGGGGGACAGCTGTATATCCACACAATGGAATACCACTCAGCCATGAAAAGGAAAGAACTTCGGATCCATGCAATAACATGTATGAGTCTCAAAAGCATCCTGAACTGAAAAAGTCAGGCCCACGAGAGTAGATACTGTGTGATTCCTTTTCTATGAAGTTCTAGAAATGACAAACCCAAGCTGTAGTGACAGAACCCAGACCATGATTTCTGGGGACCAGGAATGGCAGTAAGGATTGGCTGAGAGAAGCGCAGGTTCTTTCTGAGCTAAGGTAAATGTTCTGTATCTTAAGCGTGGTGGTGTTTTCGCAGATGTAGGCATTTGTCAAAACTCATCGAACTGGCTGGGCGTGGTGGCCCATGCCTGTAATTACAGCACTTTGGGAGGCCGAGGCAGGCAGGTCACCTGAGGCCAGGAGTTTGAGACCAGCCGTGCCATTGTGCTCCACCCTGGGCAACAAGAGTGAAACTCTGTCTCAAAAAAAAGAAAAAAAAAACAAAGGCCGGGCACCATGGTTCATGCCTATAATCCTAGCACTTTGGGTGGCGAAGGCAGGTGAATTGCCTGAGGTCAGGAGCTCAAGACCAGCCTGGTGAACATGGTGAAACCTCATCTCTACTAAAAATACAAAAAGAATTATCCAGGCTTGGTGGCACACGCCTGTAGTCCCAGCTACTTGGGAGGCTGAGGCAGGATAATGTATTCAACCTGGGAGGCGGAGGTTGCAGTGAGCCAAGACCGTGCCACTGTACTCCAGCCTGAGGGACAGAGCAAGACTCTGTCTCAAAACAAACAAACAAACAAACCTCATTGAACTGTAACTTTAAATGTGCACATTTTATTATATGTAAGATTTTCAAAAACTGCCTACTTCGATAAGCTCTCAGCCTGATTAGGGGCATCATTCAATGACATAATAAACCCCGAATATTTTCAAAGGTAAGAATTTTGTGGGTTTTTTTTAACTTTGAGATTATCTTTTAATTCTAATGTTACTCAATAATATAAAATAATTTATTTGACAGTACAAAATATTCACAAGCATGTGGACTAAGAGCAGTTGTCACAAGCCACTGGTAGAAGATCAGCCTGTCATTATCTTGTATCCAGGACCCAGCAGCTCCATTCCTAGTTCTGTCTTCTACATGGGTCCCAGGACACCTGCATGAAGATGTTCATTGTAGCGTTGTTTATAATCGCAAAAAACTGAGGGTGGGAGGAGACTCTGAATGTCCAGGAGAATGGAAAAAACATACCATTGTACGTAAATGAACATTAAATGGCAGAGAAGAAGGACCATGTATCAAGAGAGACATGTCTCAAAATCAGTGTCAAATATAAAAAGCAAGTTTCAGAAAGATACGTATTGGATAATATCATTTATAAGTGTTTCTGAAACATGGAACATAGTATTATACATTCTGTACACTTGCATATTTAAGTAGCAAAGTTATAAAAAAAACAGGAATGGGAATAAGGAAGTTACCAGTATAAAGATTACATTATGGGACAGTGCTGTGATTAGCAGTTCAGGCTTTGGAATCAGACGGACTGGTTTGAATCCTGGCTTGGACTTAACTTCTCTGAGCTTTTGTTTCCTTAAATGAAAAATGGGACCAATAATGGTATCAACCTCATAAGGTTTTTGTGAGGATTAAAGGAAATAATATGTATAAAACCCTGCACTCAGCAGTGTATTTATAATAAGATTTAGATGTACAGGAGGTACAAAGAGGTGACAATAAAACCACCAATCTCAGGACTGTCTTAAATTAAGATTTTTTTCTAATTAAAAAATTAATTTTGGAATTATGCTCATCATAGAGACCTTGAAAATTACAGATGTGTGTGTGTGTATATATATATATATATATATATATATATATATATATATATATATATAAAGAAAGAAAAGAAAATTAACATGTCCCCAAATCTCCCTACCCTGGAAAACACTATAACATTTTAATGACTTTCCTTCCAGTCTTCTTTTGGCACTACGCATTCACACATACTTAGGTGAGGGGGTTCAGAGGAGAGGCGTGAATCTATACATCTCTCTGTCTCTCTGTCTATCTATGAGAAACATCTCCCAGCTTACTATTTGTATTCTGCCCTTTTCATTATCACTTGGGGCAGACTCTGTAAGTGTCTGAAGCAATTCCTTCTTCTTCTCTACCAACATAACCCATTTTTGTTTATGTATTGGCCAGAATTCTCCTGATCTCAGGGAAGATGTATAGGGTAGTCATGTGATCTAGCTATGGCCAATTAAAAGTAAAAATAGGCTGGGCACGGTGGCTCACGCCTGTAATCCCAACACTGAGAGGCCGAGGTGGGTGGATCACTTGAGGTCAGAAGTTTGAGACCAGCCTGGCCAACATGGTTGAACGCTGTCTCTAATGAAAACACAAAAATTAGCTGGCATGGTGGTGCATGCCTGTAATTCCAGCTACTTGGGAGGCTGAGGCATGAGAATGGCTTGAACCTGGGAGACGGAGGTTGCAGAGAGCTGAGATCTTGCCACTGCACTCCAGCCTGGGCGACAGAACAACACTGCATCTCAAAAATAAAAATAAAATTAAAAAAAAGTAAAATAAGTTTGATGTGGAAACTTTTAGGAAAGAGTTTTGTATCCTGATAAAAAGCAAGACTGAAGTTCTGCCCCAGTCCTGGTCGCACATATCGTTCTTGTCTTTGAATGAGACCATGATGCCAGGAGCTATGGCAGCCATTCTATGTTCATGAGACAAGCAGCCTGACGACAACGGCCAACACAATGAAGAGGATGGAGCAGAAAAATAGAAGAGCCTGGGTCCTTGATGACACTGTTGAGGGGCCAGACCAGCCCTGAGGCCACTAACCTTCAGACTTCTTATAAATGAACATAAATAGCCTCATGCTTGAAGGCACCAATGGTCTGACTTTCCATTACCTTGAGGCCAAAAGTATTGCAAATGCAGACTTATTGTAGAATTCTTGGAAATTACACAATGTTTCAAAGCAGAAAATGGACATCATCCAAATCTCACTACCTGGAGATAAACACTATTAAATATTTTGGTATATTTTCTTATTTTCTTCTAACCATAGAGAAAAGTCTTTCTTTTTTTAAAAGTGTATTGCTTGCTATTTGGCTTACTATTAAATTAAGTGTTTCTTTCCTTGTTATTAAAGAGTCTTTGAAAAGTTTATTTTTAATATCCATTGCTTGGATGTATTGTTACAACTGACACGTTTGGTTTGACTTCTGTCATGAAGATAAAACAAGAGGCTTTCTGTTTGTGGGTGTTTGTGCATTTTCTTTTCCTGCTTCCTTTGTTTCCAGCTTTTGCTATGTGGATTTTTCACTGTGCCTGAAAAAGTTCCCTTCCTCTAGCATTGTGGAAGGTAATTCACTCTTCACAGGACTCTGGATTTCAGATTTATAGTTTGAGGCGCATTTCCTTGATCCTTTTGAGAATCTCACATTGCTGAGTACTGAATTTCAGCTCTTATAGGGGCGTTTCTTACCATTTGATGAGTAAATCTCACAAATGCCAGCTGTTGCTAGCTTACAAGGAATCAAGTACTGGAAGTTCTTTCTCCAAACTGGAGTGCATTCCCAGCACATCCTATGGGGTCCAAATCTCCCCATTTCATAGTCTTTGTCAGGGAGAAGTGGTGTAGAGAGGACAAAAGGAAAGAAGTTTTCTTTGTTAGATCATAAACATGCTAAAGGGCAAAATTAATACAGGTGATACCCTTTCAGCAACACCTAAGGGAGTGAGCGAGGATAATTTCTGTGTGTTGCATCTTTGTGTCTAAAACATCATGTGCAATTGTTTTGTTTGGTTCTCTCTGAACAATTCTTCCTGGACGCACAAGAGCCAGATGTGGAAAGGTGAGGCCAGAGGAGGCATAACAGATCGGTTGGCAGACTCTGGACTTAGCCAAGGGTTATGTCTGAGTGCATTCAGCTCAAGTTGGGAGCCACCTGGTTTGATATTCCAAAAGTATTGGTGGCTGCTTTGCCAGAATTAGTTTTGTTTTGTTTTGTTTCTGATCCCCAGTTGGAGTTCTGATGGCTAATGTGCACTTTTCCTTCAGTTACAAAAATTTAGAAATTAACCTTATTAGAATAAAATGCATCAAAATATAGGGCCTGTAAAGTCCATGTAATTTCCCCTGAGATCAATCTTGATGCACGTTATATCCAAATGCAGATATATTGAATACCCTTGGAGGCTAGATGTGGTGGTTTATGCTCGAAATCTCAGCACTTTGGGGCCTACCTAGGCGGGAGGATCACTTCAACCCAGGAGTCTGAGACCAGCTTGGGCAACACAAAGAGATCCTCTCTCCAAAAAAAAATTAAAAATTTGACTGGGCATGCTGGTGTAGTCCCAGCTATTTGGGAGGCTGAGGCAGGAGGATCGCTTGAACCCAGGAGTTTGAGGATGCAGTGAGTTAAGGTCGTGTCACTGCACTGCAGCCTGGGTGACAGAGTGAGACCTCATCTCTAAAAAAAAAATAAAATAGTAAAATAAAATAAACATACCCTTGGATTTAAGGGATTTGGCCACTTATTTATGCTTTTATTTATACTGGAAGAGAGAAGCGGCAGGAAACATAAGTACATGGGCGGTGGTTTGGGTTTCAGGAAAGTTAGGATTTGTGTCCCACCCTTACCACTTCCTAACTGTGGAATCTTGGGCAAATTACCTAACCTCTCTAAGCCTCAGTTTCTTCACCTTGAAAATGATATATAATGCTACCTGTTTTATAGGTTTTAAACTTTAAGGCATGATTTATATTGATATATATTTATGTAATCAAATGCACAGTTCTTAAATGCTCTGTTCAACGAACTTTTACATTTATATACACATAACTAACCAGCACCTAAATAAGATATAGAACATTTCTAAGGCCCCATCTGGAAAGTTCTCCCATGCTTCTTTCAGTCAATGTCCCCCAACCCCAGCCAACCACTATTTCTATCATCAAAGATGAGTTTTGCCTATTCTAGATTTTCACATAAATGTAATCATACAGATTACTATTTTGTATCTGGCATCTTTTACTCCACCTAATTTCAACCATGTGTGTGTCAATAGTTCATTCCTTTGTGCTGAATAGCATTCCACTTAATGGGCGTACCACCATTTTTTATCCATTAATCTGTTGATGGCCATTTGAAGTTGTTTCTAGTTTGGGGGTATTACAAATAAACACAAATTTTAAATTTTGATGTATTTCAATGTATTTTTTTTTTTTTTTGAGACAAGTCTCACTCTGTCGCCCAGGCTGGAGTGTCATGGTGTGATCTCGACTCACTGCAAGCTCCACCTTCCGGGTTCACGCCATTCTCCTGCCTCAGCTTCCTGAGTAGCTGGGACTACAGGTGCCTGCCACCACGCCTGGCTAATTTTTTGTAATTTTAGTAGAGACGGGGTTTCACCGTGTTAGCTAGGATGGTCTCGATCTCCTGACCTCATGATCCACCCGCCTCAGCCTCCCAAAGTGCTAGGATTACAGGCGTGAGCGACCACGCCCAGCCTCAACGTATCTATTTTTAAAATACAATTAGCGCTTTTCATGTCCTGCACAAGAAATTATTTTCCCAGATGTGAGAGTGATCTGGCTGTGAAATCTGTCACCTCATTGATTGGCAGGGTTGATTCAGCTGATCTGGCTGGCTAGGCAAGTGTCCCCTTCCTCCCTCACCACTCCATGTGTGTCCCTCCTGAAGCTGCACACTCAGTCGAAGAGCATGGCCTTCCCTCATAGAGGAGGACCATTCTTCGGTCAAGGGTATACGAGTAGTTGTGCTCCCCTACTAAAGCCTCCAAACAAACTCTCAAGAAATCATTTTCCCTCCTCCCCAAGGTTTTCTTCCAGAAGCATTATGGTTACGGGTTTTGCATTAAGGTCTATGATGTAGCTGGAATTCAGTTTTGTGTGTGGAGTGAGATAGAGCTCAAGGTTCCATTCGTTTCTTCCATACAGATGTTCAATTGTTCTGGCACCACTTGTCAAAAAGATGTTATTTTCCTCCATTGAACTGACTTGGCAATTTGGTAAAAAATTGATTGACCATAAAAGTGTGACTCTATTTCTGGATCTTCTATTTTGTTTCATTAATCTATTTAGCTATCCTTATGCCAATACTATACTGTCTTGGTTACCATAGCTTTCTTTACATTAAATCTTAAAACCAGTGTAAGTTCTCCAGCATTCTTCCTCCAGATTGTCTTAGTTATTCTAGAGCCTTTGTATTCCCATGTAAGTTGTAGAATCAGTCTCTCAGTTTCTCCAAAAAGGACTGTTGCAATTTTGTCTCTCAGTTTCTCCAAAAAGGACTGCTGCAATTTTGATAAGAATTGTGTTTACTCTACAGATCAATTTAGGAAGAATAAACAACTTAACAATATAGAGTGTTCTAATCCATGAATATTGTATATTTCTGTCTATTTAATTAGATCTTCTTTAACTTCTTTATAGTTTTAAGGGTAGACCTCTCACAAATATGTTAGGCTTATTTTTAGATACTTTATTTTTTTATACTATTATAAATAGTGTTTTAAATTTTTATTTTTCAATTGTTGGTTGCTAGTATATTTTTCTATATTGACTTTTATCCTTTAAACTTGCTAAGTTTTCATTTTAGTCTTAGTAGCTCCTTTATAGATTCCATAAAGTTTTCCATGTAAACAATTGTTACTTATAAGAACAACAGTTTCCCTTCTTCCTTTCCAATCTCTATGCCTTTTTGTTCTTCTTTTTATTGTCTTAATCCATTGCTTAGGGCATCTCATATGATGCTGATTAGAAGTAGTAAGAAGGGATATCTTTGCCTTGTTCCCAGTCACAGAGGAAAGCATTCAGTCTTTCGCCACAAAGTGTGGTGAATGTTGTAGGTTTTCCATAGATAGATGCCCTTTATTAGACTCAGGAGTTTCCTTCTATTCCTAGTTTGCTGAGAGTTTTTATCATGGATGAGCGTTGAATTAGCCAGATGACTTTTACATATATTGAGGTGATCATATGAATTTTCTCCTTGATTCTGTTAATGTGGCAAATTGCATTGATTTTTCTAATGTGAAATTTACTTTTACATTCCCAAGTCAGTCCCCATTAGGGCATGATGTGTTATCTTTTTTGTATATTGCTTGATTTAATTTGAAAAATTTTATTAAGGATTTGCATCTTTATAAGGAATACTGTTCTGTAATTTTCTTTTCTTGTGATATCATTTTCTCCTTTGGGATCAGGTAATACTAGCCCCATAAAATGAGTTGGGAAGTATTTTCTCCTCCTCTGTTTTCTGAAAGACTTTGTGAATCATTTGTATTATTTCTTCCTTAATTGTTTGATGAAATTCACCTGCGAAACCATCTGGGCACTTTTCTTTAAAGTGCTTTTGACTATGAATCCAATTTTCTTGTAGCTTGGAGCTATTTAGGTTTTCTAGTTTTCTTGTGTCATTTTTGTTAACTTGCATTTTACAATAAATTTTTCCATTTCATATAAGTTGTCAAATGTATTAACATAAAGTTGATCAAATATCACATTAATATCTGCCGGATAATTCTGATGTCCTTGCTTTCATTTCTAATATTGACAATTTGTGTTTTCTTTCAAGATTTCTTGATTGGTCTTGCTAGAGGTTTGTCTCTTTATAAACTTTTGATTATGTCCATTTTCTCAATTATTTGCTTACTACTTCATTTATTTCTGCTCTTATTTTTAAAGTTTCTTGTATATTCTTTGGTTTTATTGGCTCCTGTTTTATTAGTTTCTTAAGTTAGGTGTTTAAATGACTGATTTTATCCCTTTTATAATATAATTTCTAATACATTTCAAGCTATAAATTTCTCTGTAAACATTTTTTAGCAAATCTCAGAAGTATGGTGTTCATTATCACTCATTTAAGAATATTTTCAAATATCTCTTTTTATTTATTATTTATCTCATGACTAATTTAAAAGTATGTTTCTTAATTTTGGAATATTTTGGTGTTTTATGGATATCTTTTTGTAATTGATTTGTAATTTAATACCTTGGTGGTAAGAGAATATATTCTATGTAAACTAATCTTTTGATATTTTTTGAGACTTTTGTTTTATGGCCCAGGATATAGTTCATTTTTGTGAATGTTCTATGTGCACTTGAAAAGATATGTAGTCTGCAGTTGTTGAGTGTTTGTTCTATAAATGTCAGTTAGGTCAAATTGGTTGATGTTTTTGACATCATCTACTTCCTTATCGACTTTTTTGTCCAGTTTTTCTATCGATTACTGAATGACTGTGTTAAAATATCTGCCATGATTGTGGATTTGTCTATTTCTCCCTTTCATTCTGTCAATTTTTGTTCCATGTATTTCACAGCTCTATTGTCAGGAGTCTACTCATTTGGGATTGTTATATCTTCTTCACTTGATCTCAGCCAATGGGCTAAGAAGTGATTGTTATATCTTCTTGATTAATTTACCCTTTTATTGTGAAATATTCACTCAAGACTAGAGCACTGTCGTTGTGCTCTTTGCCTTGAAGTATATTTTGTGTGATACTAATATTGCCATATCAGCTTTCATCATCTTATGTTAGTATATGTCCTTTCCTACTTGTCTGTCTGTCTTTATAATTAAAGTGTGTCTTGTGAACAAATTATATTGAATCTTGTTTTCTGAATCCAGTATAACAATCTCTACCTTTTAATTGGAGTGGTTAGTTCATTTACTTTTAATGTAGTTATTGATATGATGGGCTTTAAATCTACTACCTTGGTATTTGTTTTCTATTCATCTCATTTGTTCTTTGTTCCTCCTCCTCTACATTCTTTTGGGTAAAGCACTTATTTTTTGGCTTTCTCTTTTATTTCTACTATTGACTTTAATTATATTTCTTTGTGTTATTTTCAGTGACTGATCCACAATATACATTTTAAGGTATCTCAATCTATTTTCTAATAATATTAAACTATTTTACCATCAGTATAATAAATTTACACCATAATTCCTTTTATACGTGTGTACTTGTATATATGATATCAACTCCACAATATCTTGCTATTTTTTAAATATTCAATGAACTTTTTAAAAATTATATAAAATAAGGACATTTAAAAAGATATTTTACATTTATCTGAATATTGAAACTTTCTGGTGCTCCATCATGTATCATTTTCCCTCGGTCTGAAAAGATTTTCTTTTAGTGTTTCTTTTGGCTAGTGCAGATCTTTTGGAGATACAGTATCTCAGCTTTTTTTAATCTGAAAATGTCTCTATTTGACTTTCCTTTTTGAAACCTGTTTTTACTGGAGGTAGAATTCTAGGTTGGTAGACTTTCTTTTTAAATTTAAGCACTTTTAAGATGATCCACTTTTAACATTTCACTGACTTTTGTTCTCCAGTGGTACAGTATTAGGTATTACTTGTGTTATTTTTCTCCTGTATGCAATGTGTCCTTTTTTCTCTAGTTGCTTTGAAGATTTGCTCTTTATCTTTGGTTTTTAGCAATTTAACTCTGATGGACCTACATGTAGTTTTCTTTGTGTTTATTTTGCTGGGGGCTCACTAAGCTTCTTAAACCTTTGGGTTAATATCTTTCATTTATTTGGGGAGAAAAATTAGCTATTTTCTCTTTAAATATTTCTTCTCACACATTCACTCTCTCCTCAACTTCTGGGGTCTCTAGGGTCTCTGAGTTTTCCTCTCTTTGTGTTTCAGTTTAGATATTTTTTCTTTACGTATCTTCAGGTTCACTTGTGTTTACCTTGGCTCTGCTCAGCTTTCAGTTAAGTATATCTGACAAACTCTTCATTGCTGATATTGTATTTTTTAAATTTCTAGCATTTTCATTTGGGCATTGGTGTGGGCCATGTGAAGACTGGCAAATACTATGAAGTTCTTCTCTTCCTCAATGATGGCTCTGGTTTTCTCCTTCTTGTAGAAATTCCGTATGGGCATTAGTGGTCTTGTCAGTTGGGTGGCCAATTTGAACTCTTCACAGAACTGTCTCCCTTTTTGGGGCCCAAGGACTTCCTGGCAAAGAGGATAATCTTACAGCAGTACTCCTTCAGCCATTGCACATTGGATACCGGGGACCCAGTGGACTTGTTCCACCTTCTTGGATCCATAGAGATGCCAATGGTCCAGTCTACCTTCTTATGGATGCCAGCCACCTTTAACTCTTCCAAGCTGAAGGCCCTGCCAGCTCATACTTTGGTGTGATACCTTACTGTGGGGCATCTTACTATGGGCTGGATGGGTCCAGATGCAGGGCATGCTTTTGCTTGCCTGGCTTTGAGTCTGCAGATCTTCCAGGCCAGCTGGTTGAACCAAGTAGCCACACACTGCTGCCAATCCTTATGGAAGTGAGTCTTCAGGATCATGCCATCCAGCTGGGCAAGATGGCTGCCTACAACCCTACTCCACAGGAGACCTGCTGAGCAGAAACAACTCTTTTTGGTTCTTTTTAGAGTTTATATGTCTTAACCATCTCTTCATGCATACTGTCCACCTTTTCTGCTGTAACCTTCAGCATTGTTGTGTGATAATGCTCACTTCTGAGACATTGCTGGATCTGTTTTCATTTGTTATGTTTTAACTTTTTTCCCTTGCTTTTTCATATGTCATATAATTTTCTTCTATATATCGACATTTTGTATAAAAGAACAGTAGAGAAAAAAATAACCAATTTTTGCCTCTAGAAAAGGGCATGTTTTTTCTTCTATCCACTGCTGGAGTGGAAAGGGGTCTTAGTCTCTCTGATGTTAGTTGAACCGTGTCTGGGCTTTATTGCAGTCTTAGCTTCATTCAGTTCACCATTGGTTTTAAATATGTTGAGGATAGGTCAGGACTTTGGGCTCTGAGCCCTGTTGAGATTCTGGATATCTTATTGTCATTTCAACAACATTCTACACTATGGGAGATTTCGGGGTTTTGTTTGTTTGTTTGTTTTTTCTTTTTTTTTATTTTTATTTATTTTTGTTAGACGGAGTCTCACTCTGTCACCCAGGCTGGAAGGCAGTGGTGTCATCTCGGCTCACTGCAACCTCCACTTCCTGGGTTCTTGCCTCAGCCTCCCTAATAGCTGGGATTACAGGCACACACCACCATGTCTGGCTAATTTTTGTATTTTTAGTAGAGACATGGTTTCACCACGTTGGCCAGGCTGGTCTCGAACTCCTGACCTCAAATGATCCACCCATCTCGGCCTCCCAAAGTGCTGGGATAACAGGCTTGAGTCACTGCGCCTGGCCAAGATTTGTCTTCTTTACAGCCCTCATAAAGTTTTCAGTTGCTGAGGAGTTCTCTTCACGTTCCAGGACCTTTCCAGAGTTTCTGAGCCTCTAGAGCTGTCTCTCTGCCATGCCACCCACCCTTAAGACTTGGAGAGCTACTGCCTTACACACTCACTAAGGTCCAGAATGCCTTAGGAGAGTTTCTCTAAGCGCTCCTATCCAATTCTTAGCTTCGGGTGGCTAAATTACCTAATTTTTAAATATGAAATAATTAGTGTTTAATTAGCTTACATAGAAAAGGGAGGTTTTTAAAGTTTTTCTTTTTTATTGTTGATGTATATTTTACATGCAACAAAATTCACCCATTTTACATGTATATTTTCGTGAGTTTTGGCGATGATTTGTAGTCATGTAATCACTACCATAATTAAAAAACCTTTTTGGTCAGGCGCAGTGGCTCATGCCTGTAATCCCAGCACTTTGGGAGGCCGAGGCAGGCGGATCATGAGGTCAGGAGATCAAGACCATCCTGGCTAACACAGTGAAACCCCGTCTCTACTAAAAATACAAAAAATTAGCCGGGCATGGTGGCGGGCGCTTGTAGTCCCAGCTACTCGGGAGGCTGAAGCAGAAGGATGGCGTGAATCTAGGAGGCACAGCTTGCAGTGAGCCGAGATAGTGCCACTGCACTCCAGCCTGGACAACAAAGCGAGACTCCTTCTCAAAAACAAAAAAAAAAAAACAAAAAACAAAAAACACCAATAACAACAACAAAAAAACCTTTTTATCCCCCTAAAAAGTTCTGTCATATCCCGCCTTTGCATTCAGTCCTTCCTGTAACCTCCAGACCCAGGCACCTCTGATCTCTTTGTCACTATGATTTTATTTTTCCTAGAATTTCATGTTCATTGGATCATAGTATTTGTCTTTTATGTTTGTCTTCTTTCACTTAGCATATTGTTCTTGAGACATATCCATGCAGGCGATATATCTCTGCTATTCATTTTTATTGCTGAGTAGTATTCTATGGTACATTTATCACAAAATGTCCAAAGGTTGATGGACATTTTGTGATAGCCATACCATAGAATACTACTCAGCAATAAAAATGAATACCATTTCAGTTGCTTCCGGTTTGGAGCTCTTATGAACAAGGCTGCAATGAACATTTGAGGAGGAGTCTTTGTGCGGATATAGTTTTTCTTTCTCTTGGATAAATTCCTAGGAGTAGAATGATGGGGTTGTATGATAAGTGTCTGTTTGACTTTACAAGAAACTGTCAAATTTTTCCGTCTATAGTGGCTGGACCACTTTGCAGCTGCCTCAGAATTATGTGTGAGCTCTGGTAGCTCGATATTCTTGCCAATACTTGGTATTGTCAGTCTTTTTCATTTTAGCCATCCTAGTGTGTTATCTCATTGTGGTGTTAATTTGCATTTCCCTGGTGACTACAGACAGCATTATTTTACATCCTTAAAAAGAACTGGTATGTCTGTGTTTCCCATTTTTAGTTGGTTTGTCCTCACGTTATTGATTTGTAAGTTTTTTTTTTTTTGGAGACAGGATCTCGCTTTGTCATCCAGGCTGAGTGCAGTGGCATGAACTTGGCTCACTGCAGCCTCAACTTCCTCAGGCTCAAGCGATCTTCTCACCTCAGCCTCCCAAGTAGCTGGGACTTCAGGCGACTGCCACTAAACCCAGCTAATTTTTGTATTTTCGGTAGAGACAGGGTTTCACCATGTTGCCAAGGTTGGTCTCAAACTTCCTGGGCTCAAGCAATCCTCCCACCTCCGCCTCCCAAAGTGCTGGGATTACAGGTGTGAGCCACTGCACCCAGCCTCTGTAACAATTCTTCATATATTCTAAATACATTTTGTCATATACGTTTTGAAAATATTGTCTTCCAGGATACGGGTTACCTTTTCATTTTCTTTGTGATTCAAAGAGCAAAAGTTTTTAATTTTTATGAAGTCCATTTCATTAATTTGTTCCTTTCTGATTTGCACTTTTCAATGAGCTAAGTCCTCTTTGCTTAACTCCAGATCACAAAGATTTTTACCTATTATTTCTCCCAGAAGTTTTATCATTTCAGCTCTTACATTTAGATCTATGATTCACCTTGAGTTATTTTTATGCATAATGTGTGTGGTTTTGTTTGGTTTTGCTTTTGTTTTCTCATATACATACCCAGATCTTCCAGCACCATTTTTGAAGTTGCTATCCTTTCCCATTGTATTTCCTTGGTACCTGTGTCAAAAATCCATTTACTACAAGTGTGAGTCTACTGATATACGCTGAATAGAAGTGGTGAAAGCAAAAAGCATTACTTTGTTCCTAATATGTGGGGAAAGTTTTTAGGATATGACCATAAAGTGATCATTTTAGCCAAAGCTTATCTTTTTTAATTATTTTACTTTAAGTTCTGGGATACATGTACAGAATGTGCAGGTTTGTTACATAGGTATATATGTGCCATGGTGGTTTGCTGCACCTATCAACCCATCATCTAGGTTTTAAGCCCCCCGTGCATTAGGTATTTGTCCTGATGCTCTCCTCCTTTTACCCCTCACCCCCTGACAGGCCCTGGTGTGTAATGTTACCCTCCCTGTGTCCATGTGTTCCCATTGTTCAATTCCCACTTATGAGCGAGAACATGAGGTGTTTGGTTTTCTGTTCCTATGTTAGTTTGCTGAGAATGATGGCTTCCAGCTCCACCCATGACCCTGCAAAGGACATGAACTCATTTCATCAAATTTCACTCCATTTATTTTTCACTCCATTTATTTTGAAGCTCTGTTATTAGGCACTTACACATTTATGATTGTCGTATCTTTCTATTGAAGTCATCCTTCTATCATTTTGAAATATGCCTCTTTTTTTAACTTGAAATCTATTTTATCTCATGTTAGTATAGTCAGTCCTGCCTTCTTATGCTTATTGTTTGCATCATGTATATGTTTTTTCCATCCTTTTATGCTCAACCTATTTGTGTCTTTATTTGTAAAGTGCATCTCTTATAGATAGGGCATCTTGGTTCTTGGTTTCTTATCTGAAAATCTCTGCCTTTTAATTAGAGCATTTACTTCATTACCATTTAATGTAATTAGTCATATGATTTGGTTTCAGCCTGCCATATTATTGTTTGTTTTCAATTAATCTCCTCTCAATTTTTGTTATTCTATTACCTTCCCTTGACTTTATAAAAGTATCAATTAATGTATTAGTTTGCTAGGACTGCCATAACAAATGATCATGGACTGAGGTGGCTTAAACAGTGAAAGTTTACTTTCTCATAATTCTGGAGGCTAGAAGTACAAGATCAAGGTGTCAGCAAGGCTGTTTTTTTCTGAGGCATCTCTCTTTGGATGGCCGTCTTCTCCCTGTGTCTTTACATGCTCTTTCTTCTGTACCCATCTGTGTCCAAATTTCTTTTTCTTATAAGGACACAAGTCATATCGTGAGGTACTGGAGTTTAGGACTTCAACAAATGAATTTTGAAGGAGGGGGTGGGATAATCCAGCCCAAAACTATTGGTTTTATAATTGCATTTTAATTTTGCTATTAACTTTTAGCTATACTTCTTTGCATTTTTTTAGTGGTTGCTTTAGGAATTACAATATATATATCCCTAGCTTTCCATAGTCCACTTACAATTAGTCTTGTACTACTTCACGTAAAATGTTGAAATATCATGTAAAATGTAGAAATACTGTATAGGTCCACACTCTCCCATATTTTATGTTATAATTGTTATATGTTTTCAGTCAGCATACATTATAAACCGAAGAGTTACAATTTTTTTAAACAGTCATATGTATTTTAAAAAAAAAAGGGAAAAAAGCAAAAACATAGTCTTTCTTATTTATCCAGCTATTTAACATTTGCAGTGATTTTCATTCTTTTCTGAGGCATTAAGTTTTCATTTAGTGTCATTTCTGTTTAGCTTCCTTTAGTATTTCTTATAGCACAGGTCTGCTAAAACAAATTCTCTTCACTTTCTTTTATCTGATAATATCCTTCACCCTTGAAGAATATTTTCACTGGATATAGAATTCTGGGTTGACAGGATTTTTTTCTTTCAACATTTTAAAGATGTTCCGCTTTCTTCTGTCCTCTGTAGTTTCTCATGAGGTATCAGCCGTTAATCAAATTATTGTTCCCTTATACATAATATGTTGTTTTTTTCTTGTTGTTTTCAAGATGTTTTCTTGAGTCCAACTTCAGCATGACCTTTGCCATCTTTACTCTTCTTGGTGTTCATGGAGCATCCTGCGTCTGTGAATTTGTGTCTTTCATAAAATTTGAGACATGTTCAGCTATTATTTCTTCAAAGTTTGTTTTTGCCTCATTTTTGCTCTCCTCTTATTCTGCCCCTTTCTCCCACAAGATCAACTTCAAAGTGTCTTTTGAATTACTTGCAAGGGGAGGGCTAGGGAAGGCTTATCAAAGCCCAGATTCTTGGGCTCTACCTCAGACTTATTGACTCAATGTCTGGAACTGAGACTCAGGACTCTGTGCTGTAGTAAGTTCCCCAGGTGACTTTTATGCACCACAAGTTTGAGAGCTCCTGCACAGGACTTTATGGGCTTCAAGAGCAGGACCATATCTTATTTATCTGTTGGATGCTCCTAAATTGCTCTGTAGTACCTCACTCCATGTCTTATACGTGGAAGGTACTCAATATGCATGTCGATATGCATGTGATATTTGCATTAATGCATAGGATTGTTTATCCTCCCTACTTCAAAAGGCAACTCTTATGCGAGTCTTTACCTCATCAACAGGTCTTAAAGTTGAGGTGGTTGTAGTTCACATTCAAGTTAATTAGGACTCCTCTGGTTTCTTATTATAGAAATACAACTCAATGACTTAAACAAAACTAAGAAAATGTGTTGACCCATGCAACTGAAAAGTCCAATGATTGTACCAGCCTGGGTCACAGCTGAATCCAGGGCACCAACACAACATCCTAGTACCATCTCTCGCCATCTCTAAGCTCTACTTTCCTTTAGGTTGGTTTTATTGTCAGGCAGGCATCTTCCCACTTTGAGATAAACACTGTTGTCAACAGTTCTGAGCTCACATGGTTCTTACACTTGTGTTCTCAAAGTAAATAGAGCAACACCTCCTGGGCAGCTCTACCCAAAGCCCCAGAAAGGACTCTTATTGGCCTGGCTTTAGTCATGTGTCTATTCTTCAACCAATCACTATAACCAGGGAGATGACTTGTTCTGATTAGTCATCTGGAGTCACGTGGTCAGCCCTGAGGTAGGAGAGGCAGGGCCATGAAATTGACAGCCCCTATGGATAAGGAAGGAAGAATTGCCAAGCACACAAAGCAACAGATGACTTCTACCACAATCTTCAACATAATGGATGTAAACTCCTGTTCATGCCTTTCAACAGAGAAACTTTAGAACCATGTTTGTGAAATGGACCCTTTTTTCTCCAGGGAGGTTAGAGCAAATTCCATAAAGCCAGTCATTCCCAATCTTGGCTGTAAATCAAAATCCCCTTGGCATGCTTCCTAAAAATACAGATGCCTGGACCCGTCCTCAGACCTAAAGAAGCAGAATCTGAGTGGTTGTGATTAGGGAGGGTATATAAAATTTTAGGTGTAGAATGGTAATAATTTTGCCCAGGCAGCCTATATGCCCCCTTTCCATTTCCCACTTTTCCTTCTGAAACTCCTTTCACCAGGTTTCAATCCATGTGGTTGGGGGATAATACTGTCCCCCTACCAAGAATGAGCACATAACCCAGACCTGATTGATCAGAGAATTTGATCCCTCTGTCCATAGCAATTGGTTCAGGGATGGGCATTCAGTGCAACCTGAGCCAGTGAGACCGAAACCCAGCATTTTGTTGGAAATTTTGGGAAACAGAAGCCCTCTTTTTTGTTGGAAGCACTAGCCATGAGGGTAACATGAGCCTACAGTGGCCCAGGGGCCACCACATGGCGAGGGCCCCCCTAAGAGTAAAGCTCAGTAGGCAAAGTAGAGCCCAAGGGGAAAGAGATGATTCCAGAGATTCTTGAGGAAGAAGCCCAAGAACGGGCCATCAGACAGAAGACCCAGAAAGCAGACAAGACCACAGAGAAAGCAAGCCAGAGTCCTGAAGACATCCTCCATGGCCTGACTCTCCTCTGGCCTTACAGTTAGTTAGGAGACCCTCTAACCTCCCTCGAGAGAAAAGTCAGTTCGAGTTGTGTTTTTCTGTTCCTTACAAAGGAGGTGAGGCTTCCTAAGTCTTTCATGTGGTTGAACATGTTCCAAAGTTTATTCATTCATTCAACAACAGTTAATTGAGTGTCTACTATGTGCTCAGCACTATCCTACACACTGAGGATACAGCAATAAATAAAACACACAAACTCCCTGTTCTCTTCATAGCCCAAGTTTCTTTTAAAAAGCAATCATGTTCTCTCATTTTTAAAAGTATCACCTTTACTTTGAAGGCCCTGAGTAAGTATGTGGCTGACCAAGTCCTTGCAATTAGAGGAACATTAATGGCGCCTTCTTCCTGACCTGTGCATTCTTCCTCCCAAGGAATCTCTTTGTCCACTTGTCCATTTCCATTTGGCAAGGCCTTTCCCTTGAGGGAGATGAGAGCCATGGCCAGATTCTGAGTAGAGGAGGGATGTGGAATTGGACCTTGGACAAGTCACTTCAGCTCTATGAGCCTCATTTACCTCATCTATGAAATAGGGGTGAATCCTGGTAGGCAAACACCACAGTAATAATTGCTGCAGGCAAGATCCACCCATGAATGCTGAGATTAGTGGGTGAAAGTTTGTGGATTAACAGGAAATTCATGTAGTCTCAAAGTATCACCTCCAAGATATTTATTAATTACAAAAGACAACCAAGTAACTTTACGCGAGAGACACCCAGTAGATGCCACCTTAACCAAGTGATCAAGGTTAACACTACCAGTAATAAGAAATATTGGCATCATGTAGCCCTTGATGTGATTACCTGAGGATACAATATCACTTCTTGCCAAAAAATGCTCAACGCAAATCTAATCATGAGAAAACATCAGACTAGCCCAAATTGCAAGACATTCTACAAGATAACTGACCACTACTTATCACAAGAGTCAAGGTCATGAAAAACAAAGAAGGCAGATAAGTTGTCACAGACTAGGGGACACTAAGGGACAAAACATCTCAACGCAAAGTGAAATCCTGGATTGGATTATGGTACAGAAAAAGGACATGAGTGGAAAAGCTGATGAAATATGAATAATGTCTGTAGTTTAGTTAGTAGTATTGCACCAACGTTAATTTTCTTGGATTAATGTTTGTGCCATGGTTATATAAGTTGCTAAGACTGGGGAAGCTGAGTGAAGGGTAAATAAGAAAGCTCTGTACTATTGCTGCAACTTTTCTGAAAGTCTGAAATTATTTCAAAATACAAAATTAAAAATTGGACTGAATACCAGTTCTTACTGTGTAAGGATGGTATGCAGATTAAGCATCCGTCAAGTCCTCAGCGCAGTGCTGGATAAGCATTCTGTAAACAATAGCAAGCATTGCTGCGAGCTTCTTTACATCTGTTATCAAGCACTTACTCATGGAGCACCCACACGCTCACCGCTGCCCAGTGGCTTTCTCTGTCTCTTGCCCTCATCAGTGAATTCTCTATTTGGGACTGAATAAAGAGGATTCTGCAAATCAGTCCTGAAAACAAGAGTTTAAACAAAAGCAAACTGTACTACTCTGATTACAAAACAGAAACCAAGAGTGCTCCTGAGTGCTGAATGGAAGGGACTCATGACTCCGCCCCTCCACCCCCGGAAGCAGATGAAGCAGATGACAGAATTTATTTGAACTGATTTCTGAATGGAACAGACTCAGGACCCCGCCCCTCCACCCCCGGAAACAGATAGCAGAATTTACTTGGAATGGTCTTAGAGGAAAACGAATAAGGCATCTATTCTTGGATTGACTAGCCAAAGTGTCGACGTCAAAAGCGCCATTTTTGGTTTTATCCAGGGTCTCATTCTCCCCTAAATCAATGGTCTGCAAACTTCTGATCAGGCACACATATTAGGAAAATATTTTGAAACAATTCCTCTAATGTTTATGCCTTTACTTGCTAATTATATACATTTACCATGATATTAACCTATTATGTAGGTGGTAAAGCATATAAAAGGACAGCTGTAAAGAGGAAGTGATAAAGAAGAAATAAGTGATACTTTGAAAAAATTTACTCAGTGATGTAAAAAATTTCCTTACTCTCACTTAAGGATTATTGTTGTTTGGATATCGAATATCCTTTATTATTTTTAAATTTTTGGTTTATTTTATATGGTTTGAAATTGTGCAGTATGGTTTATATCAATACTTGATTTTTATGATTGTCATAAATGAAAAACTAACCTCATAGAGCTATATCTTCCAACTGGATGAAGGGTATCACTTGCTATACCTATTTTTAAAAATGCTGTTCATCTTCCAATTCCATATACCAATTTTGCAAAGGTTTTTGTTGAAATTTGTCTAGTTATTTTTATCTTCCCTGAGGTTAAGCTGTTGTTGAAAACTAATTAAAAAGTGTTGAATTTTTGCACTTTTAGCATGAGTTTAAAATTCGCTGACACTGAAATGCTAGGTTGAGATAATTTTAAGTTATATTAGAAAATTTGGTTTCCAGGACTTTAAAGTGTGTGCATATTAAAGCATTTATATAGGGAATTTACATAATTTTGAATAGTGTAAATATGTCAACAATAATTCCTTAACAAGAATATTTCCAAACATCTGTTTTTAAAATGTTTTCTCCAGGCTGGGTGTGATGGCTCATGCCTGCAGTCTCAGCACTTTGGGAGGCCGAGGCAGGCAGATCACCTGAGGTCAGGAGTTCAAGATCAGCCTGGCCAACGTGGTGAAACACCGTCTCTACAAAAAATACAAAAATTAGCTGGGCATGGTGGTGGGCACCTGTAATCCCAGCTACTCGGGAAGCTGAGGCAGGAGAATCACTTGAACCTGGGAGGCGGAGGTTGCAGTGAGCTGAGATCATACCATTGATCTCTGACCTGGGTGACAAGAGCAAAACTCTGTCTCAAAAAAAAAAAAAAGAAAAGTAAAGAAAGAAGGAAGGAAGGAAGAAAGAAATGTTCTCTCCATAGCCCAAGTTTCTTTTTAAAAGCAATCATGTTCTCTCATTTTTAAAAGTGTCACCTTTACTTTGAAGGCCCTGAGTGAGTATGTGGCTGACCAAGCATTTGCACTTAGAGGAACATGGATGGCGCCTTCTTCCTGACCTGTGCATTATTCTTGCCACCTCCTCCCAAGGAATCTCTTTGGCCACTTGTCCATTTCCATTTGGGAAGGGTTGGTTCTATTCAATGTAGCATGGCCACAAAGTTGTCATCTGGTCCTCCCTGGCTGTGCCCTCTCCATGGGGTCAGAGTCAACAAGGCTAAGGGACTGTGCCTATCCACAGCCCACATCCAATCTCCCAGACCATGCACCCTAAGATCCTGGAATTTTCTCCCAGAGCTGTGGGAGCCTCTTCCCCAGGGCTATCCACTGTCCTCCTAAGAGCAGATTACATCCCCCATGTACATACCCTGCAGTCCAAGGAGAGGCCAAAGGGTGGTCAGAAGGCTTGGACATGAGCTGGCAAGTACAAACACTTGTGCACAAGACCTTCGTGATGTAGGATGGAGCTGGAGATGGAATAAAAAAGGGAAGTGGGCTATGGGCCAGATTCTAAAGAGTTCTGAATCTGAGCCTGGCTCACCAGGTCACTATGAAGCCATGTTTGCAAAAGGAGAAAGCTAGCACATGTTTTATTGAATATTTTGATATTTAGTCATATGGTAAGTGGACCTTTTGTACTCTTGCCCTGGGTCCTGCAAATTGATTGGGACAGGCTTGTCACCTGCTGTTGTCTTTCAATTGCCTCCTCTCCGTGTGCAGCCACCTCTGAAGGTCATTTGATGAGCCTTTTCTTATCTCATGCAAGTGTCCAGCAAACTCTCATTTGAACTCTTCTTGCAAGGTCTCTAGGCAGTTCCTAGCTTGCAATAAGATGGTGCCCCAGGATTTATACTCTCCCAGGTAGAGGCCACGGTGCTGACTGATCCAGTGAATGCTCAGTTGGGTGTGAATCTGAAAGTTCAGATCTACCAATAGGAGATGATTTGCTTTGGGGAACTGGGAAAGGGAAACGTTCTCAGCTCCTTCCAAAATCTAAAAACCCATTTCAAGGGCTGCTCTACTGACTTCCGCCTGCCAATGTGAAAGGTATTCCAAAAATGTGGAGGGGAAATGAAAAGCTGTCTTTAGAATGGAGAGGGTAGACCAGTCATTTCTAAGTAGCATCAGTTAACTGATGTAACTTCAGCGCATCACAGAAGTAAATGAATGAGGTAAAATGTTTTGTTTACAACCTCTCACCATTGGAAAACTCCAGCTCTTCCTTCTGGATGTCTCAAACACCTTGAAAGCCCCAAGACTTGTGACACACAATCAGAGGGGGCACCACGGCCAACTGGAATAGTAAATCTCAGTAAAGCTTAATGTCTTTTGCTTTATTTTAGATTAAAATAATACTCAGAAGTGAAAGGGCTTATGTTGTCTTCTTTGGTGTCAGTGGATAATCCGACTTACTCTGCCTTGGCAATACTCCCCTAAATTATGAATTCCAATTGGGGTAGCTAAAAAGCCTTGGAAAAGACTTTCTGCTAAAATAGATGCCAGGCAATCAAGATTTCTCCAGGAAAAGAATAAAAGTTAATAGTACATGTTGGTCACATAGTTGAAAAGAAATTTAGAGAATTTCAACTTCTGGATAATAAATGTGGAGAAATAGAGGTAGGGTCACAGAAGAAAGAGGAATTGCTTAGAAGTCAGGAGACTGAGAGCCAGCTTCTGTTCATCCCCTTCCTAATTGTGTGATTGTCTCAGTTTCCCTATTTGTAAAATCAGAGGGTTAGACTTGATTCTCTCCAAGTTGAAAACTCAGATATGCATCAAATTTAGGGCTGTACACTCAAATTCTTATGGGGGCTAGGGAGTAAAGATAAATGAGTGACAGGGGCCAGGTGTGAGACAATAAGGAGTGGTGGAGACTGGGGTGAACTAGAGATATAGCCCCTACTCAGCTGCAGCCAGCTGATTCCATTTAGGCAGAAATATAAGCCTAGTGTTGTAGTGTTGACAGCTCTCCCACATTTTTTAGAAGTCAGGAATCCAGATATTATATAAAATTTCCATATTATTAATGATGGCATTTATTTCTTAAAAATCATTTTTGAAACACTATGCTACACAAACAAATCTCCCACGAAACCAGTTTGTGACCCATTGCTTCAGAAGACTTCAATGCATTAACTACATTTCAACTTCATTGGCAACAATTGCTGGAAAGTTCTTCATTTTGCCCTGTCCTCACACCTTTATATTTACTTCTGCTGAAGATGTTTATTTGCCTGGGAAGTGGTTCCCTAACAGAAACATTTGTTTTAACTGTTGTGGCAAATCATCTATTTGTTGGGAGAGGTGGAAAAGAACAGCTAAGCCTTTTTTCCCCCACAAACATTTCTTTAGGCCAGCTTATGAAAGCCTTTGCTGATCGGTTTTTCTCTGTAACAGGGCCCAGCATTGTCTTGGGATGGGAAGATGCCCATCTGTGTGGATGGGGTACAAATTTCCATCCCAACACTGCCGATCCAGCACCTGATAAGGAGCCCTGAATAATCACAGTGGAAGTTCCACTCAATGCTAACACTTAGCAGCCATGTGAAGACTCATAACCCTCTTTTCCTCTCTCTCTCACCCATCTCCATTAGCTGGGCCTGCGTCTTGGTTGACTTTGCCGTATTTATGAAACAATATCAGGTTAATTCCTATCCTCTTTGCTTCACATGATTTCATGCAAATAATCGCTGCCTACGTGCACATTTCAAAAGGGACCCTTTTAAAAATTTGATCCTTCAAACTTAACTTTGCCCTCCAAGCATTCCAGACTCACCCAGGGCCTCAATTTTTAATATATTTGCACAGAAAATTATGGAAAAAATGGAATCTAAACAACGGACTTGATTTTTAAAAATAACCAGGCAGGAATTAATGTTTCAAAATAATTGTCTAGAGGTGATTCAATTTCACATGCTCTTTAAATATGTATTTTTCAGTGCACTATGGCTTGAAGGGATGATTTCAAATTAGTGTATATAGCAGGCTGTGAATCATAAAAACTCTTATAGTTAAGTTTTTCATTTCTTTGATGCAAAACTTCATTTCAAAACTGAAATTTTACCTTCCTGGTAAATCTCCTTTCCTCCCCTGCCAAAATAATTTTATCAATACAAAAATAAAGGATTGGCTTTTAATAAGTACAACTTAGAGATTTTGTGGCAGGCAGCATTCAAAGATGCTGGTGTTGGCCAGGCGTGTAGCTCACGCCTGTAATCCCAACACTTTGGGAGGCTGAGGTAGGAGGATCTCTTGAGCCCAAGAATTCAAGATCAGCCTGGGCAACATAGTGAGATCCCATCTCTACAAAAAATTTTAAAAATTAGCTGGATGTGCTGGTGTGCCCCTGTAGTCCCAGCTACTCAGGAGGGTGAGGTGGAAGACAGGAGGCTGATGTGGGAGGATCACTTGAGCCCAGGAGGCAGAGACTGCAGTGAGCCACAATCACGCCACTACCCTCCAGACTGGGTGACAAAGCAAGACCCTGTCTCAAAACAACGAAAACAAAAACAAAAGATGTTAATATTAATGTCCTGGATAATTCCTTCTTCTCAAGCATGGGTGACACTTCTGACTTGCTTCTGGCCAATAGAATTTGGCAAAGACAATAGGATGTCACACCTATGAGTGTATGTATATACAATGTAAAATGTTATATATGTGATTTTTTTAATATTTAGGGACAGGGTCTCACTATGTTGCCCAGGTTGGACTCCAACTCCTGGGCTCAAGCAGTCCTCCCACCTCAGCCTCTTGAGTAGCTGGGACTACAGGTGCCAGGCTTTTTAATATATAATCTTACGTGTGTGTGTGTGTGTGTGTGTGTGTGTGGTGTGTGTGTGTGTGTATGAAATAATCTTGCATTAGAGTAAGAGAGAGATTCTGGCCTTGAAAAAGCAAACAGCCATGTTGTGAGTTGCTTATAGGGAGGACAAAGTGGCATTGGCAGGTGGCATCCAGGGTCTGAGGGCAGCCTCCAGCAGGCGGCCATGAAGAAGCAGGGCCCTCAGTCATACAACCACCTTTTGTACCTGCAGATTGGTAAACAGGAAAAGGTGAAACAAGGAAACAAAGCGTGCCAGCAACCTAAATGAGCTTTGAAATGTGTTCTTCCCTGGAGAATGCAGCCTGGCCCTATCCCGATTGCCTTCTGGTAAGACCCCGAGCAGAAGGACCCAGTTAAGCCATGCAAGTGCTCCTGACCCATGACAACTGTGAGATACCAAATGTGTGTTGTTTTAAGCTACTTAGTGTGTGGTGATTTGCTACACCACAACAGAAAATTAATACAAAATTTATTTGGAAGGACTATTGCAAAATTTATCAAATTATAGAATTTTAACAGAGAGAGACTTTTTAGCTCAACCCTTTTGTTTAACGTGTGAACAGCTGAGAATCAGAAATGGAAATAGTCACAGAGCAAGTTAGTGATAAAGCCACGAACAAGTTTCCTTTGGCCCTTTCTCTGATATCAAGCTTCTTCCCTGTAAGGAACCACTGGTATTGACTTTTTCTCTTTTTCTCTCTCTTTCTCCATATATATACATATATATATATACGTGTATATATATACATATATATATACGTGTATATATATACATATATATATATACGTGTATATATATACATATATATATACGTGTATATATATACATATATATATACGTGTATATATACATATATACACACATATACGTATATATATACATATATACACACATATACGTGTATATATATATACACGTATATATACACATATATACACGTATATATATACACATATATATACACATATATACACATATATACGTGTATATATATATATATACACGTATATATGTATATGTATATATATGTATATATAACGATCATTCTGTCTCTTTTTCATATGAATACATTTATAAATATATAAATTTAAAATATAATATATGTAAATACATACATATATTATTATTGTTGAATCTTCCCATTAAAAAAAGGTTGAACGATTTACACATCTCCCAATACTTGATGAGCAAATCCATTTCCTCACAATTTCACACAAATCGGTTATTATTCACCTTTTCCTGTTTATCAATCTGCAGGTACAAAAGGATATTTTGGTGTGTTTTATTTTAGCCATTCCTAATATTTAAGCAGGCTGAACACCTTGCTTAATGCTTATTGGTCAGTTCTATTTCATGGTTTATTAACTGCATGTTCTTACTCTGTTCTCTGTTATACTGGGTTGTCTGTCTTCCCTATTGATTTGTAAGAATTCTTGATAAATGTGTCCTGAGTTATTAGCAGTTTATGTGGAGTTAGGTGTGGTGGCTTATGCCTGTAGTCTCAGCACTTTGGGAGGCTGAAGTGGGAGGATCGTTCGAGGCCAGGAGTGGAAGGCTGCAGTGAGCTATGATCCTGCCATTGCACTCTAGCCTGGACGACAGATTGACACCCCATATGTAAAAAAAAAAAAAAAAAAAAAAAAACTAATAAAGAAATAGTTTAGCTGTTTAAATTTAGCAACTGCTTCTTCTAAGTTGTTCCTTGTGTGTTTTGTTTTGTTTTGTTTTGTTTTGTTTTGTTTTGTTTTTGTAGGATTCACTTGGACATGCAGGCTAGAGTGCAGTGGCACAATCACAATCGCAGCTCACTGCACCCTTGATTTCCTGGGCTCAAGCCATCCTCTTACCTCAGCCTCCCAAGTAGCTGGGACTGCAGGCATAAGCCACCACGCCTGGCTAATTTTTGTATTTTGGGTAGAGACAGGGCTTCACCATGTTGCCCAGGCTGGTCTCGAACTCCTGGACTAGAGCAATGCACCTCCCTCGGCCTCCCAAAGTGCTGGGATTACAGCGTGAGCCACTGCACCTGGTCTCCCTTGTCTTTTAATTTAGTTTCTGAGATAATTTGCTATGAAAAAAGTTTTAAACCTTTTGTAGTCACACTTATCAATCTCTTTCATTATGGATTTGGATTTTTTGGTTGTCTGTTTCGTTTCAGTTGTTGCTGCTTGATCTTGCTCAGAGGAGGCCTCCCTACTCTCGTGTTACAGAAATAGTTCCACGCTTTCTCCTAGTGTCTTTAGGTCTTCTTTCTTTTTTAAAATGTGTACTGTTTATTCCACATGGAGTTTGTTTTTATGACTGAGGTGGGGTAAGAATTAACCTTTCCCAGGAGAGCCAATTGTTCCAACAGCATTGAATAATCCATGCCTTCCCCAACTAAGCAAAACAGATGTGCATAAATACGTGCATACTCCTAGACTCATATTCTAGTACATTGCTCTATTCGTCTCTTTTTTTTTTTTTTTTCCTCGAGATGGAGTCTCGCTCTGTCACCCAGGCTGGAGTGCAGTGGCACAATCTTGGCTCACTGCAACCTCTGCCTTCTGGGTTCAAGCGATTCTCCTGCCCCAGTCTCCCGAGTAACCGGGACTACAGGCATGTGCCACCACACCCAGCTAATTTTTGTATCTTTAGTAGAGATGGGGTTTCGCCATATTGGCCAGGCTGGTCTCTAACTCCTAACCTCAGGTGACCCACCCGCCTCAGCCTCCCAAAGTGCTGAGATTACAGGAGTGAGCCACCATGCCTGGCCTATTTGGTCTCTTTACGCCAACACTTTTCCATTTTAATTATCATAGCTCCCCTATCTATCTTGATATCTGGTCAGGTAATTTGTTATTCATTTTAAAAATGTCCTTGTCAGATATTTCCTCCTTCTGATGAATTGTAGAATCAGCTTGTCACCTTTGAAAAATCATTTGGGGCTCTTCCTCTGCCATTTTTTTCCCTTTCCCCTTTGCCTTTCTTCTTTTCTCTTCCATTCCTGATCAATTCAATGCAAAAGCCATTCAAAAAATGATAGGCACCCATGGAGGGCAGTGTCCAACACAGAAAACCTGACACCCCAGGTAGGAGGTGGCTTCCCCACAGGAGAAGCAGGAGTGGAGCCTGGCAGGGGAGTCAGAGTCCTAGGGAGTGAGGAGGGTGGCTTTGCAGGGATGGTATCCTGCACAGGGTGGGTGCCCATTGCCTGAGAGTGAGGAGGTGGGTATGCCTGCTGGTGGGTGGCAGCTCCTGGACAAGGTGCCAGAACCCCAGCAGGGTAAGGTCAGCTTCTGAATGGAGGACGGATTGCAAACAGAGGCAATGAGCAAATTAGTAAATATCTCAAGGATCCAGCTTTCTCACGTTTGGAAAAAGCAGTACTAATTATGTAAAGGGAGAAAACAGAGTGAACCCTGAAGCGTTGGATTGATATTGAACTATCGGTCTAAGCCAGGGCTGACTTCATGGACGTGTGATCAGTGCATTTGCGTATGGCCCCGTGTCACGTCATACACTCGGGTGTTTATGCTGCACCATCACTGTCTTGAAATTCTTAATAACTTAATCTTTGAATTTGTATTTCGTAAGTCAAGTCTCATGGGACAGTGCAGCATGCACAAGGACTTGGAGTCTGAGCTCAGCAGCGGTCCCATGTCCCACCATCTCCCTGCCTCCCCAGGATCAGGGTCTCAGCCACCTTTCTCAATTCCCACGGTTCCTCAGACCCCTCTCAGCCTCCTTGTTCCCCTCCCCACCCAGCAACCACTGTCATCTTCTGCCTTCAGTGCCTGCAGCGAGCACATCTATACCACCCCCACCCACAATCCAGGTACTTAGCCGTGTCCTGGCTCAGAGGTTGCAATACCCCTGAGGATGCCCACCTGCTATGGGTTAGAGGAGTGGGTCGAGGGGAAGAGTGGATGCTTTGCTTAATTTTCTTGCCCCAGCAGGGACACAGCACATCAGTCTGGTGACTGGCAGGAGAGACTGCAGCTGGTAGGCTGCACTTGCTCTGAGTCCCAGCGTACAGTCCCTGGGCACCTGTGAGTGTCTACCTTCACCCCAGGAGTATCCTCATGCATGATGTGAAACAGCAAATAAAAACCACTGTGACAAATCCAGAGAGAGACCGTGGAGGTAAGTGAAGAGCTTGTATTTTAGTACCTTTATTGGCTCTTCGTTCCTGCTTTTTGAACAAGGTCCCCCATATTTTCATTTTGCACTGGACCCTGAAAATTATGTGCCAGTCCTGGTATAAACTCATGATTTTCAATATATTTAAATTGATTCAGAAATAAATATTGATGTAAGTGTATGCATGCATATATGTGTCTGTACATCTGCATGCATCTAGCTCTGTCCACGGAGAGATCCTGAGAGTGGCCGCACAGTAGGAAAAATGAACACACTTAGCACCTGGACCTTGTCTTCTAAAAATTATTTTATTTATTTATTTATTTATTTATTTAGACAAGGTTTCACTCTGTCATTCAGGCTGGAGTGCAGTGGCACAAACACAGCTCACTGCAGCCTCAATCTCCTGGACTCAAGCAATCCTACCTCAGCTTCCCATGTAGCTGGGACTACAGGTATGCACCATCACACCCAGCTAATTAGCTTATTTGTTGTAAAGATGGAGTCTTGTTTTGTTGCCTAGGCTGGTCTCAAACTCCTGGGCTCAAGCGATCCTCTCACCTTGGCCTCCCAAAGTGCTGGGATTACAGGCATGAGCCGCCACACCTGGCCAGTTTCTAAAAATTATTTTCTGCTAAAAAGAACTGGAGATTTTTGGAGAAACAGCTAATTCCAGATCCAGGGCAAGATGAGTAGAAGACAAACCTGAGTACCTGTTCAGCCAAAAAAGAAGGAAGTACTCAAAGAATGATGGGGACATGTCAAGAGGACACGGAAGCCGGCAGGAAGAGGCTCCTACTGGCCACACAAAACACTTTTTAATTACAAAGGAAGAAAGAGTAACTTGATAGTGGAGAAGCCTGGCAGACACCACCTTAACTAGAATCAGAGTTAATGTCACCATTAAGGGAACAAATTGAAAACATGTGCTATGAAGAACACAGCATCACTTCAATGGTCTTCTCGCCAAAGACGCATAACCTGAATCTAATCATGAGAGAATGTCAGATTAATGTAAATGAGGGGCATTCCGCAAAATAACTGGTATATCAATAATATATCATATAATGTGTAATACTATATAGTATACACATATATACTATACTGTAATAGTATAGTATTTAATAGTATAATAGCACAGTATTATATAGTATAATACACTATATAACTATATAATACTATAATAGTATAGTATTACATAGCATAATATGCTGTATAATTATATAGTTATATAGCATATTATGCTATGTAATAATATATATAATAGTATTATATAGTATATACTATATAACAGTATAGCAGGATATTATACTATATAGTATTATATATACTACATATTGAATATATAATTGTTTTCTTTTGAAATATATATTTTATATGTATATATGTTTTCTTTTCTAAAATATATGTTTTTCTAGATCTTTTTAATGTACAAGTTATTTCAAATAGTCCTCTGAATTTTTCTTTTTTTTTTTTTTTTAAGAGATAAAGTCTGGCTCTGTTGCCCAGGCTGTAGTACAGTAGGCTCGAGTGATCGTCCCTCCTCGGTCTCCCAAGTAGCTGGTACTACACACAGGCAACACGATACTTGGCTAATTGTTTTTATTATTTTTTGGAGAGGCAGGGTCTTGCTATGTTCCCCAGGCTGGTCTCAAACTCCTGGGCTCAAGTGATCCTCCCACCTTGGTCTCCCAAAGTGTTGGGATTATAGGCATGAGCCACTGCCCCCAACCTAGTCTTCTGAATATTTACATGGGATCGAGTTTCAACATGAGTTTTGGAGGGGACAAATACTCAAACCAGAGCAATATAAAAGCCACTTATTAAAGATGTCTTTCTGTCAGAGTGGTCAAACTGATACCTTCATTAATTCAGTCACTGAATGCTGAAAGAGAATTCTAGGTAAAGGAAGAAATCATTCCAATTCGGGAGATCATAAAAAGATTATTTTGTTTGATCTTCCCAATAATCTTGTAAGAAGGTAAGTTTGCATGTTGGTATTTAACTGCCATTAATGTTGCAGGTTGCTAAAAAATGCTTACGGTACAGCTATTTTTCCCCCTTTGGGATTTGTCTACGCTGTTGGAGAGGGCAGGCCAAGGGATTCAGTTCTGCTGAAGGAACCAGGGAAAAAATGCTGTCCAAACCAACTGGGGTTTTGGCAATGAATGCACATTTGTTCACCAGTTGAGCATTTGTTTAGATTCCTCTGTTTTGAAAAATTAAGTGGTTCAGTATTTTAAATTTGTTCCTAAGCCCAGTATAATGAATGACCTTTCGTCTTCTTAGGTCACTGAAAAGAATTTTCTTGTGTTTGTGGCTAATTCCTCACTGGCAGAGGCCCAGACAGGGGACAGGAGGGACGCTCAGGCTGCTTAAGTCAAAAATAAACACAGGAGGAGGGAAGGACCCCGAATGTCCCGTGTTTGTTCATTTTCAATCATCCACACTGTCATGTGTGAGTTTGGGTGGTTTTGTATACAGAATAAGCTGTACACACATTCTAGGAAATAATTTTGAATGACTAAAGTTGCAATTTACCAAACCTTGTTTTCCTCTTGAGTTTTAATGTTTCCTTTTCAAATCTGTGATTCCATTTATAAGAATAGAATAACAAAAATCAGTCACTGTGTTTGAGAACGTCATTGATTAATATTTGGTCTCATTTATAAACGTAGCCTTCAAACATTTAACATTTAAATGCTTTCAAATACTTTAAACTGCATTTCTAAATTTGATATTCTGGACTTTGTTTTCAAGTACTTCAACTGTCCAACACTTCTGCTTTCTCAAGTAAGTACTTATAAGTCTAATAAATCACATTTCTACAAATCTTAAACTCTTAAATGTTCCAGTGGTTACATGTTAGCTTAGTAAGATTTCTGCTTTAAAATGGCACATTTAAGCAATGGTTTGATTCCATTTTAAGTTACGATTAACAAGTTTGACCAACATGTTGTTCTTATAGACCGAAGCCTCCTAAACATAAGGCTCTTAAAGTATATAAATTGTTAAATACAAATTATTCCTTTTTAACAAAAAGAATAGTAATTCAGTGATGCTGAATTTGTCAAATATGTCCATGCTTATTTCTGAATCTTATCTCTGTTACACATGCTTACAGATAAAATCACTTTCCCATGTAGGACATTCCTATAAATAACTTTAAATATTCCTGGAGTTTAAAGATGCTTCCCTCCTGGGAGATTATCATATTTCTGGGTACTCAAGGTTGCTTCCAACTAGACTTTTTAACCTGGGGTTTGTGAATAGAATTAAGGGGGTTCGTGAACTTGGATGGAAAAAAAGTATCTCTATTCTCACCAACCTCTAACTGAAATTTGGCATTCTCTTCACATATGAACACAAACAACAAACCACAATTGTGTTAGCAGGACCTGTGACTCTCTCACCAATAGAAATGATAGGTTTTGTTTTGTTTGTTTGTTTGTTTGTTTGTTTTTGAGACGGAGTCTTGCTCTGTCGCCCAGGCTGGAGTGCAGGGGCGCAATCTCGGCTCGCTGCAACCTCTACCTCCCAGGTTCAAGCGATTCTCCTGCCTCAGCTTCCCGAGTAGCTGGAATTACAGGTGTGTGCCACCATGTCCAGCTATTTTTTTTTTTTTTGTATTTTTTGTAGAGCTAGAGTTTTGCCACATTGGCCAGGCTGTCCTCCAACTCCTGACCTCAGGTGATCCACCCACCTCGGCCTCTCAAAGTGCTGGGATTACAGGTGATTTTTATATCACATTATAGTTGTTGTATCTCAAAATACCTTTTCTAGGCAGCACTAACTTTAAAATTAGCTTGCTGCTAGATCCTGTTATTTAATGCATTAATGAAGAAACTCACATGGCCATATCACAATATTTTCGTATTTATATTCACCATATAATTGAAATACAATAAACTGGAAATACTTAAAGTGTTAAATTTTTTACCATTTTTGACACATACACCATGAAACCATCACCACAATCAAGACACTGGACTTTTCCGTCACCCCCACCGGTTTCTCTGTGCCCCTCTGTAATCCATTCTTCCCTTCACTCCCACCCACAGGGGACCATTGATTTGCTTTGTGTCACTATACATTAGTTTACATGTTTAAGAAGTTTACATAAATGGTCCAGGCATGGTGGCTCACATATGTAATCCCAGCACTTTGGGAGGCTGAGGTGAACAGATCTCCTGATGTCAGAAATTCAAGACCAGCCTGGCCAACATAGTGAAACCTGTCCCTACAAAACATACAAAAATTAGCCGGGTGTGGTGGCACAAGCCTGTAGCCCCTGCTACTCGGGAGGCTGAGGTGGGAGAATTGCTGGAACCCAAAAGGCAGAGGTTGCAGTGAGCTCAGATCCTGAGATCACACCACTGCACTCCAGCCTGGGTGACAGAGTGAGACCTTGTCTCAAAAAAAAAAAAAAATTTTTTTTACATAAATGGAATCATGATTCTTTTTTGGTAGGGAAGGTTCTGCCTTTTTCACTCAACATCATGGTTTTGACATCCATCTGTGTTATATGTGTATCAATAGTTCATTCTTTTTTTATAATTTAATAGTCATCTATTGCATGGATATACCACAATTTGTTTATTCATTTACCTGCTGATGGACATTTAGGCTGTGTTTAGATTTGGGCTATTACAAACAAACTTGCTGTTAACAATCGTATACAAGTCAAGTCTTTGTGCGGATTTGTGTTTTCCTTCCTCTTGGGTGTCAAATAGGTGTGTCAGATGACAGAGGGATGTGCAACTTTTTAAGAAACTGCCAAACTGTTTTGCAAAGTGGTTACACCATTTGACATTCCCACCAGCAATGAATGAGAGTTCTAGCTACTCTACATCTTGCCAGCACTTGGTCTGGTCAATCTTTTTGTTAGCCAATATATTGAATACATGGTGGCATTTTATTAGAGTTTAATTTGCATTTCCTTGATTATTAATGTTGAGCATTTCTTTATGTGCCTATTGACCATTTGTATATCATCTTTTTGAAGTGCTGGTTTGAAATCTTTGCCCATTTTAAAAATTGAGTTAATTGTCTTCTTAATTGTTGAGTTGTAAAAGTTCCTCATAGATCTGTTATAGATTCCTTATAGATTCAGAAGATATGTCTGATACATCACATGTCTTTGATACTCAGAACATGTACAACACATGTATCAGACACATCTTCATATATCTGTTATAGATTCTGTTATATGGATAGATTCCTTATAATATAGATTCCTTATATGTGTGTATATAATATGTGTAGGCGTAATCTCAGCTACTCAGGAGGCTGAGGCAGGAGAATCACTTGAACCTGGGAGCCCGGGAGGCAGAGATTGCAGTGAGCCAAGATCACGCCACTGCACTCCAGCCTGGGCAAATGAACCAGACTCTGTCTCAAAAAAAAAAATTATAAAACTTCCAGAAGAAATCATTGCAACCTCAGGGTAGGCAAAGGTTTCTTCGAACACAAAAAGTACAAACCATGAAATAAAATATTGATAAACTGGACGACATCAAAATTTAAAACTTTCGTTCTTCAAAAGACAAAATTGAGAAAATAAAAGGCAAGCCATAGATTGGCAGAAATCTACCACATATATCAGAGACATTTTCTTATATCTGTTATAGATTCTGTTACAAGGATAGATTCCTTATAACAGAGATTCCTTATAACAGAATTGGAGGTTAGAAGCAAGATGGTTAAGTTGGATCTCTTTCACTGTCTCAGTCATAATTTTGCAAAGGTGGTTCCAGGCAGAGAGACCATCTGTCCCAGTTTGCTGGGGACAATCTTAGTTTATGCTTTGTTATTAATGCTCCTTTCGCTCTCAAAAGTGTCCCACTCTCAAAAGGTCTCTAGACCTCTGACCTTGAGGGACTCCTATAGTCTCTTCAGGTACTCCTTACGTCTTCAGGACCACAAAATCTTCTAGAATTTAGAACAATATCTGTTTGGGTTCTGGGGATCTCTGATGTCTCTCAGTCCTTGCTTCCGAGATAATTCCACCGACGCACGCTGAGATCAGTTGACTCCATTCACCATCCAAGACATTATATCCAGCTAAAAGCCAGCAAAAAGACAAGACAAATGTATTAAAAAGCCTTCTGGCTTCATTCTATTTGTTTTTACTCTCCTGGGAAAAGAGAATGCAAAAAGTGACAGATCTTGGAAGGAAATGGCCAGGAGGTGTAGAGATTCTTGTGCTTAGCTGAGAGGGCCTGCGTGGAGCTGGGTGAGGAGGTCACAGAGGAAGAACAGTTAGAGGAGAATGCTGTTTTAAACAGGGTGGTCAGGGTCTCTCTGGGGTAGAGGCATTTGAGCAGAGACCTGAATGGAGTGAGGGTGAAAACCATAGGACTATGTCAGGAAGGGGTAGTGCAGGCAGAAGGAGCAGCATGCCTGGGTGTCTCAAAGGTCCCTCTTCACATGAGTGAATAAACCTCTCCCACCGAACATTGGTGATCCTGAAATTCTGATGCTCTGCCAGAAAATGCACCCAAGAGTTGATTTCCCATTGTTTTAAATGGGAAACATTATAATGCATGACAGGTCAACCCAAGCCTCCAACACCCCAATCCTCACGGCCTAATCACTTCTTCAAGATCCTGGGCTCAAGAGATCCTCCCGCCTTGGCCTCCCCAGGTGCTGGCCCACTTTCTTGATAATGTTCTCTGCAGCAAAAAAGTTTTTAACTTTGATGAAGTCTAATTTATCTTTTGTTTGTTTGTTTGTTTGTTTTTTTGAGACAGAGTCTCACTCTGTTGCCCAGGCTGGAGTGCAGTGGCAAGATCTCAGCTCACTCTCTTAAAATAGAGCTAAGCACTTAAAATGCTGTCTTAGTCTGTTTGCTCTGCCATAACAAAATACCTGAGATTCTGGTATTTTATAAAGAACAGAAACTTATTTCTTATGGTTCTGGAGGATGAAAAGTTCAAGATCAAGGTGCCGGCAGGTTTGGTAGTCTGGTGAGAGCTGCTGTTTGCTTGCAACATGGCGCCTTGTTAGTGTGTCCTCCAAAGGAGAAGTTGAAGCAAGCCTCTATTTAAGAAGGACCTGAATCTCATTCACAAGGGAGGAACCCTCATGACCTAATCACCTCTTCAAGGACTCACTTTTTTTCTTTTCTTTTTTTTTTTTTTTTGAGACGGAGTCTTGCTCTGTCACCCAGGCTGGAGTGCAGTGGCACAATCTCGGCTCTCTGCAAGCTCCGCCTCCCAGGTTCACCCCATTCTCCTGCCTCAGCCTCCAGAGTAGCTGGGACTACTGGCACCCGCCACCACACCTGGCTAATTTTTTTTATTTTTTAGTAGAGATGGGGTTTCACCGTATTAGCCAGGATGGTCTCAATCTCCTGACCTCGTGATGCGCCCACCTCAGCCTCCCAAAGTGCTGAGATTACAGGCGTGAACCACCTCGCCCAGCCAGGACTCACTTCTTAATTCCATCACATTGGCCATTAAGTTTCAACTCCTGAATTTTGGAGGGGACACATTCAAACCACAGCACATGTCTACCAGTAAGTATCAAAGCAGTGAAATGTTTCAAACATAGCTTCCTGATCACCAAATCATCAGGAAAGTTTTCAACAAATAATTGGTTTGTCTGTGGCAACACAGCCACGTCTGATTGCATGTCCCTTTCATTGCTTCTTAGTGTACTTTTCTAAATGTGATTCTGATGTTCTCTCAGTGGTAGTTGACATGCTGCTTTTCCTGCATGGTGTTTTGATGGAGATGCTGACTCTAATTTGGGGGATACAAATATCAGTTTTTCTTTGTAAATATTCATCTGATAATTGTGAGAAATGTGCCTTCTATGAAGTTTGAGTATTAAAAACAAAGTCATTTTATTGGAAAACTACTTACTGAAGAGACATTTGAAACATCCCTGTATTTGTCTGCTTGGGTTAGGAAGGACGTGAGATTTCTCTCTCTCTGTCTCTCTCTCTCTTTTTTTTTTAATGTTTGCAAAAAGCCCCTGCCCATCCCCACATACATACTGTATCATAAACTGCCTTTTTTGTAAAGACTCTTGAGAAAATTTCTCACCTGTATCAATATCAGGCAAAACTCTGATTTGCCCAAGTCATTTGGTTTCTTTCTCATAGAGGAATTAAGAATCATGAACACTGGCTGGGCACAGTGGCTCACGCCTGTAATCCCAGCACTTTGGGAGGCCGAGGCAGGCGCATCACCTGAGGTTGGGAGTTCGAGACCAGCCTGACCAACATGGAGAAACCCCGCCTCTACTAAAAATACAAAAATTAACTGGGCATGGTGGTGCATGCCTGTAATCCCAGGTACTCAGGAGGCTGAGGCAGGAGAATCGCTTGATCCCAGGAGGCAGAGGTTGCAGTGAGCCGAGATTGCATCACTGCACTCTAGCCTGGGCAACGAGAGTGAAACTCTGCCTCAGAAAAAAAAAAAAAAAAAGAATCATGAACACTATGGAGCACTTTGAAATCCATGATTCTTAACCTTGACTCTTCAGAGCTTTGGGGGTTCCTTCAAGACCTTTACACATACCTACAGGAGAAAGGGGTGAGGCATAAGGCTGTGGCTGGGATCCTTCACCTCCTTTTTCCATACTGAACTTCTATACATACTAGATTTTAAACAAAGGAAAGTTTGAAAGCCACTGATGTAATTGATCACATTTCTGTCCTTGCAGTGGCTGCCTGGAAGCTCAGCATCTAATTCTCAGTTCTCCACTGACAAGTGTCCAGGACCTTCTAGCTCACATTTTGTGTGCAAACCTTACCTTGACTTTCTTTTGTTTTCTTTCCTGTTTCCCTGTTGTCTGCTTTTCTTGTTTTCTTTATTCTGCTGCCATATATATGGTTTTATATGTTGCCTCAAATCCTTTTTGGAACGAGCCAAGGTTTAAGTGAATGTATTTTAAAAAATTGAATGCTTTTTCTGTAGAGGTGACCTTTGCAGGTGGGAAAGGAATATGTTTAGAAAAAAGGCATGATTTGTCACGTAGAATTCATATGTGTGTTTGTAGGATATGTATATACATATCCTACAATGAATATACATACATTGGATATATTGTGAGGTTCATAGTTTTCAAAATTAATGTGTTTTTCTGGCTTTAGAGGGCATTTACTTGGAAGACTGGAGGGGGGGAAATGTGTTTTACTCCAAGGTAGGCATGACTGTGGACTACACCACAAAGAATCTGCTGTATGGCTTAGCGCTTTCAAATTTTGTTTGGGATTATTTTGCTGGTTGTTATCAAATGAGGACAAATACTTAACAAAGAGATAGCAAGGGAAGAAAGAGATAGAAAGGGGGTGCTTCTACATAGGAAGGTGGCTGAATTTTCAGGGTCTTGAATAAGCATTGGGGGCTTAAGTCCTATCAGCTTCTGCTCATCTGCTGTGACTCTGTGGTCAAGGTCTCACTCTCCCAAAGATAGGGATTCTCTTCCTCTGCTGTATATTGGAATCACCTAGGGAGCTTTAAAAAAGGATGATGCCGGCCAAGCACAGTGGCTCACACCTGTAATCCTAGCACTTTGGGAGGCCAAGATGGGTGGGTCACCTGAGGTCAGGAGTTCAAGAGCAGCCTGGCCAACATGAAGAAACCTTGTCTCCACTAAAAATACAAAACTTAGCTGGGCATGGTGGCGCATGCCTGTAATCCCAGCTACTTGGGAGGCTGAGGCAGGAGAATTGCTTGAATCCAGGAGGCGAAGGTTGCAGTGAGCCAAGATCACACCATTGCACTCCAGCCTGGGCGACAGAGTAAGGCTCCTTCTCAAAAAAAAAAAAAAAAAAAAAAAGGCAGATGCCACAGTTCCACCCCAGAGTCTGGTTTAATTGGTCTAGGATGGGGCCTCAGCATGGAGATTTTTAAAAGCTCTCCCTGGAGATTCTGTGCACCCAGAGTTGAGAATCACAGCGCTAAGAGAAGGAAAAATAAAATTAATAAGCACCTGCCTCCTGCTTATCTCTCAGGGGCGTTGGGGTGTGTCTGTAATTTATGAAATAATGGGCCAGATTCTGGGGAAGGAATAAAATGGTATGAAGGAAATAGATTAACCCTTTGCATTCTATAGGGTACCTTTGGTTAACAAGTGTTCAAGATTTTTCCCCATGAGCCACAGGAAGAAACATTTCACATCCTGACCAAAGATATAGATATAGATATGGATATAGATATAGATACAGATACATGTGTATATATATGTATATATGTATACGTATATATGATATACGTATACATATATACATATATATCTCTCCATTGTAAATTGAAAATATCCTAAGTTCAAAATGCATTTAATATGCCTAACCTACTGAACATCATAGCTCAGCCTAACCTACCTTAAATGCACTCAGAACACTTGCATTACCTCGCAGTTGGGCAAAATCATCTCATACAAAGCCTATTTTATAATACAGTTTTGAATATCTCATGAAATTTATCAAATATTTTGCTGAAAGTGAAAAATAGAATGGTTGTATGGGTATCTCAATTGTGGTTTCTACTGAATACACATCACTTTCACATCGTCATAAAGTCAAAAAAATCATTAAGTGAAACCATCATAAATTGGGGACCATATGTATACATTTAACTATATATAGGGGATCATATGTATATATGTAACTATATATGTATAGGTATGTATATATATTCTTACTGCATACAATTCACTTGATATTTCCTATTCCAGTCTATTCCTTTAGGAAAAAAAAATTAAGGTCCACAGGCCAAGACAAATTAAACACCTCTGAAGGTCATTAAGACGCTCAATTTATAATGACTTGGAGCACTTAGCAAAGATACTATGGGAAGTGAAGCTGTGTGTACAGTAATAATATTTGTTGAGCAATTGCTAGTGCCAGCTGCAGTCATAGTAGAAAGTGTTTTATGAGCATGAGCTCCGTGAATTTTCACAATAATAGTATAAGATGAGTACTGTTATTTTCACTTTAGTGATGAGAAAATCAAGGCCAAGTACATATGTACATTCTGCCTCTAGAAGCCAGAAGCAGAGCCATCTCCAAGCCTGCCGCGGCAGGCCCAAAGAAGAGAACAACCATGTTTACTGAATACATTTGCTTCTGTCTGAAGTTTGGGGAGTAGAAAGCGGAGTAAGCTATGACCAGAGGTGGGTCCGGGAATGGTGAGGCCTGATACATGTATAATTTGCAGCCCCTATTCAAGAAAAAGAGTACAAAATTATGAGTCCAAGATTAGATAAGAAAATGATTATTTCTTTAAATTAAGAAAAGAAATCACTACAAATTCAAATTTTAAGAAGCTGAAAATTACCACAAACATCACAAAATTCCCAACTCAACTTTCCTCCAAAATGCCAGCAGCCACCCGACACCACCCTACTCAAGGGCAAGTTGGGGGTGGGGAATCGGAGTGGAAAGACAGCGGTGTCTACTGCCTGCAGCCAAATGTCCAAAGCAAAGGACTTTTGTAAACTTTACATCAACAAGCCACCATCTGAACACTTTTCTAAGTTCCCTTAGAAAGGGGTCCAAGCACGTCAGGGGCCCAAGAACTTAACCTTCATCAGCTCCTGTAAACTTACAACTGGAATTGAAGACTGTTACAGCTCAAGAGCAAGGGCTTTGGAGTCAGCCAGGCCTGAATTTCATTCCTGGCTCAGCCACTTTCTGCCTTCTTTGAGCTTGGACCTGCTCATTTGTGAAATGAGTGTGCTGACAGCAGCTACCTTGGGGTCTCTCTTGGGGATTACATGAGATAAGGAAGAGTTGGGCATTGGATGAGCTTAAGGTTGCAAATAAAAATATAGGACCCCCGGTTACATTGGAATTTCGGAGACAAAAGAAATACTTTTTAAATATAAGTACGTACAACCAATCGCATAAGACATATACTGCAACTGATTCCTCGTTTCTCTGAAATTCAAATTCACCTGGGTGCCCTGTCTTTTACTGCACTTAAGAAATGACAGTGGTTGATATTGCTTTTGGATTGAAGCATCCTGGGTGTCCCACGGTGGAATTCATAGACATTAGAGAGTGGGTGACGGGCTAGGAAAGGCTGCATAGACTCCAATTAACACAGTTCATTGCCAGGGAGACTAAAAGGGGGGTGGCTATGAGAGGATGGAGTAAGTGGGGTGCCTTGATTTTCGCATGTAGGTGGAGGAGGCTATACCTCTCACTTTCACTAAACCAGTTAAGCTCTTGAGACCTCAGTTTCCTTAGCTGTAAAATGGGTGAAACATAGGGGAGACCCCTGAACCGTTCTCACCTAAATACCACACCAATGGCACTTCCTCATAATTCAGATGTCACCTCCTCAGAGAGGTCTTCCCTGACTGCTCTAGCTAAAATTACCGCCTCTCCTCCACTCCCCAACAGCAGATACATATATTATTTTTCTCCCTGTAACTCTAACTTTCTGAAACTGTCTTGCTTCTTTACTTGGTTATTTGTTTATGGTTTGCCTCTCCATGTGAATGCAAGTTCCGGGAGGGCAGAAAACTAGTCTGTCTTGTTCTAGCTGAGTCTCTCAGGAGTGGTACCTGGCACAGTAGATGCTCAATATATTTTGAATGAATGAATGGGTGGTTGAGTGAACGAATGTTAGTGTCACTATTGAGGTCCTCTCCGAGCCGTCGTTCCTTTCACAGGGGTCATGCCCGGGTTGCAGGGAGGATGTGCTGCCCCGGGGAGGGAGGAGGTGCGGGGTGTCGGTGGGTGGGGAGGAGGCTGGGCCCTGGCCTCTAGGACCGGCGAGAGTGAGCGCGCTCTGCTCGGCTGCAGGCTCAGGAAGCGGCGCGGCGGCAGCTGCTGGGCCAGAGCCCCGCGCCCTGCGTCCAGCCGCCGGGTGTGTGCGCCCGCGTAGCCCAGCGTCGCGCCTCGGCGCCCCCACGCGCCCACGCAGCGGCGCGGGGACCCGGGCGGGGGCAGAGGGAGGGCCCGGCCCAGGGAGGAGAAGGGGCCGGTCCTCCCCGCGCAGGCAGCAGCCGCGGCAGCCCAGGAGGCGGAGGCAGCGGCAACGGCAGAGACAGCAACGTGCCCGCCGCAGTCAGCCCGGCCTCGTCGGACCCGCACCGGCCCGCCCGCCCGCACCGCGTCGGGGCGCCCTCTCCACTGCGCGCGGTGAGTACCGCCCGCGGCGCCCACCCCAGGCCGCCCGCCGGGATTCGCCGGGCGGGGGGAGTTGTTCACCGGGACCCCCTCGCCCTGCGCCTCTTTCCGGCACTCGCCAAGCGGGGCCTCCGCAGCTGTCGGGACGTTCTGGGGCGCACGGGCCTCCCAGGGCCAGGAAGGCACAAGGGCAGAGGGGACAGCAGCAGAGCCCCTCGGGAAAGGCTCTCCCAGGCTCGGGGCCCCAGTTTCCCCATGCGCTTTGGGGCAACGACCCTGAAGTTTGCTCTCCCGCGCGCGGGACAAGTGCATGGCGCGCAGGCGGTGTAGACGCGGCTGGGTCCTTGGCGTTTTGTTCGATTATGGTCCCGGCGGTTCGCGATAAGGGGCGCTCCCCCAGTCCGCAAACTCAAGCCCTCAGGTAGTGTTTATGGGATAACCAAGAAGCAGAGCCAACCGCTGGAATCCCGGCTTGGGGCTGGAACGGCCCGCTGAGCCTTTGCCTTCTAGCTATTGATATATTTCTTTTCAAAAGTCCGTTTGCGCTCGGCCCGCTCTGGTTCAGGTCTGGGGCTTTGAACCCGGGCAGGGAATCCTGGCGCCTGCTGCGGGTAGAGTTGAAACTTAGAAAAGTTTACATCCGAAGGGTGTTTAGAAGGCGGCAAGGATTTCGTTGTAGTGGGAGAAAGTGGGAAATGGAATTGTTTTTCAGTCATGAAGTCTGGAGGTTAAACGGCCGTGCTGGTCCAGGCTCCTTCAATATATTCCTGCCTCCCTCCCCCCCCAGCAATAAATAGTTTATAAGCTCAAGGAATACTAGGAAAGCGTGACTGGTGAACGTACTCCTATCGCAAAATCCTCAGTGCGCTTTTCTCAGCTGTTGAACTGGAAGCGCCTTTTGCAGTGCGAGGTTCCTGCTTCCCCGAAGCCGAGGCTGAGAGTTGACAGCGTGCGCCCTGCCGCGGTCTGAATTCTTTTTAAAAAGCAAGACCGATGCTGCGTTTTTATGGATACCCTTTTCTTTTCTTTCCCCTTCCCCGAAATGCTATGTAATCTTTAATTACTTTTTAAAATATAACGTGGAGGTATAAATCACCCCGGTAAGAGGTACCTTTTAATTACGAGGTGCAGTGGAAGAGGTGAACATTGGAGTCTAGCTGTTAGCGAGGGCGGAGGGGCAGGAGGATGATTTACAAACATCATGTAAGAATTTGAGCACTGAATTATGTTTGAGTTAGGGAGATCCCTTACAAAGGAAATTATAACCAGTGGACAATTGTATTTCAAACCGAATTTATTAATTTCATGAGCCGTTTCTTGATTGAGTGAAATGTCTGTGACCATAATAGATACAGAACTAGTAAGCACCTTACCAGACTATGACCCATTTGTTAGCAACTAACATACACATGTAACCATCCTGCTTACAAAAAAAAAAAAAAAGAGGTACACAAAGAAAGTGGGAGGAGAGAACCTCTTTTTCAAAATAATCTTTGTGAAAGAATCTTTCACAATTTTACTCGATAAATAAATGTTCATTTTTTCCACTTGTCTTTCTTCATCCCCTTAAGCCCCTTCATCCTTTACATATCTTTGCATTTAGACACTCTCACACTTGGGTAAGTTCTTCTATAATTTATATAACAAATAACAAATGATAGTGGTTTGAATCTTGCTTTTGACTAAGCATTAAATTGTGTTTGTATTTAAAAAAATCTCCTTGCCTTCGTAGCAAACTCTTAACTTTTGCCATTGTGAAAAGACCAATGTGGTTAGATCCAGAAGAGCCTGAACTTTTTTTTACTTTAAAGCAGTTTATATGTCCCCATTCTCTTGTAACTTCAGCTTCACAATATCATTCACTATTTTATCTGAAAGGAATTGGCATTTTTCTTTTCTGTCTTAAAATAGCTCACCTGGTGTTGTGACCATGTGTATGAGAATACTCTATAAACACACAAATCAGTTCCCCAATATCAGAAAAACTAAAGGAAATATAAAATAAAAAGATGTGTATCTCAATACTTTAGGATTTTTTTTTAAAGTTTTCATCGCGTAAGTTTTAGAATCTTCTTTTCATGTCTTTTGTGTTGCATTAAACACATCATAAAGAGGTATGATTTGTTGACTTGTTATAGGATTACCATTTGGCAAAAACGCCCAAGACACGCTGTTTCAAATATGTGGTATTACTTCTGCTTTAAATTGCGTGTAAGAGATTGCAAACCTTGTTCCAGATGGATAAATTGATAAAATGCTAGCTGCTGTTGGGAGAATGGAAAAGCCCTCAGCAAAAAGGCTCTGTGGTGTAGCTAAGTACATTTTGAATTAGGGTGAGCAAGCTATGGAGACCCCAGCCGTTTGTGAAAAAATATACACAGTCCAAGCACGTCCACTTTAAGACGTTGTTGGATCCTCCGTGACAAGATGACTCCTTTCCCACAAAGAAGAAACCGTTTCCTTATTTTTTCAGTTACTTTTCCAAAGACAACTTGCATTGGGCGCAAGAGAGCAGAGTTATGCAGAAATCCAACCGTAACCAGCTCAGAGCGAGGACTCATTCTCTCTCCTTCCACCAGATGTTTTTTAGGTGTCCTCAGCTGGAATGCCCAGTTTGAAACTAATTAGGCCAGCAGTAAACTCCTTGTATAATAAAATCGCAGTCCGTAATGGTGAATAAGTGAGGTTCCCAGCCGCTTATGACAGATGCCTTTCTGGGCAGAGAGAGAAGAGAGCCTGTGGCTGTCAGGAGAAAATGAAGGGAGTGGAGGTGCCTTCTTTAGACACATGCCTTTCCTAAATATCCACGCACATCATCTCAGTGTGGAGGAGTGGAAGTTGCGACTGGGGTAGAGTTTTGTCTTTGCTGGGCAGGCCTCCTTCATACAAAGATGCTTGGGGGAGAATAAATTATAAGTATTAGGCAGTGTCTTCAGGTCTTAGGTGTATGCTGTGTGTGTGTGTGCAAAGGCTTGGGGAGAAGGATTGGTGTCACGTGCGGGGCAGGGTAAAAAACTTAACTGCTTCCCACCTGGGCACAAGATGAAAAGAAAGACTGCCTGGCCTGACATAAATTCCTTGGGAGAGAGGAGAACCTGCTCCCCCAGAGACTTTTGATAAAGGGAGAATTCGCCTAATGATGTGGTTCCCCTTATCTGTGAGGTTTGTGAGGGTGAAGGAGTTGGTTAGTCTGTTACCTCCAAAGGCTGGACTTTCTGACTGTTACTAAGACTGGGTTTTGTTGGTGGAAGGAACCGGGTTTTTTGGGTTTTTGTGTTGTTGGTTTTTTTTTTTTTTTTGGTTGTTTTTGTTGTTGTTTTTTTTAGCTAACTGTTCTGAAAAAGGAGCTGGTAGACTGTGCTCAAAAGGAATCTCTTTACAAAGAATTAATCCCAGAGTTAAGAAAACACAGCCTGTTGACAGAAAACACACACACACACACACACACACACACACCACAATTCTTCACTCACTCCCAACCCTCTTCCCTGATCTCCATCCCCCAATATCATAACAGCTTCCTGAATGGCCCACTTCTCCCCACTATCATTTGTGGCAGTTCAAACAGTCCTAAACATACAAAACAAAAAGAAGATTCTGGTAAGAAAACAATTAGCAGAGAATTCGCTGGAGACAATGCTTCGTTTTCACTGTTTGGAGATCGTAACTGGCCTAATGGTGTTTGACTAACACCCTTTTCTAGTCGGAGGAGGATAAACACCCCCTCCGTCAGGTGGTAAATACTTGAAGTGACAGTAACTGAGGCTGCAGACCCACTTGTGTTATTGTAAATGAATCAGAGGGGCAGGACCTTGTTCTTTACGGCGTGTGATTTAAAATCAGTTTTAAGGTACCTGCCAGGTGTATTTAGAGGAAAAGGCATGAAGGAAGCCACAGGCTTATACGTTCATTTTTAGTGCATATTTCTTTTTGTTCATTTTCATCCTATTGAGTTCCTTTGTCATTTCTCTGACTTGCAAATTATACCCTTCTGTTTAATAGTAATGACGAAAATAGCTGCTGTTTATTGAGAACTGGTATACCAGGCCTGCAGTCAGCTCTTCACGTGTCTTTTTAAAGTGGATTCTTGCCGCAACCCCTTGAGTATTATTATCATTATTTCAACTTTGTTAACAAGGAAACTGAGTCGCAGGTCAAATGACCGACACAGGGCCAGACTGAGTGAAAATGAAATCTAGGCTTTTGCTTCTCTGCAAAATATGCCTTATCCATGTGCAATACAAGCTTTGGCTCAAAACATTTCTGCTATCATTTCCTTTGGAGGAAGATGCTGAATTTGGATGGTTTTAAATGCACAGAACACAGTTATTTTCTGAACCTGCCCTGACGTTTTTTGCCACTGTCATTTGAAATGGGGAAACAAAATCATATTAAATATTTAGAAACACAAATACAAACCTCTGTGAGCCATGACCCTTAGCCGGTTGGGTATGGTTCTGTAAAGGAAAATGATGGTTTATTTAAGGGCTAATTTGATTTATTCCTTCGATACTAACACTACGCATTTCAGGTCCTAAAAAGAGTCGATAAATTTACCGGCAGTGGAGAGGCCCTAAAACATTACGGTAGGCGCAGCCCAAGTCAAGTTTACCGGAAGGTGCTGGATCGCTATGGGTGGGTGTTGTTTCGGGGTTAGATTTTAAACATTTGGAGAGCAAAGAATAATTTGGAACAGGTGGTGCCGAGAGTCAGGTAGCTGGAATGATTTATCTTTGCCTCTTTGAACGTTAAGGGAGGCCACTGGTTGCCTGAATCTGGAACCAGCAGGCTGCGGGTCGGTGGGGGCTGAGAGACTCGTCTTTGGGACAGAATTTGGCAGGATCCAGGGGCTTCGTCAGCGCTGTCATCGCCTTTGGATGATAGTAGTCAGAACACAGTTGTGCCTGCTCGTGCATTTTTGAAAAGTCTGCCTCTGCCTTCAGATATATGCAGAAATCTAAAACAGGAACTTAGATGCGGGGCAATGCCAATTTAAACATCTTTAAAAATGAACAAAGTATGTAATAGAGGTTAGAAACTCTTTTGTCATTTGGTATCAATAGTGTTGTGTCAGTAACATGAAAATGTGTGTAATTTCAATGGCATTGCACTTTCTTCTTTTTTCCTTTTGAGTATCTAGTAAAGTTACATTTTTTAAAAGTCTGTGTTCCCAGATGTAATAGATACGAACGTATCTACTTGCAGTCATTCAGAGGAGAATTGTCAACTCTCTGCTAATGTAACTAAAGGAAAAATGATAAAATCAACATATTTTTCCCCAAAGAACGAGGAACTGGAGGGTTTGACTACTGTATATGGCAACTTACTTTTGTCTCGCGTCAGCTAAATCTGTCAGTTCCCCTTTCTTTTCTATTCATCTCCCAAGAATGGCCTTTCATAACTGAAATACACGTGTATTAGCCAAAAGACATTTTAATTTTGTAAAGAAAAATCATGCCAGAGACAGCCGGGTCTGTTTCAACCATTATTGTTTCTGCAGCATGCATACTTTGGGTTTCATGGTAAGATGTGGGTTTGTCAAGAAAGAAAATTACAGCAAGAAGCTATGCTGAAAATATATACACTTCTGTTTAAGAAATGAGAAAAACACAGAAAAATTCCACACAGTAATTGCTTTTACGTGAGTTTTAAATGTCATTGTTTGACTTATGTCAAAAAGCCCCCTTAGCCAGTTCTCTCATACTCCGTTACCAAATATCTCACCTTAAAAACAGCAAATGTTGGACTTCATTTTGATGATCTTTGAGGCTTTCAGAGATATCCTTAGTCCTAGTGGAAACATTCCAAATTTTTAGATTGTGCAGGCCATTTTTTTAAGGTTACTTAGATATCGATTTTATTTTCTTGACCCAAAATGAGAAAACACGGGGAATTCTCAAAAGCTTTTTACAGGCTGCTATTATGAGAAGAGAAGCCAAACCAACATGTATTAGGTCATGCGCTTGAAGTGCATAAATAAGCCCTATGAAGGTCACCAAACAGGGTGAAAACCACTAGTTCTCGTTACCTTGGCCAACTCTAAATTCCTGCCTGTTAGACGTGTTTGGTTGAAGTGGACGCAGAAAGCGGGTTTCTGAGCCCGTGGTTGAAAGATCTCAATTTGACTTGGGTCCTCAAGGCATCTTTGTGGTAAAGGGAGATAGGAAAGCTGAAATTCTGGTCTCCTCCCCATGGCTCCCTCTCACGGTTCCGGAGAAAAAGCAGGTACTGGGGCCTTCTCTTACTCCAAAGCAGATGTTTCCTACCTGGTATTCGGATATGCGGAAGTCAGAAGCTGAAAATAAAATGAAATGAAAATGTTCCTTCTGGTCAGTTTCTTCACCTCCCATTCCCTTCCTATAGTCACTTTGTGGTTAAGGTATTCATGGTTTCCAAAACAATTTTTTGTTCCCACTATGTTTTCTAGCATTTAAGATGCAAGGTATAAGTACACACCTTTAAATCTCTATTGATTGGCAGCTTCCTGAAATACAGAATCAGAGAGCGTGTCCACCACGTCCTGAGTTTGGTACCAACCCAGGTGCTGATGGAAATTCCAAGTAGGGAGAAAACGTCCTCTTGGGAGAGGCAGGGTGTCAGCGCAAAGAGGTTATTTTCTTTTGTGGGTGTGTATTATTTGCACATATCAGGACTTTTGTTTCAGGGTGTTCTAGAAACATTGATCTCTCCAGCAAAGTTCTGCGTGTCCTTCTTGGTTGGGAAGGGAGTGGAGAGGAAGGAGCCCTGAGGAGAATCGTGCACCTCTGGCCTTTTGTGTGACTCCTAGAGTAGAGGGAAGCCTCCGCTGCTCGGAAGGTGTCACGTGGTATAACAAGTTGTGACTTGTGCCTGTGTTGTCAACAGAGGTTTAGCCCCGTCCAGACATGAAAAAGAATGGAGCCCCGAAGATGATTCACCTCCAGTCTGCGATGGGCCCAAGCTGTCCAGTGCTCTCCTCTTGCTAAATAGACCATACTCCCTGGAGGAGTTAATGGCTGGGGTGTGGAGAGAAGAGGGGTAGGAGGGGAGAAAGAATGCCTTAAACTCAGCAAATGTCTAAAACGCTCAAAATGTCTCAGCATTGCTCAGGCACCCACAAGAAAGACAAACTGATAAAAGGACATAGAATCAGGCTTTTTTTGAGGGGGAAGCACAGAGAGGTTGGGGGATTGCTAGAGGTTTGATCTAGAGTGGACAATTTTTCTAACACCTTGGGACCCCCGGGGCACCTTGAGGAACCCGATTTTGGAAATGTCTTCCTGTAGCCTTGCTGTCATTCCTTTGTGCTTATTTTTAGTGAATTAGTTTTGGGGATTTTCTTTTGTTTTTAAGAAAACACAGAGTTGTAAGACTTGTTTGGGAATCACAGGTTTTATTGAACACTTATTATTTATTGAATATTTATTATGTCCCAGGCATTGTGCTGTGGAAATACTTTATATGTTTTGTCTCCAAATGGCAGTAGATGGAACGTGCTGTTATTATTATTTCTATTTTACAGATGTGGAAACTGAGTCTGGAGAGTAACTTGTCCAGGATCACATGGCTTATGCCAGAGCCAGGATTAAACCCAGTTTTGATTCCTAACCACTAGGATGTCCAGCCTGCTCCCTTGGTATAACAAGAACTTCCCTTTCTCCATCTGTCTGCCCTGGAGAGCTAGATTTTAAAGTCATTTTCCACTTGCATTGCCTTATGGATATTTATTGATGGTTAGGTACAAAAATCAGGTTGAGAAAGTAAGAGACGCCAGCAGATTCTCACAAGATTTTGAATCTGCCCTTGTAGAAATGAATGAATGTTTCAAGCTGGACCTATGGAAATGGTCGTAGCATCACTGCAGTTAGTGGCCTAAGCCATTGCTTACAGCTGCTCTTGCCCTATAACCGCAGAGTTGAACAGCCGTACTACAAAGACCATACGGCCTGCAAAGACTATCTGGCCCTTTACAGAAAAAGTTTGCTGACCTCTAAGCTATTGCAATATGACAAGACAATCCTTGTAGACCAGAAATAACATGCACTTGGGACATTTCGTATACCATTTCAATGATTTATTATTTATCAAGTGCCTCCAATGTGCTTGACACATTGCACAGTGATAGGGGAAAATTACAAGTGACTTCATTCCTTCATCCATTTACTTAACGACACTTATTTAGCTGTGTTCTGGGCCGTTTACTGGAGAGCCAGAGGTGAGAAGGACCAAATCCAGCATCTCCGGTAGGAGGATCCCAATGTGTTCTCACCAGTATCCCATGGCCTCTTCTTTCCTGAGGGTGCAGAGGGTGTTGACATGACTTTTTGAGCTTTCTAATGTTTGAGCAGCACAATGGAAGCAACACCTCAGTCTGTAGACCCTCACCCACAGAAGCTATGCCTGGTTCAGTAAGAGCAGTGCCTCGGCTTCTGCACCTGAAACCGCACTAGGCATATAGGACTTACCAGTGCCCCACGCTTACTCAGCCGACAGCAACTCTCTGCTTCCCTCAATGCGTTGTGCAGAATGAGGAGGAACGTAGAGAATCAGACTTCCCGAACCTCAGCCTGGGTACTGACTTTCAGCCTCGAGATTAAGAGCTTGAGTCCAGGAGCCAGGCTGCTCAGGTTACACTTCCCTCAGTGTTAACGTACTCCTGTGTTTAGCTTGGGGGTAAGTTACCAGACTTTTCAGTGCCTCAGTTTCTTCGTCTGTAAAGCAGGGTGAATAATAACGCACCTTCCTCAGAAAGCTATCGTGGAGATTGAGTTAATAAACATGAAGTGTTTGGAACTACGGCTGGCAAGTGGTATGAATTATATCAGTGTCAGCTACAGTTATTATTATTATTTATGAATTTGACCCAAAGCAAATTACTTAGACTCTTTGGGATGATAATAATAATAGTAACAACAATAATAAAATAACTTTTCATAGTGCCATTGTGAGAATATAAATGAGGCGATACATGGAAAACACTTAGCTTTGCTACACTGCCTGCCTCCATTCAATGTTCAATGAGCTAGCTATTGAGATTATGGGGAACTGCGCACTGGATCAGTGTGGTATCTATAAGCTATTGATCAGTTGAGTCATTTTAGGTATCGAGAGAATGTTGGGCAGTGGTCGATAGCACAGGCCCTGGACTCAGACAGATCTGGTCTGAGCCTGAGTCAGTCCATCACTCACGGGCTGCCATCTCCAGCAGGGGTCTGACCCTCTCAACGTCCCAGACATCGGAGACAGCAGTTAACTGTTCCTGGGGTGGTTGGGAGGCTTAAAAGAGTGGCTGGCACAGCGAGCACAGAGCAGGGTGTTTGGCACATAGTAAGCACTCAATAAATGGTAGCTTGTATTATTATCACCCCCATTTCTTGCTGTACTCCCACCCCCAAGAAAGCACTGAACATTAGTAAATTTTAATTTGAAAATAAAAGAACACATTTTAAAACTGCCAAACAGATTTAAAATAATATTCATTACACAAAATTAAAATATTCTATTAAAGCCAGACTTTGGGCTCAGACCAAATTTTTATAACCCAAGCTTAAAGGCCAGGGAGTCCCCCAGCCACAATGGGGACATTGTGATTGAACTTGAGACTTCAACGCTGCTATTGAGCAGTCTTTGAAATGCACGTTTCCCCTAAAATAAAAGGGAAGTAATGGGAAGGAAAAAAATGAGGTTCCTGCTCCCCTCAACAAGCCTTAATGAATTGGAAAAGAAAAACAAAATATTTCTCATTTTTCTCCTGCTACTCGATCCTGCCAAAGACGCACGGCCCCTCCTAACCCTGGCTTTGAATGGTGCCCACTCAGAACCTTCCAGATCTGATATGCTATACGAGCAAACCTAATCTAAGTTGTAACATTGTAGTCTTCACCAGGTTTTACAGATGGCGGAGTGTATCACTGGGAATCCAGAATGGGGAGCCCAAATTCCTAGGTTCAAGTCCTAGTTCTGCCTCAGTTTCCCTATTCACAAAACAGAGATATTCCTCCTACTGCATAAAGTGGTGGTGGGAGTCTGAACGGTTAGCTCTCCCCATGGATGTTTTAATCTTCTGCTGTTACCTAATGAATGAAACTTGCCCTGAGTTCTGGGACTTTGAAAAATTAAAGTATACAGGTATGCCTCTGAGAGTTACAAATAAAAAAAAGTCTATTCAGGGAGGAGAATGGAGGAGGGAAGAAGGAGACATAAAAATGGCTCACAGGAGTTATTATGTGACAGACACTTTCACAAAGCTCATTTAATCCTCTCAAAAAAAAAATCCATGATATAGATGTGTCCATTTAACAAACATGGAAACAGAGACTTGGACAGATCAAGTGACTGCCCAGCGGCATTCCATTCCAGGTCTGTGTGACCCAAAGCATGGGCCTGTTGTACCACATGACCCACAGCCCTCCTGGAACAAGGTCACAAACAATCATGGTGGACTGGAGAGACTCCCCTGACCAATCAGTTATTTATGATCTATTCTTACATTTCAATAGCATCCTTCATCCTCAATGAGCCTGAGCTGCTGTGGCCTTTTACCCCACATTCCATTGAGAACCAGTAGATTTTTTCTTGAACAGCACATGGAAAAAGTAACGTAAGTGGGTTGCAAAATCCTTTTCTGGATGAACTCCTTCAAGAATCCCTGCCATTTCTTGCCAACCAGAATGAAGTGACTTCCTCCTCAGACCAGGCCAGGCCCTTGGCTATGGTGTGGGACCATGAGACAGAGTTGTCTGAGGCTGGGCAGCTCCTGGAGAGGGTATGGGGTCCCCTCTATCGCCAACCTGCTGTGTGTCTTCGGGCAGATCACAAGAGCCCTCTGAGCCCCAATCTCCTCATCAGCCCATGGAGCAGACACCTTCTATATGAGATTTGTTATATGACTTAAATAAAATGACAGTGGAATACTTAGGGTACTGTGGAATTGGACCCATTCCCAGGAGTACTCAAAGAAAGGGGAGAAAATGAAAGTTACTTGCCCTAGGCACATTCCTTACTGTTCTTCAGGTAGCTACCGTTTGGGGACTTTAGACATTCTGGAAGAGTCTGTTAGTCTCTGAAGGGCAGACTTCTTTTTAATGATGTGGACACCCTTTGCACATTAACTTGAAATGTACATGAACATTTTTTTCTTTAGAGTTCTGTCTCTATCTTATTATGCATTTGGAAAAGATATAAAAAGCATTTGAAACAAATGGTTTTACAATTTTTTACTGCTTAAGACAAAAATGGTTTAAAAACCAAGTCCATCAAGTAATTGATAGCAAAAGTGGCACACAGCCATGGCAGAGTTCATGAAAGTTTCAGAAACACGAATCTGATGATATGAAGTTTTCCCTGTGATCTATTCATTTAAAATAAAACATTTTAGTTTTAAAACTCATCCCCGCAGGCTGCCTACGACAAATTCCACCCAAATACCCAGAACCTTTTACTAACCAGAATTGCAATGCTGTGCTGTTTTCAGGGGAATAAAATGAAACAAATGCAGTCTCTTAGGAACATTGGTAAAGTCGTGTCAGAGTACATCAGTGTCCAGGCACATCTAGTCTGTGTCTTGTATCTTTGAAAGAAGAATAACTAACCTTTGGATGACTGTAATGTTGATAAAAAATAATCTCTGAGGGCTAACTTTATGCCGGGATATGTTCCGAAAGATTATAGGCATTAACTCATTTATTCCTTGCAATAATTCTACAATGAAAGTACTGTTACTATTCCCAGTTTAAGTGAGAAAAGTAAGACACAGAGAGGCCAAGTGACTTGTTCAAGGTCACCCAGCAAGTGCAGGGGTAGAGCCAGGCTTTGTATGTGGGAGTATGGTTCTAGAGTTTGTCTTCATAACCCCTGACTTCCCTGATTCTTTAACCACCATAAAAAATTAAACTCTTTGACCCTCACTTACTTGCACAATGAATTAATTAAGGACAGGCATGAGAAGGGGCTGAAAGCGATGTTAAATCTCAATTATAATTTTTCACTTTCTTACAAGGATGTATTTGCGTATTCCATTATCTTTAGGGTACAGTACACTACAGAAGCCAGTCTCTCCACATTCAAATCCACAGTCTACCACTTACTAGCCTTGGGCTTCCTTCACCTCTGTCAGCCTCAGTTTCCCCATTGATGACATGAAAATAACGGACTCTGCATAACAAATGCATTGAAGACCATGAGACACACACAGTGATTGTTAAAAGCTATTGATTACCTGTGGAAGAAAAATTAAGTCTAGAAATCATATCTTCCTACAGGGCACAAATGCAGTTTGGTATAGTTTGGAGTGAAAAAGAAGGGAAAACTGCCTGAGCTGTGAGGTTCAAGCTGGAAAATAGCTCAGGTTTTTCCAGATGCCTTAAGACTGAGCCAAAGAGACCGGCTTTCCATGTCTCCACATGAGAAGTTACCGAGCTAAGTCCTCAACAGGCAGCCTACAAGCCATCGATGTTAGAATCTGTCCAGGTGAGGAAGCAGCAGCCTGCGGGAGGGTCTTGCCCATGGCCACGTGGCCAGTCTGTGGCAGAGTGGGGACTCCCCACCCTGTTTCAAGACGAGTGAGGGATCTTGGGTAGCATGGGTCAGAGGCGGAGAGGAACACATAAAAAGAAGCGTGAGGCCAGGCGCAGTGGCTCACACACGTAACCCCAGCGCTTTGGGAGGCCAAGGCAGGCGGATTGCTTGAAGTCAGAAGTTCGAGACCAGCCTGGCCAACATGGTGAAATCCCATGTCTACTAAAAATAAAACAATTAGCCAGGTATGGTGGCCCGCGTCTGTAGTCCCAGCTACTGGAGAGGCTGAGGCAGGAGAGTTGCTTGAGCCCAGGAGGTGGAGGTTGCAGTGAGCCGAGATGGTGCCACTGCCAGCCTGGGTGACAGAGGGAGACTCCATCTGAAAACAAACAAACAAACAACAAACAAGTGTGCCTGGAGCGACTGTCTATGCAAACTCTGACATCAGCTCTAGGCTCTAGTTTCATGGTTTTCATTTTATTTCTTGTTCCCTTCTTTACATTGGGGAAAATGTGTTTTTCTCTAGAAGCAACTACCTGGTTCTCAGTGGCAAGGTGCGCAGACTTTCTGGGTCTTCCGTTCACCTTTCTCCTCCACTGTGCCTCCCGCTTCCATTTCCTCTTCAGTATGGAAACGGCACTTATTTATTCATTCATTCAAAAATATGTATTGAGCACCTGCTGTGTGCCAGGCCCTACTCTGGACGTGGGGAATGCAGTCAAGAACAAAAATGACCAGTCTCCTTCCTTGTGGAGCCACAGTTAAGTAGGAGAGAGAAAATAAACATATATGTATATAAGGTACGCAGAATATCAAATGATAAGTCCATGGAGAAAAAAGGTCAAGAGAAGGTGACGAGAACATGCCCAGGGGAGGCGAGAGGAATGCAGCGCTGAAGGAATGTGGGAGAACATTCTAGAAAGAAGCGGTAGCAAGGACAAAAGTCCTGAGTTGGGAGCAGTCAGTGAACAAGGAGGGCAGGGAAGATGAGGCCAGTTCTGGTAGGGCCTTGCTGAGAGAATCCAGCTGCCGTTCTGCGTCAATCAGTCATGTCCAGAGTCAAAATTATCGTAATTTAAAAATGATTTTTCAAAGTACATAGAGCCTAAATCTGAAATCAATGACTGCAACCACAGATACCCAGAGAACCCAAACAGGTAAGAATTAGTGGAGTAGGTATGCTAATAGCAGGACTCCACCCGGTGCCATTCAGGAATGGTCTCCGTGTTGCTAGGTGTTCTGATTTTTCAAAATCTGAATTTTTAAGAGAAATGTCCCACTTTTAAAATCACCATGAGGAACCACCAGAAATATACCTCCAGGCTCATAGTGTACGATCCCTCTCCCAAACATCGACACAGACCCTGGGAATCAAATTTCAGTGAAAAGGCACTAAGCCTGTCTCCCGCACTGTTTTTTTTTTTTTTTTTTTTTTACCAATTCCTGACCAGAAAGGATGCCAAGAGATGCTAAAAATTGTTTCCAGGAAAAAGTAGGACTTGAATCTCATGGGGATGAGGCTGAGACTTCTTCCAAGGAGCAATCAGCTTGCTTCATTATTATGTCTTTCTCAGGAGTTTTTCCTGATCTCCGCTCATCATGGGGAAAGGCAAGATGGTCCAAATCTATCCTCCTTCGGGTTTTCATTAGTTTCTTGATGATGATTATTATGTCATCTGGGGTTGATTTAAGAGTGGTGAAATGTTTGCAGGTCTCATAAATGGTTGTCAGCCACTGTTTAGAATGGCAAAGAACTTCTTGTGTTGTTCCCATTGCAAGGAGTGGGGTGATAGTTTCCAATGGCTACAGACAAAAGGGGGATAGTGGGTTCTGAAGCCTTTTACAAGAGGAGATTGGAAAGTTGAGTAATTCAATGGGGGTGCAGGTGGGAGGCAGTAAGGAAAGCTCCAGGAGCTTTTTAAGACCTGAGATGCCTACATTGACAATACTGAAATCATCGTCGGCCTCCCCAGCCCCAAAGCTGGGCTTAAGCAAAATCCCAGCCAGTGGTCGCCTTAGCTGTGGAGATTGCTCCAGATGTAAGTGACAAAAAAAACTTACTTCTGAGTTGGTTTAAGAAAAAAGAAAATGTATTGCCTTGGGAAATGAAAAGTTTGAGGAGGGCTGGTTTCAGGTACAGCTGGTTCAAGAGCTCAGATGCAGGTCATGTGCCCATCTCTTAATCAGTCTCTCTGTTCAAGAGGATTCTGTACTGTGCCACCTGTGGAGCTGTGGATGGAGTGAGAGAAAGGTAGATTTCCAAAGTGAAATCGGCAGCATTTTCTGGAAGTGTGGGTGGACTGGTTCCTTATATCCCCCAAAACTGTACCTATAGGTATGCCTTCTCCACCCCTCTCCTCCTGGACTACAGTGCTGCTTATGAAATTTGTGCTTTTTCCAGGCACCATGTTATACTCTTTGTGTGCATGTTTTACTTTTCTCCTCAAACATTCTTACTAGGTCAGTATTTTTAAGACCTGCTACTATTCTGCCCTCCACATGCTCTTCCCCATGGGCCTGGAAGATTATCTTTTATTTCAAGTAAGGGTGTTTGTCTTACTTATTTAAAGTAAGGATGTTCATCTTAAGGGTGGGTCATCTGTATTTGTCTGTTCTTGCACTGCTATAAAGAAATACCTGAGGCTGGGTAATTTGCAAAGAAAAGAGTTTTAATTGGCTCCCAGTTCCACAGGCTGTACAGGAAGCATGTTACTGGCATCTGCTCAGCTTCTGGGGAGGCCTCAGGAAACTTACAATCATGGTGGGAGACGAAGAGGAAGCAGGCACGACTTACATGGTGGAGCAAGAGGAAGAGAGAGAAAGAGGCGGGAGGTGCCACACTGTTGTAAACAACCAGGTCTTATGAGAACTCTGTCACAAGAACAGCACCAAAGGGGAAAATCCAATCCCCCTTGATCCAATCACCTCCTACCAGACCCCACCTACAACACTGGAGATTCCATTTCAACATGAGACTTGGGTGTGGACACGCATCCAAACCATCTCATCATCTCTTTTCATGGTCTCTGGTACAAAAGTTGAGGCACTCCAGCCAAGCATAGGACATGCGCTGGGCTTCAGAGGATAAGTGAGAGATGAATCAGGATCACTAGGAGTAGAAGGTTTACCCTAGCAATGCACGCATTCCCAGGCCCCTGATGGTCAGCCTGGATTTCTTTTTCTGCTCTGAGCTTTTGCTCCCGTTGCTGCCTGTATTGAACTTTCTCATGCTCCATCTAGGGGCATGGCAGTAACATCGGGTACACACAGAGCTTGCACACTGGCAATCAAGATGTGTTTTGTTTGGTCTGCAGATCATTTAAAAAATAGAATGGAGCCAACTTTGAAGATCTGGATCTTTCACACAAAAATGTAGATTGCTGGCTCCCATTAAAACATCACAAGATCTGTCAACACTGTGCCCACATTTCCACATTACCGCAGTTGACTGGGGCTGGGAACTGTCTGTCCCTTTTAGGTGGATAAGTTAGTTCACCCAAGTCCTCACCTTTCCCTATAGTCTCTCCAACACCGAGGTTCAGGTTAGTTACCATTTACCGTTGGGACCATGCTGTTGGCTCTCCTAGAGTAGATTTAAGACAGAAAAGAAATCTTTCCTATATCTAGATCTCCATTAGAAGTATGAAAATGAAGTGTAAACCAAGGTGGTCCTTGGTATTTACAAAAAGGAGAAAGCATCTGTCTTCAGGTAACACAGGGTTTCTCAACTTTGGCACTATTAAGATTTGGAGCTGGATAATTTGTGTGTGTGTGTGTGTGTGTGTGTGTGTGTGTCCACCCTGTATACTCTAGGATGGCATTTAACATGTCCATGTGGACATCATGCACCATCTAGAAGTAAATAGGTCCCTGTGCTCTAGGCGCTCACCACCAGGTTGGTACAAAGAGTTACCATAAGTGAGGAAAGCTGTTCTTCTGCATGGCACCCGGGCAGGCTCAGCATTGGCAGTAGAGGTTATGAGTTGGCTGATTTTTGATTTAGTCCTAGGTGGACTTGCCAACCATTGAGGCTGTTTATGATCGCCTGTTTGAGATGTTATAGAAGGAATTCAGTGTTGAATGAGAGGTTAAACTATTTTAAAGAGTCTTTGGAGAATTTCTTAACTCTTAGCTGAGTGAGGCCATGGTGGATGCTACTTGCAAAAAGTTTGAAAGTAGCATGGATGGAACTGGAGGTCATTATGTTAAGTGAAATAAGCCAGATGCAGAAACACAAATATCTCATGTTCCCATTTGTGTGTGGGAGCTGGAAAACTCGATCTCGTGGAGATAAAGAGTAGAATGAGGGTTCCCAGAGGCTGGAAAGGTGGGGGTGATGAAGAGAAGTTGGCTAATGGGTACAAACATACAGCTACATAGAAAGAAAAGTTCTAGTGTTCAAAAGCACAGTAGGGTGACTGTAGTCAACAATATGTTCTATATCAAAATAGCTGGAAGAAAAGATTGAAATGTTCCCAACACAAAGCAATGTTAAATGTTTGAGGTGACGGATATTCTAAATACCCTGATTTGATCATCACACATTGTATGCATGTATCAAAATATCACATGGACCCCCCATAAATACATACAATTGTTATGTATCAATAAATAATCTTGCAAATAGAAGGTGGAGCATGGGCAGTGGTTGGGCTTATTGGAGAGTGAGCAGAAGGACCAAATGACCTCTGGATGTCTCTTATGTCTCCTCCAGCTCTGGTTCTGTGAGCTGAGGCTTAGTGAGTTTCAAAATGTTGCCTACTACATGTTCGCAACTGCTAACCGTGGTCTACCATGGAAACTCAAAGGCATGGATATTCAGGGAGGAATCTTATTTTTCCCTAGGCTAGTACTGTGTACGAGGTGAGACTTTTTTTTCTTTTTGGCCTTCCCCTAGTGTTACAAATCCTGTCGAGTGTCTGAAATACCATCCATGTGAAGGTTTCCCATGATAACTGTAACAGCTGCCATTCATCCATTCAACACATATTTATTGAACACCTCTATGAGGCAGCCACTGTTCCAGGCACTTGGCAAGCAGCTATGTACAAAACTGACAAGTCCTTGCCCTCATGGAGCTTTTGTTTAGGGGGGAAAGAAGATAGACAATAAAAAAGCAAATAGTAAGACAGTCTTGGCATTGCTATGGGGAAAAAGTAAGTAGAGGGGAGGGAGGTTGATGGGAAACATTGAGGTAGAACAGGGAAGAGGAATTTTTAATTTTAATTTTAAATAGGGTGGCCACTGTGATGGCATGCTGGTAAACTGGTTCTCTGGAAATTAAAGGTCCTGATTTGTAGCCTCTGCCACTTACAGTGCTGTAAATACTCCCACCATGGTCACTTACAGCCCAACAGTGATTTTAACAAGGAGTTCACAACATTCATGCACATTTAACAATTGTTTCTTGCAGGCTGGTACAGGCTGGCTGCAGCACATCACTGGCAGGCAAGGCCTCCCTGAAACTATCTGGCAGAAGAGCCCACACAGAAGCTCTGAGTGGGGTTGTGCCTGGTGTGTTCAGGAATGACCAGGAGTTCATTGTGGCTGGAGCTGAGTGAGAGGAGAGGGGCAGGAGATGTAGTTAGGGAAGTAGCCAGGGGCAGATAATGTAGGGTGTTTGAGGCCAGGGTCAGATTTTTGGCTTCTAAGCTGAGTGAGGTGGGAGTCCCTGGAGGAATGGGATCTGAGCAGAGGAAGGACATGATCTGCCTTAAGTAGAGCAGAACTCCTCTGGCTGCCAAGAGAACAGACTGCAGGGGTCAGAGGGTGGGGCAGGAAAACCGTTAAGAGACTGTTCAGACAGGGAGGTGACGGTGACTTGGACCAGGGTGGTGGCAGTAGGATCAGGGAGAAGAGTTGGATTCTAGATATGTTTTTAAGATAGAGCCGATGGAATTTGCTGAGGGATTGGCTCTGGGAAGGGATATGAAGAGAGGAGTCCAAGGTGACTCCAAGGCCTCTGGGCTGGGCATTTGGGAGGATGGAGCTGCCCTTTGCTGAAATGGGGACAGTGGAGGGAGGAGCAGGTTGGGAAAGGAGATGGGAGCACCTCGTGTGGACCTGGCATTGAGTCAGGTGTTTGAATGTATGATCATCTCCTTCTGTCCATTTTATCATGCCCATTTTGGAGAGGATGTGACAGAGAGTTGAGGTTAATCAGCATGCCCAAGGTGGCCCTGCTGGTACGTGGCCAGGCCAGGCCTCCCACACCTTTACCACTCTGCTGTCCTACTGTGTTTTCTTGGCTTTCTCAGTCCCGTTCCTCCTCTTCTTTTTGAGGAAATGACAACAGGAGAACTCTGCAGAAGAAACCACCTAGGAGCCGAGACCTCTCCCTCGTTCCTAAAGAGCTGTCCAGCGGTTAACGCTGGACACACATCAGGTCTGCTCAGTGGATCTGTCACCCACATTTTTCCCTGACAAATTTGTTGGATTAACCTCATGAAGATGCATATTCCACAGTAGAACTCACACTTAAAAAAATAGGAGTCAGTGGCATAAAGGCTTTGATTTTTCTGTGGACACAGGCTTAAATCCAGATTCTACCGCTTGATGGCTTCTCCATGGGAGCCTCAGTTTTCTCATCTGTGGAGTGGGTGTGTATTACTCCGTTCTCACACTGCCAATAAAGACATACCCAACTGGGTAATTTATAAAGGAAAGAGGTTTCATTGGCTCACAGGTCAGCATGTCTGGGGAGGCCTCAGAAAACTTACAATCATGGCGGAAGGGGAAGCAAACACATCCTTCTTGATATGGTGGCCGGAAGGAGGAGAATCAGTGCCCAGGAAAGGGGGAAGCCTCTTATAAAACCACCAAATCTTGTGAGAACTAACTCACTATTGTGAGACTAGGATGGGAGAAACCACCCCCATGATTCTAATTATCTCCACCTAGTCCCTCCCACGACACGTGGGGATTATGGGAACTACAATTCAAGATGAGATTTGGGTGGGGACGCAGCCAAACCGTATCAGGGAGTAAGAAGAGTTCCTCTCTCAGATTCAAGGAGATAATGCGCTGAGGCACTCAGCACTGTGCCAGCCCCATCGTCACACTCAGCACACAGAGGGAATCATGACCATGATTGTTTGAGAGAGGGAATTAGAAAGTTGGGTTCAGTTTTAGGCAAAAGCTGACCTGCCTTCAAAGCTGGAGTATGGGGACAGGGGGCCGTGCGTGGGACATCGTGCTTGAGAGCTTTGCAGTTTGGCCTTTTCTTTTCTCTACCGGAGATGGGAGGCCTCTGTCCGTGTTTCTGCTGTGTTCACCAGGAGGCCAGTCTGGGGCAATTACTGCTCCCCATCTCCCAAAGGAGCCACATCAGCCTCACAGCAGTGTCTCTAGCTTCGAGCTGTTGTCTGTGGCAGGCAGAACAGTGTGTACTCGCAACAAGCAAATCCCCAGATGTGAGCCCATTCGGGGCTGCCACGTTTTTCCTGATGAAATTCCTGACTTGGTGTGTTGTGTTTTTTTAAAAAACACGCCCACTGCCTCCAAAAACCTCAGCCGGGGAAGAGAAACATTTCTCGTTGAATTCCCGGTTTTTGAAACGGTGTCAAATTATGCCCCTTTCATGGCCTGGATACGCCATTCTTTCCACTTAGTGCTTTTCAGAGAGGCCTGGGTGGCAGAACATGGATGTTATCTAGGCCAGCCTTTGCATTATACAGGTGGGGAAACTGAGGCTCAGACAGGCCAAGGAGGAGCCCCACATGGGAAGTTGGTCTCAGAGCCTTGGTGATACCCCCAGATCTCTTGATTCCAGGCCCACTTTCTTCCTTCTTCATCAGAGGTCACAAATGGGCAGGCTGCAGCCACCTCTACCCTACAGATGTGCTTTCTTTGGCCTGAGATTGTTTTGATTTGAATGAGTTGCCGGCATTTAAAAATTAGGAGATTCCATATAAAAACCCAGATTTCTGGCTTCTCTGGGGCCATTGGGAGATCTGCCAAATGAGCTGTGCATTCCTGCATGGTGACAATTGAGGGTCTCAGTCATGGCCACTCCCTTTAGCCAGAGCATGTCTTCATCAGTTCACCACAGTCCCCGCCCCTCCCTCTAGTACCCCCGGACCTGGGGGCTCAATGTCACTTGTCATCATGGCGCTTTCCCTCCCAGTTCTATGGGGGTGCAGTTAAGAGAAAAGTGAAGTATTTCTTGAAACTGTGTCTCTATCAAAAAGAAGGAAACAAAAGATCAACCGAAATGACCACTCATTTAAACATTAATAGTACAGAGCATGATTGCTTTGTGGCAGAGCAAAAAATTTCTATGAATTTCATATGCAAAGAGAATACGTCAGTGTTGAAAATCGCTGGCCCCTTCACTCTCTGAGGTTACCTTCCCCTTCTCTGCCAGTGTTACACTTGCCATCCCTGCGTGCCAAGGCCATAGTTTCCACTTATTTTTTTAAGGCAGCATTAAACTTATTTGACCTACATCTGCCCCCCTCCTGTGAAACTTGAAATGCTATTAAACCAAATTAAGAAGTTTTTAAAAGTTGAAATGGTCTTTAACTGCTCGAGAAAGGGTGTATGTGAATATGTGAATGTATTGTGCAGTGTGTGTGGGTGTGCATGAACAAGTATGCTGTGTGTGAGTATATGAATGTGGGTGAGTGTGTCAGAGTCTGTGTGAATATGTGTAGGTGCTTAAGTGTGTGAGTTTGTGTGTGTGTGTATCTGAGTATGAAGGTATTATGTGTGTGTGCATGTGTGATGGGTTCTTGATTTATAGACTTTGCACCAAGTAGAGTTGGACAAAAGTGTTTTTCTTTGGCTCTGGGACTGGCACTTCTGGGCTTTACCATACATTTAAGCCAAGGTGCAAAGCCAAGTTGGTTTTAACTCTAATGCCACGTCAGTGAGCTGGGTTGAGATTGAGGTTAAGGTTGACTTTCCTTTCTTCTGGGATATAGTGGGGAGCTTTTGGAAGGGAGAGCTGGGGGTGCTAGGCTTTACAAATGATGCTCACTTTCTTCCCAGAGCAGATGGCCAGAAGAGAGGGGGCTCACACTTTGAGAAGGCCTGCTGTGTGCCAGACATTCATATGAAGATTATCTCTCTACCGTTCGAAGTGAGCTTTGGACCCTTCCTTATTTACTGATGTGTTCATTTCGGTGTCTGTTAGGAAAAATATATAGAGAGATAACCTATAAAATACATAAATTAGTAGTATTTCTTAGAACAAGGCTCAGTTTATTTAAGGAGGAAAAAGAGTTCATTTAAAGAAAAATATGTTAAATGATATAGTTTGTGGAGGTGAGAAAATCACAAATAATTGATCCTTACCATGTGCAGGAGTGGTCAGGTGGGCAGCCTCCCCCCACATCAAAATCTTCCTAACATCTTGTACTTCCTCAAAGCACTTAAACTTGTTAAATACTTAATCATATATGCTTTTGCATAATTTTGTCTCTTTTCAACTAGGACTGTTTATGTCATTTCAAGGTTGCCTTTCCAGCATCTAGCAGAGTGCCAGGCACGCAGGAAGTGCTCAGGAAATAGCAGCGAATGCATGCACAGACTCCCTGCCAAGAGGGGAATTACTGTCCCCATTTTATAGATGAGGAAACTGAGGGTCAGAGTGACTTGCTTAAGATTTGGCAACTAGGATATGGCAAAACAAAGATTTGAATGTATGACTCTCAGGCTGCACAAAACTTTTTGCCAAACACCAATATGTGGCCCTCAGGTCAGACTATGACCACTGGCCCATTGCAAAATGAGGAAAGCGAAGTGGATGTGAAGAGTTTCATAAAGCTACAGGCATTCCTTGGAGATGCTGCGGGGTTGGTTCCAGAACACCACAATAAAGCCAATATCGCAGTAAAGCAAGTCACATGAATTTTTTGGTTTCCCAGTATGTATGAAAGTTATGTTTACACTAATACTGTACGTAGGCCACTAAGTGTGCAGTATTATTATGTCTAAAAGAATGTATGTACCTTAACTTAAAAATACTTCATTGCTAAAAAACGCTAATGATCGTCTGAGCCTTTAGCGAGTTGTAGTCTTTTTGCTGGTGGAGGGTCTTGCCCCATTGTTGAAGGCTGCTGACTGATCAGGATGGTGGTTTCTGAAGGCTGGGGTGGCTGTGGCAATCTCTTAAAATAAGACAAACATGAAGTTTGCTGCATTGATGAATCCATTCTCTTCCTTTTATGAAAGATTTCTCTGTAGCATGCAATGCTGTTTTATAGCATTTTACCCAAAGCAGAACATCTTTCAAAATTAGAGTCAGTTCTCGGCCAGGCGTGGTGGCTCACGCCCACAATCCCAGCACTTTGGGAAGCCGAGGTGGGCGGATCATGAGGTCAGGAGATCGAGACCATCCTGGCTGACACGCTGAAACCCCATCTCTACTAAAAAATACAAAAAATTAGCCGGGCGTGGTGGCAGGTGCCTGTAGTCCCAGCTACTCAGGAGGCTGAGGCAGGAGAATGGCGTGAACCCAGGAGGTGGAGCTTGCAGTGAGCCGAGATCACGCCACTGCACTCCAGCCTGGGCGACAGAGCAAGACTCCATCTCAAAAAACAAAACAAATCTCACGCTGTAGCCCAAGCTGATGTGCAATGGCACGATCTCGGCTCACTGCAACCTCCACCTCTGGGGCTCAAGCAATTCTCATGCCTCAGCCTCCCGAGTAACTGGGACTACAGGCACATGTCACCACGCCCGGCTAATTTTTTTTAGTTCAGTAGAGACGGGTTTTACCAGGTTAACCAGAGTGGTCTCAAACTCCCGCACTCAGGCGATCCATCCGCCTTGGCCTCCCAAAGTGCTGGGATACAGACGTGAACCACCAGCACCTGGCCTATTTCCACCACATCTGCAGTGACTTCCTCCACTGAAATCTTGAACCTCTCAAAGTCATTGATGAGGGCCAGAATCAACTTCTTCCAAACTCCTGCTAATATTGATATTTTTACCTCCTCCTGTGAATCACGAATGTCCCTAATGGCATCTAGAATGGTGAATCTTTTCTAGAAGGTTTTCAATTTACTTTGCCCAAATCTATCAGAGGAATCATGACCTATGACAGCTATGGCCTTATGAAATGCATTTCTTAAATAATAAAATTTGAAAGTCAAAATTACTCCTTGATCCATGGGCTGCAGAATGGATGCTGTGTTAGTGGGCGTGAAGACAACATTTATCTCCTTGTATATCTCCATGAGAGCTCTTGGGTGACCATGTGGACTGTTGTGAGCAGTATTATTTTGAAAGAAACCTTTTTATCTGAGCAGCAGGTCTCAACAGTGAGCCTAAAATGTTCAGCAAACCATGCTGTAAGCAGACATGCTGTCATCCAGGCTTTATGTTATTCTATTCATAGAGCACAGGCAGAGTAGATTTAACATCATTCTTAAGGGTCCTAGGATTTTCAGAATGGTAAATGAGCATTGGCTTCAACTTAAAGTTATCAGCTGCATTGGCCCTTAACAAGAGATTCAGCCTGTCATTTGAGGCTTTGAAGTCAACCATTGACTTCTCCTCTCTAGCTATGAAAGCCCTAGATGGGATCTTCTTCCAATCGAATGCTGTTTTGTCTGCATTAAGAATATATTGCTTAGTGTAGCCACCTTCATCATTGATCCCAGCTAGATCTTCTGGATAACTTGCTGCAGTTTGTCCATCAGCACTTGCCGCTTCGCCTTGCACTTTTATGTTATAAAGATGGCTGCTTTCCTTAAACCTCCTGAACTCTTGGTAGCTTCAAACTTTTCTTCTGCAGCTTCCTCATTTCTCTCAGCTTTCATAGAATTGAAGAGAGTTAGGGCCTTGCCCTGGATTAGCCTTTGGTGTATGGGAATGTTGTGGTTGGTTTGATCTTCTATCCAGACCACTCAGACTTTCTCTGTATCAGCAATAAGACTGTTTTGCTTTCTTATCACTCGTGTGTTCACAGGAGTAGCACTTTTAATTTCCTTCAAAAATTTTTCCTTTGCATTCACAACTTGGCTAAACATTTGTTGCAAGAGGCCTAGCTTTCATCCTGTCTCAGCTTTCGACATGCCTTCCTCACTAAGCTTAATCGTTTCTAGCTTTTGATTTAAAGTGAAAGCCATGCGACTCTTCCTTTCACTTGAACACTCAGAGGCCATTGTTGGATTGTGGATTGGCCCAGTTTCAATACTCTTGTGTTTCACGGAATGGGGAGGCCTGAGCAGAGGGAGAGAGGTAGGGGAACAGTTGGTTGAGGTCAGAACACATGGAACATTTATACATTAAGTTCACCATCTTATATGGGCACAGTTTGTGGTGCCCAAATCAATTATGAATAATATCAAAGATCACTGATCACAGATCTCCATAACAGATATAATAGCAATGAAAAAACTTTGAAATATTGAGAGAATTACCAAACTGTGACACAGAGACATGAAAATGACACTGATAAACTTGCTCAATGTAGGATTGCCACAAACCTTTAATTTGTTTAAAAAAAAAAAAAGCAGTATCTGCAAAGTACAATAAAGCAAAGCAATAAAACGAGGTCTGCCTGTATTTGCTTTATTGCGGTGATCTGGAACCAAGTCCACGATATCTCCAAGGTGTGCCCGTATACTGTTCCAATTTAAAAAATGGTCTGTTATTTTTATTTTCTTCCTATTTTGAGGATGTGACATGTTATCTTTTTATGACTAAAATTTCTCATTTTTTGTTTTTAAATGTTTCACTGGACAAATCAAAATGGCAGCCTCCTTTTGTGGGTTCTCCCAGTTTTTTTCTTTGTATTGCTTTTTTTCGGGAGGGAGATTTTCTAGTTGGTGGAATCCCAGAGTCTGAGAATCATCAGACAACTTCAGGCTTATCTGGAGATCTTATCAGGTCCATTGGGGAAATCTCTGTGCTCCCCTCTGACTTCTTTCCAAGTCACTTCACCATTTCCCCTTCATGGGGTGGGGCCAGTGTGTCTCCCTCATTCCAGGCCCCAGGGACACAAATGCAGAAACCAGAGCCACATCTCAAGGATGTGTCCTTGGACCTCTCCAGAGGGCCAGAGCCTGCCCTTACTGATTTTCCAGGGAGCTCAGGACTCATCATCTCTCTGGGAGAAACTGGTGCCACCCAGGATGCCCTTGGTTAGCACGGCATCTCTTCATGGGTTCTGCTCACCTCTTTTGGTTTCAGCACAATGCAGCTTTCCTTTCCATTTTCTTAACCAATTCAGATGCCCCTCATCTAACTGCTAATCATAGCTCCCTGTTGAGCGAGGTGTCACCTCTGAAAGTCTGCCCATTGTTGACCCTGCGGTCTCTTCTTCCAGGCTTGGAGGCTGGGTAGATGCCATTTCTCTAACCCTGCCAGAACTCTAGCTGTGCCGACACCTCTGCTGGCTCTTAGTAGGGGCGCCTTCTCAGTGGGGAGGCTGACACAGGGCTGTGGAGACTTGGAGCCAGAAATGCGCCGGCCCTCGCCTCAGAGAGCTTGGAGCCTCGTAGGTGAGACCAGGCAAGCACAGATGTTTCTTTGGGACTGGATTCTAGGCCCTGTTGAGGGCTGGAGGGTAACCTCTTAGGCTTGCATAGTATATTACAGTTTACAAACAGTCTCCACATTTATTTTCCTCATTTCCATTTGTAGTCCTCTACAGTACGTGATGCTTATCTTGCCCAGCTGGCATCCATTCATCTCCTGGTTTTCTTTTCTTTCTTCTCCTTTCGCGTTTCTACTGCACCTTCAGGCCATTACCCCACTCTCCAGTTCTAAGTGCGGACCTATGACCTCCCCATGGGCAGTCACAACATGCTATCCCTCTGCCCTCAGGGTTCAGGCACAGGAACTGGACTCAGGTTGAGTGGGGCCCAATTCTGGGAACTTTGCTGGAATTGTTGAGGAATGATGCCCTCTTTTCTCTGGGTTGCTAAACTCATAGAATGTGGCCATCTTGCTTAAGGGAAGCCTGCCTGAAACTAAAGGCAACTCAAAGGAAGACAGAGACAAGATATGGAGGGCAAAAGATTCCCAATGACCTCATTTGAGCACCTGGATCCAGCTGTTGCTGAAGCTAGATACCATGTGTTATTCCCTTATATTAGCCAATACATTATTTCTTGTTTACTTAAAGAAGTTTGAATGGAGTCTTCTCCCAATTGCTATAAACTAATACAGGTGGTTTTGCATTTACTAAGTTGCCCTGCTTCCTCTGATCACAGTAAAACTCCCTTTCATGTATGAAACCCTCTTGTAAGTGTTTTCATAGCAATCAGACTCATGTCTACTAGACACAGCACTGGCCTAATTTCAGTGAAGAGGGATTTGAGGCACAGAAGAGAAGGGAAGCAAGTTGAGGCTGGAACCTGCGTTTCCTAACACCTGTTCTAGTGCATTTTCCACTTGGAGCATCCTCACCAGCTTTCAGTTTGGAGAACAGTTTTAATACCCAGGACATCATCACCCCGGAGGACAGGAGTACTAATTGATTTAATGAACAACCCAAGCAAGGTCAGAGAAAACTCTAACTACATCACAGAGTAATCAGAAGAGTTATACTAATGGTAATTTTAGGTGCCTAGAAAATCTCTGGTAGATAAGAGAGGAAATAGCTAACTGTAGTTACCCAGGGGAAAGGAAATGGGGAAAAGGAGTTTCTTACTTTTTTACTGTGTATACTCTACTGTACATTCCAAAATGTTTTACTAGGGGCACCGATTGTTTCATATTCAAGTAAACAGTGAATTTTGAAATGTAACAACAGCAGGCTTTCATCTGAGACAATTAGAGCATCAAATAGTGAATTATAAACCATTGAAAAAATACAAACCTATGAATATATACCACTAATAAATAGGTAAATAAGTAAATAGGGAGGAGGGAGGTTTTGTGCTTACAGTCGAATGCCGAGGACTAGCTAGAATTGTGGGGGAGAGCTGGGTTAGAAACATGCTGCAACCACTATAATAAAGATTGGTTCAGTCAAGAATCATCATCAATAGATGCTGAATTTGGGGTGGGGATGTTGATAAGGAGTAGCATTTTGCATGGTCTTAAGTGATCTCTTCACGGATGGCTTATAAATTTTAAGAGAAAATAATAGTCACTATGCAGTGCAGAAATTGGTGATCTGTATCAATGTCATCACTGAGAGGCAGATAGACAGGATGTCCGGAGAAGGACGCAGCATCACCCATGCAGTATTCTGGGAGGGTGCATGACCCGAATCTAATAAGAAAAGAGCAGACAAACCTAGAATGAGGAACATTCCATTTCAAAAAAAGGTACCTTATTCTTCAAAAATGCCGATGTTGCAAAGTACAGAAAAAGACTGAAGAAATGTTCTAGATGAGGCCGGGCACGGTGGCTAGTGCCTGTAATCCAAGCACTTTGGGAGGCTGAGGCGGGCGGATCACTTGAGGCCAGGAGTTTGAAACCAGCCTGGGCAACATGGTGAAACCCTGTCTCTACTAAAAATACAAATTAGCCAGGTGTGGTGGCAGACACCTGTAATACCAGCTACTCAGAGGCTGAGACATGAGAATTGCTTGAACCTGGGAGGCAGAGGTTGCAGTGAGCCAAGATCGTGCCACTGCACTCCAGCCTGGGTGACAGAGTGAGACTCTGACTTAAAAAACAAACAAAAGAAATGTTCTAGACCAAAGGAATCTGAAGGGATAGGACAACTAAATACAGTACCCAGTTCTAGACTGGATTCTAGATAGAGGGGGAGATGTGATACAGGAAATTATTGGTGAATTGACAAATTGTACTGTGGAGAATGGATTGGTTAAAATATTGTATCAGTGTTAAAGTGATTGAAGTGGGTAATAAACCGGAGATTCTATAAGAGAATGTTATTTTTCTTGGGAAATACCATTGGAATATTTACGAGTAAAAGGCCATTATGCACATAACTCTGAAATGATGCACAAAAGAAAAATAATACACATGTGTGCTGGGTATGTGGCATGCGCACGCACACGTGTGTGTGTGTGGAGAGAGAGAGGGAATTGGTAAGCACATGGGTGAAACATTAACAGCAGATGCATCTGGGTAAAAGATCTGTGAGTATTCTTTGTACTGCCATCACATAGGTCAGCCTCTCTCCAAAACCTGCACTCTTGTTTACTAAACCAGTATTTCCCAAAACATGGAACGCCTTAGTGATTTTTTTGAAATCTCATTTTGCTAACTTTCAGCTCTTTTAATTAAGTCCAAAAGAAAATCTTAAGTTGGTGCTGGATGGTTTGGTTTTTAACACCAAACACTTGCTAATTCTCTTTGTATAACAAAGAGAGTCATCAGGCAAGCAGTGGCCTCTAGAAAGATCTATCTTTCATGGGGGATTCCTCATATTAATTTTTCTAGTTATCTTCTATTTTTTGACAGTGATTTACATTTGTGATTTTTAAAAGTTCCTTTTTAGGTATATTAATTTAAGTTTATTTTTAACTTGTTTTAGGATGTGAGTCAATTCAAAGAAAATATTAAGGTGGTGACAGTGCATGGTATGGGTGGCACATGGAGATGGCAGAGGCTGGGAAGGACTAAAGTTTCAGCCACTGCAGCTGGAAACTCCTCTCAAGTTTAAAATGTTTGGGTCAAGGTGACACTTTCCCGTCTGTGGTCCCTGCTTTCTTAACACTATCATTTAGAAAGGCCCCAAGTGTAGGCCGGGCGCGCTGGCTCACGCCTGTAATCCCAGCACTTTGGGAGGCCGAGGTGGGTGGATCGCGAGGTCAGGAGATCGAGACCATCCTGGCTAACACGGTGAAAACCCATCTGTACTAAAAATACAAAAAATTAGCCAGGCGTGGTGGCGGGCGCCTGTAGTCCCAGCTACTCAGGAGGCTGAGGCAGGAGAATGGCGTGAACCCAGGAGGCGGAGCTTGCAGTGAGCCGAAATCGCGCCACTGCACTCCAGCCTGGGCAATAGAGTGAGACTCCATCTCAAAAAAAAAAAAAAAAAAAAAAAAAAAGCCCCAAGTGGGTAATTCCTTTCCTCTAAGGCAGTAACCAGAATAAACCCTTCTCTATCACCAATGCATGATGCTTCCATTATGTTTCACCTCCCTAATCTTCAGAACTTGGAAGAATGAGTTTGGTAATGTTAGACTGGAAACTCAGACCAAGGAGGCTGTGTTAGTTTCCTGGGACTGATGTAAAAAAGTACAGCAAACTTGGTGACTTTAAACAACAGAAATTTATTCTCTCTGGAGGTGGAAGTCTCCAGAGAGCCTGCAAGGTGTTAGCAGAGCCGTTCTCCCTGAGCCTAGGTAGAATTCTTCCTCACCTCCTCCTGGCTTTGGTGGTGGCCATCCGTCCTTGGCATTCTTTGGCTTGTAGCCATGTCACCCCAATCTCTGCCTCTGTCATCACATGGCCTTGTCCCTGTATGTCTTCATGCAGCTTTTTATAAGGACACCAGTCACATTGGATTGAGGACCCATATAACTCCAATATGACCTCATCTTAACTAATCACATCCACAATGACCCTATTTCCAAATAAGGCCAGAGGGTGACAACTTTAATATGTCCTTTGGCGGAACACAATTCAATCCATAGCAGAAGTTTACTCAAGCACTCAAGGGCTAGGAAAGAAAAGATTGATGACTGGCCCTATGTAAAAATAAAACACCTCAGCATAATGCAAATACCATATGCAGAATCAAAAGATAAATGACAAACTGGGGGAAATCTTTGCAGTTCATATGACAAAAAAAGAGGCTGGTTTCTCCAGCATAGGAAAGAGAGTTCCTAGAAATTGATCAGAAAACAGCAACAATAATCCATTAGAGAAATGGATGGAAGGTATGAACAGGCAATTCACAGGAAAGGAAATACAAATGACTTTTAAATATTTGAAAATATGTTCGATCTCACTTAAAAAAGAGATATGCAATTAAAATCCACCCATAAAATCGAGAACAATTTCAAAGTTTATGAACATACTCTGCTGGTGAGGCTGTGGGGAAACAGACACTCTCATCTATTGTTAGGAGGAGTGTGTGTCACTACGGTCCTTTTGGAGGGCAGATTGGCGTGGTCCATCCAGATTACAAGTGCACCCTCCTTTAATCTGGCAATCTGTTCCTAGGAATTTACTGCAATTGTATGTGTGCAAAGTAGCACTTGTAACTCAGTGTTTATTGCAGCCTTATTTGTAACAGCAGAAGTTTGGGAACTGTCCAGGTGCTCACAGATAATAGAGAATTGGTCACATAACTTGGTATCTCCTTGCAATGGAAAATTATGCAGCTGTAAAACAAAATGACCGTACTTTCCAGGCACCAATTTGATAAAAACCCCTGGAAAAATATTACTGAAAGGAGGTAATATAGCATGCTACTATTCGTTTAAGAAGCAAGTGTGGAGTGAATAAGAATATACATTCACATTTGCTTCTGTTTACATAAAGAAAATTTGAAAGGCTATGCAAGAAATTAATTATTAGGACTAATTAACTATTAATTAGGATTTTTCCAGAGAAACAGAAAAAAATAGGAAATATATACGTACACACATACAGTGATATAGAGAGGGGGGTTGATTTATTATAAAGGATTGGTTCAAGCAGTCATTCAATTATGGAGGCTGAGAAATCTCATGATCTGCCATTTGCAACCTGGAGACCCAGGCAAGCCAGTGGTATAATTCTGTCCCATTTCAAAGACCTGAGAACCAAAGAAACTAATGGTATCAATCACAGTTCAAGGGCAGGGGAAGATGAGATGAGATGTCCCAGTTCAAATAATGAGACAGGAAAAGAAGGGAGAAATTCCTTCTTCTTCTTCCTTTTGTTCTGTTCATGTCCTCAGTGGATTGGATGGTGCTCACCCACTTTGGGGAGGGCCATGTACTTTACTGAGTCCACTGATTCAAATGCTCATCTCATCCAGAAACACCCTCACAGGGATACCTAGAAATAATGTTTCATCTGGGCACCCTGTGGCCAATCAAGCTGACATGTAAAATGAACCATCACACTAATGAAAGTGGCCGTGGAGGGTGGTAAGGATAGAAATGAGACTTTTCCACTATATCTCTTTATAATTTTAATTTTTGAATTATGTGACTGCCGTGCCTAATTAAAAATAAATGCAACACCTTGGGTGTGGGAGCAGAGTTGCCGTGGGCTCACTGGTTGCTGCACACGTTGCTCTGCATGTCCTGGGTTCCTTTTCCTCTGGTTGCTCCTTCTTAGTTATTCTGGGAGAAAGCAGGTGCCATGGGGTACCTGAGACTAATAAATAAATGCAGGTCAGCTTGTGGCCCACAGAGGATGGCCCAGCAGGCATGGGGTGCTGTGTCATGGGCAAGGACATGGGCCATTCTTCAGTGGCAGTCATTTTCCTTGATGGGAGCCCAGAAGTGCTTTGGGAAGGTAGCCTCGTGCTGGGCGTGTCTGCCCTAAGTTGAGTTTACCAACACATAGGAAGGTCTGAAATTCATTTCAGCACAAGAGCAGAACTGACCCTGTGTGCTTACATTGGAAATCACAGATGCCCCTTCCCTCAGTCAGGAAAATTACCCAGGTCACCTCTGGTGAGCAGAAGGCCTTGCAGAACAAGTGCTCAGTGGACAGTGTGACATATGAGCCCCGCCGGGATCTCCCGCTGCAGCAGCGAGGAAGTAGTGTGGTGCAGTGGTTATGTGTTGCGGTTTCAGAGCTGAGTTCACAGCATGGCTGTATTAATCTGTTCTCACGCTGCTAATAAATACATACCTGAGACTAGGTGATTTATAAAGAAAAAGAGGTTTAATGGACTCACAGTTCCATGTGACTGGGGAGGTCTCACAATCATGGCAGAAGGCAAAAGGCACATCTTACATGGTGGCATGCAAGAGAGAATGAGAGCCAATCAAAAGGGGAAACCCCTTATAAAACTATCAGATCTCGTGAGACTTATTCACTACCACGAGAACAGTATGGAGGAAACCACCCAGATGATTCAACTATCTCCCACTGGGCCCCTCCTACAACACGTGGGAATTATGGGAGCTACAGTTCAAGATGAGATTTGGGTGGGGACACAGCCAAACCATATCAATGCCCTGCCCTCTTACTAAACATGTGACCTTGGGCAGGTCACTCAGCTCTTTAACCCTATAGGTTTTGTCACCTATAAAATACGAGTCGCTAGTACCTGTCTCCAAAGGTGTATGAGGATCAGGTGAGGTAATGCAGTGAAGTGCACATAGTAACCCTAACCGTGACCCGAATCAATAGAACACTTAGAATTATCACAAACAATAATAACAGATAATACTAATGTAGCATTTACTATGCTGCAGACACTGTTTTAAGCTCTCCAACTATATTTACTCTCCCTGCAACTCTGTGAAGTAGGTATTGTAATTATTCTCACTTTACAAGTGAGGAACAGAGACATGAAGGGTAAATGTCTTGCCCTACATTACTCAGCTCTGCACTGGAGGAGGTGGGATTTGAACCTAGGTGGTCTGGCTCAGAGACTGCTTTTACTGACTTCATCACTGTGTTCAGTGAGTTCCAAGACGTGAGTTTGAATAAATGGAAAAATGGGAACCTGAAACGCTCAGCAAAGTCTGCTGTGAGCATGTGTCTCTGATCTTTCAAGTACTGCTTTGGCCACTCTTAAGCTTCGTGAACCTTATTTTCCTCATACATAAATGGGAGGAGAGTAGTAATGACATCTACTATTTATTAATCACCTGCTGAGCATCAGGGGCTGTGATGAGTGCCTTACAGGTCTCATTTTTTCCTCACTGGAGCCCTATAAGATAAGTACTGTTTTCCCCATTTTATAGACAAAGAGACTGAGGTTCAGAGAGGCCCAGAAATCTTAGGCAGCCAGTAAATGCCAGAAACAGAAGTTGAAGCCAAGTCTGTTTGATGCCAGAGCCTGGGCCCATCACCACCCCCTGGACTCTGTGCCCTCCGGGAGCTGTTGCAAAGATGAGAGTTATTTTTCTGTGTGGTGCCTGGCACACAGTGCCGGTGTGCAAAATCACCAACGCTTGGATTGTCGATGTAACATTTGCTCACGGAAAGCTGACCTCACCCATGTTGAAGCTCCCTTTCCTCATCTGCTGAGTCAGGATGCAGATGGGGCGGCTTTCAGGGACTGCTGTACGGACAGAGTTCTAGAAGGTTGTGTGGCCCGGAAGCGGTGCTGTGCCGATGTTAGGGGCCTCTACCTCTGAACTACAAGCAAATTCTCCCCTCCAACAAGAGCACATTGTGTTCTGGCCCCGGTCTCCCACTAAGGCTACTTTAAATGCAGATCCTTCTGCCAACAGCTACTTTTAGCAAGGGCAGACTATCATAAGGAGAGAAACTTGCAAGAAAATAGCAAAATGGAAGCATTGTTCCTGAGGGTTTGGAGCAGGCTCAGGGAACGGTGGGGTGGGAGAGCCCTGGAGACGTGCTTTGCCATCACAAATAAGTTGTGCAAAAAAAAAAAAGAAGAAGAAAAGAAAATTCACTTAAAGTTTTTCCTGAAACCTGAAAGGAGGAGAGGGCAGACAAAACTAACTTTGGAAGGATTTAAAATGCTATAGTCCTGTGGAAGCTTCTCTGAAGGAACTGGGAACTGTTTATAGCAAGAGAATTGCATCTTGAGGCTGGAGGGAGCACAGGGCTATTGATGGATGAGTCCCTAGTAACACGGGAAGATGGGAGGCAGGAGAAAAAGCTTGTGGACTGAGAAGGGGCTTTTTTTTTTTTTGAGGAAATTTGTGTTCTCAGGGATGAACTAGGGCCGTATGATAAAAGATTGCAAGGATGGTTTCAACTTCACACCATTTAGAGCCTCTGGCACTATGAGGAGGTTGGCTCATGCGGTAGTGAGTGGACTGTCCTCAGAAGCATGCAAGCAGAGCCCGGTGATGATACAGGGAGTCCAGCTTTAAGATAGGACACAGGACTTGAGCAGAGGCTCATAAACACTGGGCCTTGTGCAGGGTCCGCTCTGTGCCAGCTCTCACACTCATCCATGATGAAATGAGAGCAAAGAGGACTGAGGCTGGGCGCGGTGGCTCACATCTGTAATCCTAGTGCATTGAGAGACCGAGGTGAGAGGATTGTTTGAGCCCAGCCTGGCCAACATAGTGAGACACTGTCTCTTAAAAAAAAAAAATTGAGTAGTGAGATTTTAATCCAAAAAGACTGTTCTTTGAGACTACACCTTCCTAAACTTAGGTGTTCAAATGCTCTTTATAAAATGACCCGTCTGTAAAAGCCTGGAAATATTGGGATTAGATAATGTCCAAGTCTTTTCCTTTGCTAAGATTTTGTGATTCTAGGAAAATATGTTTCTGATTTGGATGAAACAGAATAGGAGGAGCGTAAAAGCAAGCCTAAAACTGACACATCAAGAAATGGCCATGTCAGCATACCAGTTAGAGATGCGGAGTTACTTACCAGGAGGAACAGTTACAAGTTGACTGTGGTCCTCCTGGAGAACAGGGCTGGAGGTGAGATTTTGCATAAGTATCAATTCTGCATTGGTATAGAAATTTTAAAATGACATGCATGTACTATATGACCTTTGGTTAACACTAAAACTTTTAAAAAATAAAAGACAGGTAATAATTATAGCTGCCCTTTACTGGATTCTGTGCTAAAAGCTTTTTATATTATTATTTCCTTTAGTTAATCCCATCTTAGGGATGAGGAAACAGGCTCAGAAAGGTGAAGTTACTTACTTTGCTGTACAGACAGGGTGAATTTCAGGTTTTTTTGACTTGAGAATCCAAACCAGATGCATATACACGAAGCTCAGTTGTCCTCTGCCAGGGTGAGACTTCTGTGGGGCTTCAGGAGAGGAAGAGGATGGGGGGATGTGGGGGTAATGCTATAGAAAGCACCAGAAGATAACTGGAAGAGAGATGATGACAAAAAAGGGGGTCCTGGTTAGGTTTCTTGATCAAACATCTTGAGGAATTCAGCAGCTTGTCATAAACTATAAAAAGGCACACTTGCACATTAAAAGAGAAATAATTAAACAATTGCATGAGACACTTGTGTTCCTTTCTCCCCTCAATTTGGATTTGATGGGAGGGAGGCCACATGGGAGGAAGTGAGCTGTTTGGACGCGTTGACTCTGTGCCAGGCACTGTGCCAGGAACCTTATGGAAATATCAGCCCATCTAGTCTTCGCCATGACTCTGAGAAATAATATTAACCAAGAACGTCACTTAGGAATGCCTACCGTAGGGTCTGTCAGCTTCAGCCCTGCTGATATTTGAGACCAGATCATTATCTGTTGTGGGAGGCTGGCACCCATTAGGTGCCAGTGTGATAACCAAAAACGTCTCCACACATTGTCAGGTGCCCTCAGGGAGTCAAACTCACCTCCAGTTGAGAACCACTGTCCTCAGATGACTAGGCATGTCATATATATTATCTTGAGTCACCCTGCCAGCTAGCTGTCATGATGCCCACTTTATAAATGAAGACACTGAGGCTGAGAGAAGGCTGACATCATTGTCAGTAGCAGGGCTAAGAACTGTGCCACGTATTTTCAATACTGAATTTAGAGAAGCAGCAAATGAAGACCCCGGCCAAGTTAACCTTGGGCTAACACTAAAATATAGATTGTATCTTCTCTTTTTTAACCACGGTGAATGTCTTAGAGGAGGGGCTGGTGTTTCATTATGTTTTGTTTGTTTGTTTGTTTTTTGTTTTTAAGTAAGCTGGCGACATGGCACAGGCTCTGGAACCAAGCACCTTCACTTATTATCTCTGAAACCCTGTCATGTTACTTAACCTCTTTGGCTGTCAGTTTTCTTCTCTGTAAAATGGAACTAATGATTATACCTCCTCATAGGGTTGTTTGGGGATGAAATGAGATCACGTGAGCGAAGCAGTGCCTGGCAGATAGAGACTCAGCATCAACAAATGTGAGCTGTCATTCTTACGAGCAAGTTTTTAAATCCATTTCACATACTCAGACCTGGAAGTGGCCCCAGTGGCATCATTCAGGGCACCATCTCTGGGGTGGCTGACTCTGCTTCTTTGCAGTCAAGCCCTGGGGTTGTAATTCATGTCGGATTTTCGCTGACCACTGAGCAATCCCCTCTGGGCTGCAGGAGTAGCCGGATTTGGCTTGAGCGTCCAGAGGAGAAGCCGTCCAAGCTGATCAAGCATTTGCCTTCTCCACCAATAGGAGTCTCAGGAGAATTATGGAACTGTCTTTGCACATGGAAGAGATTAATTCATGTGGCCACAAATAGCTTGAACACTGTGTCCTCAGCGCTGTGATCTAGTATCCCCTGAAATTTACACAGGGTGCCAGCCCGGCAGCCAGAAAAGCCACAGGACCGTCTTAAGCTGCCCAGCGCTCCTAGCCGGGGGACCCCTCAGGAATTTCAGAGGGTGGGGACAAGATTAAGTCGTTTGTTTTTCATTTCATCCGCCTACCTCACCCCCCGCCTAATAAGCCTGCTTTCTGGCCTCCCGTTTATCAGCCAAATGGAATGATTGTGCACCCCCCCATCCCCAGGTTTGCACCTCCAGGCTCAGTCCGTCTACTTCCTCCACCTGGCGTACCCTCTTTTATGGTCATGCTCACCTTCCAGTCTCTGCATAGCTAAATGCCACCATCCTGCAAGCCTAGTGCCACCACCTCTGCTCCCCCCACCAAGTGGTACATGGCTTTAAAGGATGTGGGCTCTGGAATAGAGTTTAAACCCCAGCTCTGTTAGATGTAGGTGAGGGGTGATATGGTTTGGCTCTGTGTCCCCACCCAAATCTCATCTTGAATTGTAATTCCCATGTGCCAAGGGAGGGACCTGGTGGGAGGTGATTGGATCTTGGGGGCATTTTCTCCCATGCTGGTCTGGTGATAGTGAGTGAGTGTTCGTGAGAGCTGATGCTGTTAAAGTGTTTGGCACTGGCCAGGTGCGGTGGCTCAAGCCTGTAATCCCGACACTTTGGGAGGCGGAGGTGGGTGAATCATCTGAGGTCAGGAGTTCAAGACCAGCCTGGCCAATGTGGCGAAACCCTGTCTCTAGTAAAAATACAAAAAAAATCAGCCAGGCGTGGTGGCGGGTGCCTGTATTCCTAGCTACGTGGATGGCTGAGGCAGGAGAATCGCTTGAACCCAGGAGGCAGAGGTTGCAGTGAGCTGAGATCGAGCCACTGCACTCCAGCTGAGCAACAGAGTGAGCCTCTGTCTCAAAAAATATTTAAAAATGAAGTGTTTGGCAGTCTCCCTCACCACGATCGCCCCCTCTCTGTCCTGCCACTGTGTAAGATGTGTCTTGCTTCCCCTTTCCCTTCCAACATGATTGTGTTTCCTGAGGCCTCCCCAGCCACGCAGAACTGTGAGTCAATTAAACCTCCTTTGTTTATAAATTACTGTCTCAGGTATATCTTTATAGCTGTGTGAGAACAGACTAATACAAGGGGCTTACTTTCCTATGAACCTCAGTTTTTGCCCCTATAGGTGGGATACTAATGGCTGATTAATTCCTGCCTCATCAGATCATTTGAGATTTAAACCGGAAAAGGCAGACTAGGTGCTTGGCTCCCTGCTGAGAACGTGGTAAGGACTCCCTCGATGTGAGCTCAGGGCAGGTCAGGCAGGTAGCTGGCCTAGACAGCTGGGGCAGGAGGAGAACATCCGTGCAAAGAGGCTAGAGTCCCTCAGCAGCAGCGTGGTGGCAGCTGTTGGATCGGCTGGCCACACTTCCACAGATCTGGCCCATAAGGAGACAACACTCCAGATGGATGTAGGTGGGTTCTTACTTCACAGTGGACAAGATCAGGTTGGTGTTGGCTCCCACATCCTAGTCCCACAGGGTGACCCCAAACTGGAAGGGCCAGACAACAGATGGCATCAGTGGTGGGTCACTCTGTTATTGAGGAAGCAACTCTGGACACAGCTAAGTGGTTTTGTAGTCTTCATCTGTACCAAAGTGGGGCAAGATGGAAAGCGCCAAGTCTCACTAGAACGAGGGAGGCCGATGAGAAATGACCGTGCTACAGCTCCTCACAGGACTGCTGTCTTGCAGCACCCCACGCAGGATCCTAGGGCCTTCCGTCAAGATTTGGGTTGGACTGTGCTTGAGTCTTGCCTATGGGGCTTTTGCAGAAATACACAAGGTCACCGGGGCCCAGAGAGTAATGAGAGAGGCAGGAAGACATTGTGCTCACCTAGAACAGTGCCTGGCACATTGTATATGCTCAATTAAAAAGTGTTGGATGAATGAATGAATTTACCCCACAGTATTTAACAAACCCCTGCCTGGAGCAGGCCGTGTGCTGGTTGCTGGGAATTTGGAGATAAGTGAGGCTTAGCCCATGCTCTCAAGACTTCACGTGACAGTGCCAGAGATGCTTCAACTGATCATTAGCAAAGGGTTCTGAGATCTCTGAAAAAGCTAAGCATGGCTCGGAGGCACTGACAGTGGAGTGTCTGCATTTATGAGAGCATTTTGGGTGGCAATTGGCAGAAATGTCAAAGCCGTTGAAACAAACAAAAGTAAGAGACTTAATTGGCTCATGAAACTGAAATGCTACCTGCAGGCATGGCTGTATCCAGGCACTCAAACAACATCAACATAGTCTCTCTCTCTCACCCCGTCCCCACTCACCCATGTCTCTTGGCTCTGTTTTCCTCTGTGTCACCTTCCTCCTGGCCAGCTTCCTCGTCGTGGTGGTCCCCAGCCCTTCTAGGTGTTCATCATCCTGAGGACTGGCAGTGGCAGCAGAAAGAGGGCTCCTCTTTCCCAGTAGCTCTCCCAAAATTCAAGGATTGACCCAAACTAGCCCAGTTAGGTCGTGGGCACATCCCTCCACAAATAGCACTGTGGGACGCGAAAGTGATCAGCTCCATCCAAAGGATGTGGAGAGAGGGTGAAGCGGGAGAGGCTCTCCAAGGGAAAGTGAGGATGCTGCTAGGGAAGAGGAGGTGGGTGCTGGGCAGGTACAGACAACAGATGTCCACTAGATCCACCTAGAAGACCGTTCATTCAAACTTGATTATGTAGACTGGGTGGAAATTTATTGGATGGGACAGGGGAAATAGAATGGGAGGAAGGGAATCTCTGGCAGAGGGAACAGCATGAGCAAAGGCCCAGAGGGAGAGAAGTGGATCACAAGGAATTGGACCAGGAGATGGGTAGGTGGTCGAGGTTGGAGGATTGAGCAGAGGCCAGATGATTGAAATCCTTGAATGTCAAGTGATTCAAAGAGGAAAGAGCTATGGTTAGATTTGCATTTTTAAATTCATTCATCCAACACATATTTACTGAGCAACTACTATGTGAATAAGCAAAGTCCCTGATTATATTCTAATCATACCCTAGGGTAGTGCTAGGAAGCAAGACTGGAGACGCTGAGTCTGGAGGCAGGGAGAGGGAGGAGGTTGCACACCAGTCTAGACGGGAGTGGCTAAGACTTAGCTGGGGCGTGGAGCACATTTCCCCTGCATCAGCTCTGCTCAGAGCCAAACCTTTGCTATGTGGAGTGAGTGCAGGAAGCAGATCTCCAGGCTCTCGTGTGATGCTCCACCAGGGCAGCCTGCTGGGAACATTTTTATAGCATCTGTTTGCACAGGCTGTCACCAACAGAATTAGCCTAGATTTGAATCCTTGCTGTCCCATGCACTGGCTGTGTGACCTGCCGCACCTCTCTGGGCCTCAGTCTCCTCTGTTAAATGACTTTGTGCTGGCACCTACTTTGCAGAGTTGTCATGACGATTAAATGGGATAGTGTTTGGCGCCTAAGAAGTGCTCAATAAATGACGATGTTATTAATTACTATTGTTACTGTGACTGTCTTCAAGGGACATCCACTCCTGAAACTCATCTTCCTCTCTTGGAAACTGGGCACCATGATAGCAAGTGCCTTAGTGGAATGGTAATCCACTTAGTGGCCATGTGACCTTGGGCACATGACGTCACCTCTCTGTGCCTTGGACTCCTCATGGGAAAAAATGGGGCTAATATTAGTACCTGCTTACAGGGCTGTTATATGAATTAAATAAATCATGGTAAGTCCTGAGGAGAGTTCCTGGCACATAGTAAACTCTCAATAAATGTCAAATAAATAATTATTATTATGTATTTGTAATATTATGTTGCAATAGGTTGTTATATTAATATAATATGTTATAATAACAGATTATATTATATTGCAACATCATAAGAATAAGTATTATTATTCGGTAGTAGTAGTTTAGATTGACCATCTGCAATCTGAAAATCTGAAATGCAAAATACTTCAAAATCTGAAACTTTTTGAATGCTGACAGGCGGCTCAAGGGCAGTGCTCACAGGAGCATTTTGGATTTTGGATTTTCAGATTCAGAGTGCTCAACTGCTGAGTGTATATATAATGCAAAAATATTCCAAAGTCTGAAAAAGTCTGAAATCCTCAACACTTCCAGTCCCACGCATTTGGGATAAGGGCTGGTCAGCCTATAGTATGTTATTAACGAGGAGGGGTTAATGATGACATTAAAAAAAAGCCTTATTAGGCCAGGCGCAGTGGCTCACGCCTATAATCCCAGCACTTGGGAGGCCTAGGCAGGCAGATCGCCTGAGGCCAGGAGTTCAAGACCATCCTGGTTAACATGGCAAAACCCTGCCTGTACTAAAAATACAAAAATTAGCTGGGTGTGGTGGCACACGCTTGTAGTCCCAGCTACTCGGAAGGCTGACGCAGGAAAATCGCTTGAACCCGGGAGGCAGAGGTTGCAGTGGGCCAAGATCACGCCATGGCCCTCCAGCTTGGGTGACAGAGCAAGAATCCATCTCAATAAAAATAAATAAATAAATAGCCCTTATTAAATGGCTGTTCTCAGAATCATCATCATTATCCATCAGACACTTAGAGGGAAAATGACTGCATTTGGGTTTGGGGATAAAAGGGCCACCATTTCCTCCCACAAAGGCAGGTGTCTTTCTCTCAGAACACGTGGTTATTAAATATTGCTGTTATTAATATTTTGAAACGACATCAGACTCAAACCCTTCTCCCAGCAGAACAGGAGAAGGAGGCTGGCTCCCCTCCCCTGATCTGTTTCTCCTAGGCTGACCTGAGGGGTGTCCCGTCCCCCACTTCCCGTCGACAGTTCTGTAACTCCCCAGAAGGCCATCCCAGCTGGCACTTTAGTTTTGCGATTCGGGGATTTCTTTTCTGCCTCATGCCTGGAATAATTTGTGGCTCCATTTACAAGAGCAGAGCCCTTGTGTTCAAGCCCGCTCGGGTCCCGGAAGCAGCGATGCCTGGAAAGCAGTTTGGAAAGGTCAGCTCGGGGCACAGTCCAAAGTGATTTTAAGTGCCCCAGCTAAGTGCCGGCCAGAATGGGGAGCGCTTTTAATCTATAAGCCTTGCCCTGTGAAGAAAGAGACAACACTGCTCTGAAGCAGTTTGATTGCAAAGTAATAAATCCCTTTGTGTATATAAAATGTACAGACGTATCTAGCTGACATTTCAGAAGAAAAGAAAATCTCTGCAGTTAGGGCATTGGAGTTGAACTCATGTACATGAATCTATGGGAGGAACTTCATCGAGAAAAAGGAGTTTATAATCGTCATACATTTTTAATTTACAAGGATGTGTTCTGAGACTGCCTGAGATCACAGTTTCCTAAGCTGTGTGTCCTTGAGCCAGTTGCTTCACTTCTCTGTGTCTCATCTGTATAGTGGGAAGAGTGAGTACTCACTTTTGGGTTGTTGTAAAAATTAAATGAATTACTAGCTGTAACGCATTTAGGATAGTGCCTGGAACAGTGTACACACTTAATAAGGGTTAGTTACTATTATCTTATAGTACAGATTCTTGTTTTAGGATTGGCGGCGATTTTCTGCCTGGCACACAGGAAAGCCAGTCTACAGAGTGGCCCTGTTGTTTGCAACAGAAACCTATAATTGTCTGTTTCTCCTTGGTTTTCTGGGTTGAGAGTCCAATGCACACATTTCATCATGCCTTGATTTTTTTTTTTTTTTTTTTTTTTTTTTTTGTCCTTTTTAAATCCAACCTTTCAGGACGTACTTCCAGCAAGGCAATTTGGAATTCTTGAATTCCAGAGAGACCTTTCCGGCCACATTAGCTAACAGAGGAACTTTTCAAAACCAAGAGAAGCTTGCAAACCACTGGTTAGAAAATCAACTCATTCATTCATTCATTCTACAAATATTTCTTGTGGGCTTACTATTTGCCAGGTCTCCGTGCCAGGCTCAGGGCTTTCAAAGAGAGCATGGCATATTAAAGGTGTATCCTATGGGGAGCCAGGCCGTGATTTAAGAGCTGTGTATACATCAATCCACTCACCACAATCCTATGAGATCGATCTTATCTTATCCCCATTGCGCAGACGCAGAAACTGAGGCAAAGAGAGGTTAAGTATCCCTAAGGACACACAGCTGGTAAATAAAGTCCAGATTCAAATCGAGGCAGCTCAGCTTCAAAATTTGTACTCTTCTCTTTTTCTCCCCAGCTCTTTAATTTGGAAAATTTCAAACCTACAGAAAATGTACCAGTATGGCACAGTGAACATCATATATTTGTGCCATTGACTTAGTCATTGTTTAAAGCTTCCCACATTTTCTTTACCCTTTCCTTTCTCTGTAAATTTTTGTGAAACCATTTGAGAGTTACTTGTAGACATGATGATTCTTCACCCCAAAATACTTCAGCATGTGCAGTAGTATCTATTACTGCATAACAAGTTACCCCAAACTTTAATAGATAAAAAAAACAAGTATTTATTATATCATATCTGTAGGTCAGGAATCTGGGAGCAGCTGAGCTTGTCCTCCACTCAGGGTCTCTCATGAGGCTATAATCAAAGTGTGAGCTGGGGCTGCCTTCACATCAGGCATGGTGGAGCTCATGCATGTAGCTGTTGACTGGAGGCCTCAGTTCCTCTGCACATAGGCCTCTTCATGGGGCTGGGGCTGCTCATGACGCATTGGCTGACTTCCCTGAAAGCAAGTGGAGAGAGAGAGAGGAAGAGAGGGAGCAAGAAGCCTGGATGGATGCCACAGTGTTTTATGTCAGTGTTTATGTCAGAGTGACATACCATCACTTCTGCCAATTCTGTTGGTCACACAGACCAACCCAGGTACTGCGTGGGAGGGGACTACACGGGGGTGTGAAGACCAGGGAGGCAAAGACCACTGGAGTATCTTGGATGCTGGTGACCACAGTGTGTTTCTCTGAATGATGAGGACATTCTCCTACAAAACAACCGTACTATGACCACACATTAATACTGTACTACTACCTAACATTCACTCCGTATTCAAATTCTCCCAGTTGTCTCAATAATGTCTCTTTTAATCAGTCTAGATCCATTCCACCTTCTTGACATAAGAACAGGTTGATTGTCCTTTTGGGAAACACTCCTTCCCCACTCTCAGTCCACCTAGTTCAGGAGGGGCCGATTCTGATGCCCCAGCCATGGGTAGGCTTATGGCTCAGATCCAACTAGTGAACACTCAGCATTGCCCTGGTGACAGCGATTGGTTCAGGGATCAGCATGTGACCAAGCTGGGCCAATCAGAATAATTCCTGAATTTTAGCTGGGACTGTTAAGGAAAAGGCGCCATCTCACCACTAGGGTTGCAGAGCTGGTGGGGTCAGATTAAAGATGGGAGCCATCTTTTCTAGCAGCTTGCAGGAGAGGCTGCCTGAGAATGAACTCAAGGTGGTAGAAAGCAAACCTGAGCGATAGAGATGGGGGGAGGGGAGACAGAGAGATATTGACTTTATTTTTATTTTTTTATTTTTTTTCAAAAATCCCTTGATCAAGCTATGTCTGAAGCTAACTACCCCTAGGGGTTCCAGTTATGTGAGTCAATAAGTTCCCCTTTTTATTTAAGCCAATTTGAGCTAAAGTTCTTGTTATTTGCAACAGAAAGGGTCCTGACTAATACATGCATCTTCCAGGGAAAGAAAATGACTTACTGTAAATCCTTAACACAGAAACTAATTTGCAGCAGAAGTGTGCTATGAGGAAGCAGGACTGATATTCTTAGAAATTAGAGTTGTTTTGTCTCCTCTATTTGTAAGAGTCTAACAGATGACACAGCAAAATCTCCAGCCCTCCTACCTTCCATAACGGGTTTGCTCATCCATGGAAGTTCATGAAGTTCCAGTTATGCCACTTATTACTGCTGTGACCTTGGCTAAGTCATTTAACCTCTCTAAGCCTCAGTTTACTCATCTATGAAACAGATATATTATTAAGACATAAAATAAGGGGAGAGTAAAATAAGATAGGGCATGTTAAGCATAGGGACAGTACTGAGCATATAGTAAGTGCTCAATAAAATGTAGCCATTCATAGCAGTTCTAAGATGAAAAACCTACTACGTGCGAGGATCTTGCAAAGATACACAAGAAATATAATAGGCCCACCTGAGGATGTCAGAAATCTTCATGGAGGAAGAAAGGCTCAATCTGGCCCTTCCAGGATTCACTCAAATATAAAAACATAAGCAGATGAATAGAGGTGGGCTTCCTACAAAGAATGTGCAGGAACACAAGTCAATAATAAGAACAGCTGAGATGTATTGAGCACTTACTGTGTGCCAGGCATAGCTGTAAGTGCTTTTCACACATCAACTCACATAACAGTTGAGGTCCTCCCAGCCCTTGAGGTGGGGATTGTGATGGACAGTTTTGCAGACAAGGACACAGAAGCCCAGAGAGGTCAAATCATTTGCTCAAGGTAACTCTGGTCCTGTGTGGAGAGCCAGGATTCAGACCCCAGGTGCCTGAATTCAGAGCCCGCATCCTTAACTGCTCTGCCAACGCTACTGTTGCTTATAAAACGTAAGTGATAACAACGACGGCAGTTACAGAGGCCACATATCTATGCCACAGATACAAAACCCAAATGATATGGATATCAAAGAAAAGGCACAAAGGCCACCCATGCAGCCAGGACCAAGGCCCAGGTCTGTGGGCCTCTTGTCCCTGAGGGGTTAAATGTTCTGTTCTGTGAGAGTGGCCAGGACCAAGCACAGAGCTCCGGGAGGGAAGGTGACAGGCCAGCTCAGGGCGGTGGCCAAAGCTCCAGGCAGCTGGTGGCATCGGGGGCTGTGGCCAGCTGTCTCCTGCTGACCAGGCCTGAGCACCCCCAGGCCTCTCACCAGCAAGACCTCCACAGCTGTCAGAGGGGAACAGTGCTTGCCATCCACGGGCAACTCACGGAACGGGGCCAGTGACCCCGGGGTGAAAGGTTTGCCTGCCGGGCCCCTAGCCTCCTGACTCCATCTGTCTCGCCACCTGCAAGCACCATTTCTGACTTTTTCCTTTGGTATAAATGGGGAGGCAACTACGAAATCAACAGTGGGAAAGGTGCAAGAGGCCCCATCTTCCCAGAGCCCGAGCCTGCTGGCTGTTGAGACATATAGGCTGAGAAGGCTGGACAGGGGACACTGACTAGGGGACCCCCGTGCTGGATGGTGCCATGGGTAGGGCTGTCTTGGAATCCCACAGACCCACATTCAAATCCTGGCTTTGCGCCTAAGAGCTGCCTGAGCTCAGGTGAGCCACGCACCCTATCGCATCTCTCCTCTGTAAAATGGGCACAGCCCACCTCACAGAGGAGCTGGAAGGATGTAATGAGGTGCCTTCAGTTTCCCTCAAGGTCTAGGAGGGTGTTAAGTCCACCGGAAGTAGAACGAAACTCCTAAGTCGATTCCCGGCTCTCCTGCTCCTCTGCTGTGTGGCCTTTCATAGCCTCCTTCATCTTTCTGGGGCTCAGTTTCAAAATCCGCAAACTAAGGGGCATGATATCCATCTGACAGGGTTATTGTGAGAAATTCAATGCATTTCTATGTGTAAAGTACCTGGACTTCAGTAAACACTATTAAAAGAAGCAGTAACAGAGTGGTTAAGGCTCTGACATTTACCTGCTGTGTGATGTTGAGCAAGTTACCTTCCCTCTCTGTGCCTCAGTTTCCTCACATGTATCATGGAGATACTCATGCCCTTATCTTAAAGACTTGTCCTAAGGGTTAGATGAGACATTATAAAGGCCTTTGGAGCTTAGCAGGTGGCGGGTACATGATAGACATGGGTTCTTTTTTCTTTTTTTTTTCTTGAGACAAAGTCTCACTCTGTGATCCAGGCTGGAGTGCAGTGGTGCCATTATAGCTCACTGTAGCCTCAAACTCCTGGGCTCAAGGAACTCTCCAACCTCAGCCTCCTGAGCAGCTGAGACTACAGGCACATGCCACCACCTAGCTAATTTTTAAATTTTTTTGCAGAGATGGGATCTCACTATGTTGCCCAGCTGGTCTCAAACTCCTGGGTTCAAGTGATCCTTTTGCCTCAGCCTCCCAAAGTGTTGAGGTCACACACGTGAGCCCCTGTGCCTGGCCTAGACGTGGGTTCTGAATTTTACAAAAGTGCTTGGCAACGAATGTTACTGAGTTCTTAATAGTAACATGTTTTCTGTTACTAGCCCTCCTCACCAAGGAGTGGGTGGTGGACAACCTAAGGAAAGATACCTTTTTATTTTATTTTATTTTATTTTTTACTTTTTTTTTTTAGACAAAGTCTCACTCTGTCACCCAGGCTGGAGTGCAGTTGTACAATTACAGCTCACGGCAGCCTTGACCTCCTGGGCTTAAGTGATCTTCCCACCTCAGCCTCCTGAGTAGTTGGGACTACAAGTGTGCACCACCACCCCTAGCTAATTTTTGTATTTTTTGTAAAGACAGGGTATTGCTATGTTGTACCATTTTTAGGGAGGGAAAACTCTCTTAGAGAAAAGGTGGGGAATGGGGCAAGAGGTCTCCTCACATTTAGAGACATTTTTGTGTAGTTGTGTAGTGTGGGTGCCATCCTAAAAGGGAACACCTCAAAAGCCTCCAAAGAGTGTTATGCAGATGTGACTTACCCACATGGCCCAGCTTTCGAGGGATCACACAGCTGGGCTCTGGAGTGGATCTGTGTCCCTTCTCTGACTCTCCTGTGTGACTTGGGCAAGGCCAGCCACTTAACCTCACCAAGCCAGGTCCCATCATCTATGAAATGAGGACACTGACAGACCTGCCTCATTGGGAGGGTTCTCTGTTTTGTTTTTTGTTTGTTTATTTGTTTGTTTTGACAGGGAGTCTTGCTGTCGCCTAGGCTGGAGTGCAATGGCACGATCTCGGCTCACTACAACCTCCTCCTCCCCGGTTCAAGCGATTCTCCTGTCTCAGCCTCCTGAGTAGCTAGGATTACAGACACGTGCTACCACGTCTGGCTAATTTTTGTATTTTTAGTAGAGACGGGGTTTCACCATGTTGGCCAGGCTGCTCTCAAACTCCTGACCTCAAGTGATCTGCCCGCCTCGGCCTCCCAAAATGCTGGGATTATGGGTGTGAGCCACCGCTCCCGGCTGGTTCTCTGAATTAATCCATGCAGAGCAGTGATTCCCAACCAGGAGTGACTCTGCCCCCGAGGGGACATTTGACAGCATCTGTAGACATTTGGCTGTCACATCTAGAGGGGAGGCGTGCTGCGGGCGCCTAGTGGGTAGAGGTCAGGGTTGCTGCCAAACATCCTACAATGCACAGGACATCCCCCACCCCGCCCCCAGCACTCACCAACAACAAAGGACCATCCACTCTGAATGTCAGTAATGTCGATAGACATCCTCACGTAGAGTATTGGCTTTAGCATAGTGCCAGTAAAAGGAAGTGCTTGTGTTTGTTGAATGACTAAATGAACTTGCTCACTGCAAGTCTCAGCTTCTCCTGGCATGGAGAAAATGTATCTCTCTCCCAGAGTTGTCGTGAGATTAATGAGAAATACGCCAGCCTGAGGGCCTCTCTGGGGCCCTGGGAACTGCTGTTGGATGTTGAATGAATATCGTAGCAAGGGAGCATTCGGAGTCTCAGATCTGGGATTTGGGCAGGAGGGTTCACCCAGGAGGCCAGCTTGCCTGTGTGTAGCATGTAGTTCTTCCAGCTGAAACTGTTTCTCCCTGAAGGATTTCAAGCACGACATATACCCAAACTAAAGAGGATGGCAGCAAAACGTGCAGAAGGAAGCTAGGTTGGATTCAGCCTCGGCGCTCCCGCCTTGCTCATCTCCAAAGCTGTAAGAATTTAAGGGAAACTTACCCCATGTTTTGTTGCCTCATTTGTGCATAATTCATCAAAATGCTGTCCTGTAAAAGAACTTCTCTGTGGCTTGAAACCCTTTGCACACTTGTATCTTTTCCTGCGCTCTCTTTTTCTTTTATGTCTCTCCCTCTCTCTCCCCCTTTCTTTCTCATTAAAAAGATGCCTTTTCTCTCAAGTGCAAGAAGCTGACTTGTGCTAAAAACAAGCAGGGTGGATGCTGAAAGTTCCCAGGGTTAGCCTGGAGCCTCCCAACACTAGACCTTGAGCAACCTCCCAGCTGAAGTAAAATCCTCCTCCCTGCTCTGCTCCCCCTGGATGGCTCTGGGGAGTCCCAGGAATGGCCAGGACAGAGGGAGCCAGGTGAGGGCCTGGCTGCTCCCAGGAAAGAGAGGATGTCATGGTCCTGTTTTGGCCAAGCAGGTCCTGTTTTGGCCAACCAGTGCTCCCGTGCGCAGATCCCTGTGGTGATGGGAGACAATTGCAAGGGTCAGGGTTCGAGACAAGATGCTCAAAAGTCCCTTCCAGTGGTGGGCACCTGACTCCAGGGCGGGTTCGTAAGGGCTGCGGTAGCTTCGGGGCAGGTGCAGCCTCGGTCTCCTCACCTGGGCAGTGGGAATAAAGGGGTCTATTCAGATTGTTGGGATGAGCAGTCAGTGAGGAGGAGGATGTGAGGTGTGTGGGTGCTGGGCACTACACCAAGCACTCAGGGCATGCAAGCCACCAGTGTCCCTGCATCTTCAGGGCACTTTCTGAACCTCAGCACCTTCCTCTCCAAAATGAGGAGAAAAATAGCACCCGCTCCATAGTGTTGTTGAGAGGATTCAACAAGCTCCTTGCTACAAAGCCCCAGTAGGACCTGGCATGTAATTCCTGTTTTGAAAATGTTTGTGTATGTCTCACATCTTACCTAATTCATGCCCCTGCCTGCTCATACCAAGAACAGGTATCCAGTAAAAAGGGAGAAGAGTGTAAAAGGTGAAGATGCTACATTTATTTTTTCCTGGCAATTCATTTGATTTTTTAAAAAGAGGCCACATGTTGGTGGCTCATTCCTACAATCCCAGCACTTTGTGAGGCCGAGGTGGGCGGATCTCTTGAGCCCAGTAGTTTGAGACCAGCCTGGGCAACATGGCAAAACCCCGTCTCTACAAAAAATACAAAAATTAGCCAGGCGCGGTGGTGCATGCGTGTAGTCGTAGCTACTCAGGAGGCTGGAGCAGGAGGATCACGTGAGCCTGGGAGGTAGAGGTTGCAGTGAGCCTAGATCAAGCCACTCCACTCCAGCCTGAGTGACAGTCTGGGTGACAGAGTGAGACCTTCTCTGGAAAAAAAAAAAAAAATGTTGCAGTTCACAATAGGAAGGTCCTTTCTTTATTTGGGTAGCCTTAGCCTCACTGGACCTCAGTTTCCTCATCTGTAAAATGGGGATAATTATAATACCTGCATGGCAGAGGTATTGTGGATTAAATGAGAACTTCTGTATAAAGTACTTAGGACAGTGCCTGGCAGTTCGTAAGTGCTGTTTTAAGAGTTCGCCACATTCAGCCAGAGTGGACAGTAGACTGACCGATTTTTAGAAAGCCCAAATTCCCTGTGTTTAACCAGCTCTAAAACATCTCAGGAACCTAAGCAGCCTCTCTTGTACCTCAGGTGTTTCTGTCCTGTGAAAAAGGAATGAATTTGCTGGCCGCCTGTGGAGTTCCCACAGTTGCGCTGCTTAGTGTTTGCTAAGCCCTCAGAGCCCTGCGGAAATGCAGGCTGCTACGAATGCTATTACCAGAATCCACATTCCCCAGAGCTCTTTGGAGATTTGGGAAGCTTGGGTTTGTTTGGACTTTTCATGACTCGACTCTGGTCATCGTTAGGGCGTTTGATGATCTTAGACGGAATCTGCCTTTCACCTCTGTGGCCTGCTGGGCCCTTCTGGGCGTGTTACAGGAAGGGAATGCATCATTGCTCCTATCTGCCTAGTCAGCTTTTGTAACAAGCTCTTGATATGATGATTTTGTGCTTGGGTAAGCTTTTCAGACCTTCTGCGGCGCTTTGCTGCAGAAGGTGGAGGTACTGGGACAATCGAATCAAGCCATCAGCTGTTGACAGTGGGCCTGGCAAGGTCTCACGGTGCAGAAGACACTGAGCTGTCTCACGCTGGCTTGCAGTTTGGTATGTGGGATCCGGTGTGCCTGGGATGAGAGCACACTCGCAACCCAAGAGGGTCTGAAACCCTAAGCACTCTTCGAGGGTCTTGAGAATAAGTACTGACCTCAGGATCTGGGTCCCTTTCCCAGTGGGGGTTAGAGTCTCAGTGGCCTTGGTTGTCCTCCTCCAGTGCCTGTTTGTATTTGAACTTCTTCCTCCTCTGGACCTCACCCATTTGATCCCTGCAGGATTGCTGGACCCTCTGCCAAGACTGGCCATCAGCGGGAGGGCTGCTTCCCTCCCTACTTCTAAGCTCAAAGCCCTAGGAGGTCTTGCCCGTGGAGACGAGGTACATGGCTTTGTGTTTTATTGCCATTTATTGTTCTTGTTATTTTAACATTTATGGAGCACGTTTTAGCTGTGAACTCATTTCTTGAGCATCACTGCGGTCAAAATCTCCCCAGGGTGCAGGGCCAAGGGTTACTTTGATTCTTTTTTTGGCTGTTGCCCTACTTACTTTATTAAAAATATCATTGTGTGAGGGGCTCCCTTTGTTCTAAGAACTTTTCTGGACATGACCCTGGGTCCACCCTAAGCCCCTGATTACCATCATTTGAACATGAGCCTGGGTATGAGTAAGGCCATATAGGCCAGCGGTCAGCAAACATTTTCTGTAAAGGACCATGTCATAAATATTTTTGGCTTTGGGGGCCTCTGCTGTAACTACTCAACTCTGCTCTCATCGCATAAAAGCCGCCATAGACAGTATATAACTGAATAAAACTTTATGTACAAAACCAGACAGCAGCCAGAATTTGGCCCATGGGCCATAGTTTACTGACTGCCCCCTCCCCACCCACCCAATGTAGATGATGGGGCTTTGTTCTACGAACTCCCTTTTAGTTCTTCCATAGATCTAAAGAGTCAGTTCTTCTTACTGCAGTTTTGGCCTGTTTCTACTTCTTTGTTTGATCCCCTAGAGCGTGAGTTGGCAAACTGAGGCCAACAACTCAAACCTGGCCAGTTGCCTGTTTTGTAAATAAAGTTTTATTGGAAAGCAGCCACACCCATTCATTCTGTGTTATCTATGGCTGCTTTCCCACTACAACAGCAGAGCTGAGAAGTGGCGTCAGAGACCTCATGGCCCCCAAAGCCTAAAATATTTCCCATCTAGCTCTTCACAGAAAAGCTTGCTGACCTCTACTCTATAGAGTTGAGGAATGGCTGGCTGAGAAGCAGACTTTTTTTTGCATGTACATGAAGAGCATTACTAGCCCTCCCAAACTCATCTTAGAACTTTTCTCCCAGGTTCTCTTGTCTAGTCTTTCAAATATTTTAGATGTTATCCTCTGGAATCTAAGTTTTTTTTTTTTTTCCAAAGTTCCAGACCACTGTTTTTAAACAACTTTGGACTGTGATCCTCATAAAGGACATATTTTATATGTCACCCCTGTAATGACATACAATAAACTGCATACACACAGATGTCCCCACCACACACACATAAACCACACAAAACACGTACAGAAATGAAAGTTTTAAGAAACAATGCTTGCCTTACTATATGTGATAAGCTCTCGTATTTTCTATGAACACCAGTCAGGATCAGCTTGATGGTGCTGTGGTAACAACCCCAAATCTGAGTGCCTTAAATCAACAGACATTTATTTATTGCTCCTGCTCCACGTTTGCCCTGGATCACTGGGGATCCTGAAGGAGCAGAACATCACACACTGATCTCCAAGTGTCTGACAAGAGTGGTACTCACCATTTCCTTGAATATTTCTTTGGTCAAAGCAGCTCACATGGCCATAACTTTCAATAGAGTGAAGAAGTGCAGCCCTACTGTGGACCCAGAAGGTGAATCTGAGATATTTGGTCAACAGCATTAAGATAACTACCATATGGCTGGGCATGGTGTCTCCTGCCTATAATCCCAGCACTTTTAGAGGCCGAGGTGGGAGGATCTCTTAAAGCTAGGAGTTCCAGACCAGCTTAGGCAACATAGTGAGACCTCATGTCTGCAAAAAATTTTAAAACTAGCCTTGCATGGTGGTGCATGCCTGTAGTCCCAGCCACTCAGGAGGCTGATGTGGGAGGATCGCTTGAGCCCAGGAGGTCAAGGCCATGGTGAGCTATGATCTGCACTCCAGCCTGGGCAACAGAGTGAGACCTTGTCTCAAAAAAAAAAAAAGAAAAGAAAAAAGAAAACAAAAGAAAAAAATTACTACCATATTAGTCTATCCCAGGAGTTGGCAAACTTTTTCTGGAAAGGGCCAAATGCTAACTATTTTTGGCTTTGCGGGCCATACCATCTCTGTCACAACTATTCAGTGCTGCAGTTGTCATGTAAAAACAGTCATAGACAACATGTAAACAAATGGGCTTATCTGTGTTCCAGTAAAACTTTATTTATAAAAGCAGGTGGTGGGCTGGGTTTGGCTCATAGGCTGTGGGTTGCCAACCCTGGTCTACTCTATTTCTTTTTTGAAAAACACTGGTCACAGCTCACTAAACTGATTTTATTAACCCATCTATGGGTGAGACTCTATAGTTTGAAAAACCCAACTGACTATAAGCTGCATAAGATGAGGGACTAATATTTCTTATCAGCTGTATCCTCAGTGCCCAGTACAGGGTTAGTGCTGAGTAAACATTGTTGAAAGAAGCCACTGAAAATCCTCTCCAGCTGTTTTTCTGGTGATAAATACTCTGTTCAAGATGCATACGTTATTGCGTTTCTCTCGTAAGGTTGCCTGGAAAAAAAACAAAATAAAATAAAGCTGCACACATTATTGCTTAATTCGTAAAAGGTTGACCCTACTTTCAAGGTAACTGTCAGTTCCAAACTTAGAGACACAAGTATTATGTTCACTTCTCTAAGAGCACTGTTCTTCATTCAAGCTTGAGATGATCGCTCCATAAATGTAGTGTTGAAATCTATACTTGTGGAAACCCAGGTCATTGTATATCTGTTTTCTTCATATATATTTATTATTTATTGTGTCAGGGAAAATACATGCACTATCTCATTTAATTTTCTCAAAAATTGCAGGAGGTGGGTGCTAATGTTATTCGCATTGTACAGATGAGGAAACTGCAGCTCAGAGGAATATGCCCAGTGTCTTGGAGCTCAAGACTGGTAGAGATGGGATTGGAGCAGAGTCTCTGACTCCAGAATATGGGTGTTTGATCATTTGGCTATGGTGTCTCTGGGACGTGCCACCACATACCAAGACCTACTCAAGTGCAAGGTCTTTAAATGCTATTGGCAGTGGAGGCCATGTTTTAAGTCCTCTTAGAAAGACACTATATTGTGCTTCATAAGATGATACAAAACATACATGAGCCGGTTCCTTTTATGGGAAAATCTGAAGTTAACAGTGAGATTGGGGAGTGGGGAGGGTTTAACACTTTAACAGCTGTCCTGCTAAGTGTGAGAGTAAGTCAGGCCAAACCTAGTCTCACAGTCAAGACTTTCAGGTAAAAGTAATAGAGAACTCAAGTCAAACTGGTTCAGCAAGTAAAGAGAATTTAGGGGATCAAGGAACTGAGAGTCCAGGGTCAGAGCTCAGTTCAGGTATAGCTGGATCAGGGTTGCTGATGCAGTCAGGATTTCAGTTGTTTTCTGACTCTTGACTTGTTTTGTTCTTCTCCACGTTTTGGGTTTAACCTCAGCCTGCACATGGAGCTAGATGGTGGGGTAACTGAGCCACACCCTCTAAGGCACATAGTAGGTGCTCACCAAATATTTATTGAATGGATGGACTGCTCAAGATTGGCTTAAAAGCTTGATACTTTTATGTAGGTGTTAGGTTGGTATGCATTTTAAGATTTGTGTGTATCTGTCTGTGTGTAGCCCAGAGGTTAAGAGTGGAAGCACATTGCTTTGGTTGCAACCCTTGGCTGTGCCACTTACCCACTGTGTGACTTTTGGCAAGGGTCCCAACCCCAGTTCTGCACCTGCAACTGCCCTATGAAGTAGGTAGTATCATTTTGCATCTATGATGCACAAGGATAGCATGACACAAAGAGGCTGAGGTGCTTGCACAAGGTGATTTATGGAGCTGGGTGTGCACCTTGGCATTCTGGTTCCATAGCCTGTGTTTTCCTCCACTGTGCATGCAAAGTGCTCAACACAGTGCCTGGCACAGAGTAAGCTCCCAGTAATCAAAAGAGCCATCAATCCAGGCTCATTTAAAGGTGGTGGTGGACAGGGCAAGGGTTTCTCCCAGGAGAACACGTAGTGAAGCATGGAGTTGAGTGATATAAAAAATAATCACTTTCCTAGAGTCTGGGAGAACTGAATTATTATTTCCCAGCTGCCACTAATCTGCAGGGGGACCTTGCAGCAATGTTCCCCTCTCAGACAGAGACTCAATTTTCACAACCATAAAATAATCTAAGGAGTCTCAAGTACCCTTCTAGCCCTGATATTCTAAGAGTCTGTGACTTGATGATGCCTGTGAGTTTGGAGGTCTCATGGCTGGGCTCTGAGTTTCCAAGATTGCACATGGTTTGGGGTGCTGGAGCTGTGGGGAAATCATGAGGAGTCACTCTGCAGCATCTGTTCCCTGCTCCTCCTTCTGAGCCCTCCTCCACCAAGGGGCAGGAAAGCCCAAACTCCCTTGCAGCTAGGTTTCTAGGAGTAATAGAACGTTAAGCAGGCACATGCGCTTCCTTGAAATTCAGAAGGCGGAGGTCGTACTCAAATTGCCTCTGCTGTGTTGGTTGTTTCTGTCACTGTGCAGAGTCTGGAGTAGTTTGGCTTGCTGCACAGCTTTAGCAGAGGCCCCAGCGAGCAGGCACTAGCTTTATGTGTGTTGAGAGGCATGGTGTCTTTGTGTGGGTTCCCAAGAAGCTGACCTCAAGATCAGGGCTCCAGTGCAAGTAGTTCATTTAAGAGGTGACTCCAAGAAACACCAGAATGGGAATAAAGAAGGAAGGCATGAAGCGAAGGAAAGTAACAGAGGGTGTGTGATCCAGCAGGTTACTCCCTGAGCATCTGAGGCTACACCCTGATGGGAAAGGGCTTATAACACGTGCCGCTGAGTAATCCCTCCTTAGGGGTGAGGGAGCTGGGGTCTTTATACCCCACATAATGCCAGAAAGAGCCTTCAGGTAAAACATTGCACTTGCTGCCATTTGGAAGTTGGATGGTTTTCATGGAAATGGTATTTGCCGAAGGGATTTAGGCAAGGTAGTGACAGCATCAGCCACACAGGGCACAGGGCATCCTTGTTGCTTGTGAGGATTCTGGCAAGTGTGATAAGGTCATGAGGCTGGCACATTAGTGGAATGGTTTCCTGATAGAGATATCCACAAGGTGCCTATCATGGAGGGACTTTTTCTGTAACCAGCAGCTTTCTGGTCACAGCACATGTAGCAGTAACCAGTTGTCTGGTGTCGCTTTGGCATTCCCTAAAGCTTATCCTAGCGTCTGTGCCCCCAACCTCCCCAGAAATTCTCTAAGTCGTTTGCTAGCCTGAATTAACCCCTTCCTGCTTAAGCTAGCTGTAGTGGGTTCTACCCTCTGCAACTAAACTCTGGTTGATACCAGTTATAACCTACATCCTGGGTCTGCTGGACAAGCAGAAGAGTGCCAGTCACTGAGGATTAGAACAAAGTTCCCACAACAGCCCTGAAGGGCAACCGGGCTATGCACTTCTACATCATGGGCCACCAGGGAGCTGAGTAATAAAACCACTCTCAGGCGTCAGAGGACTCAGATTCTTGTCCCAGCTCCCCCACTAACCTGCTGTGGGACCTTATACAGGTAATTTTCATCATCTGAACTTCAAGTGACTAATCTGTGGCCCAGGCAGGAGAGGATGGGGGCAAGAGTGTGGATTTCAGGATCAGATGGGCCAGGTTCAACCTCTCAGAGCCTAAGTTCCTTCATTTGTGAAACAGGGATAACAGGGTTCCCAGAGAAATGTTCAGAAGCATCAGAGCCTCTCTGAAGAATTCTGCCACCTCCTGACATTGTCAGTTTCCCTCTCTCCCTCTTCCTTCCTCTCTCTTAACAAATATTTATTATGCTCCTACTTATACCAGGCATGACTATTGGTATTGAAAGCCCACAAGTCTCTCTTTCTGTGGATCATAGTTTCTGGAGGGTAGAGACAGACAAGAAACAGACAAAGGCACGTGTGTAATGAATGTGTCCGGGGGTGAGAAATGCAATGGAGAAGAACTCCGCCGAGCAATGGGGCAGGAGTAGTGAGGGACCCTCCTTAAGGTAGGGTGGTCAGGGAGGTCTCTCTGGCAGAGGCCTGAGAGGGGCAGGGAGAGCCGTGGGCATGTCTGAAAGGAGAGCATGCTTGGTGGGGGATGGGGCTTGAGGGACCACCACTAGGAGGCCAGTGTGAGAAATGGAGGGTGGCGGGAGCTGAGCTCCAGAAGTCAGGGGCCGGATCAGACAGGGCCTCATGGGTTGCGCTTGGCTCTTTAGATTTTACTCTGAGCAAGCCAGAAGCTGGCCTCATTTAACCTCCTTTTAGAAATCGGTGTGATGAATCAATAGCTTTGGCCATTTGTTCATCAGTCATTCATTCATTCAACAAGGATTTGTTGAGCACCTCCTTTGTGCAGCTCTGTGCTTTTCTAGTTCCTCTGCTGAACAGTGAAGGGCAGAGCAAGCACCCACCGGAATAAGGAGGGAGTTGGGCATTTTGCTAGAGCTCCTGTTTGGTCCAGAGGCCGCACACAATGGAAAAGTAAAGCCTGGTCCCCTCCGCAGGCCACCCCGCATCTGGAGGCATCACCTGGAGCTCTTCCTGGCAGGCTGAGGCCTGCGAGTTCAGCCCCACTGGCTTCCCCAGGGCAGGGGTTGCCCACACTTGCTGAAATAAGAACCTCATACCAGATCAGCCCCGCATCCCAAGCAGGGCACCCTAAGGATGCTTTTATGTAAGAGGTTGCATTCCCAATTATCTTAAGATGCAAAGTGAAGGCGTTTTGCCCAGGGAAACTCTATCAGGAGTCGTTGTACATCTAAACACATGAAAAATGAGACTTCCTGAAACATTCCTATTTCACCCTGTGACAGTTTTGCACAGCTCATAGAGTTCAATTTTCAAATGTCATCCCACTCTGAGAGACCCAATATTTGAAGTCGTGGAAATCTATCTTTAAAAATACATTTAACAGCATTATTCCTAATATTAAAACTTGGAAAACACGAAAGGGAGATACTTGAGTTGTCATCATAGCAAATGTTCCTATAATATTTAGTGTGTGTCACTGATGCTTTATATATTCCAATTCGTTTCATCTTCATGACTACCCTCTGAGGCAGATGTACTGTTAACCCCACTTTACACATGGGGATGCTAGGGTCTGAGGGCTTGAGAACTCCGCGGGTTAACCCAAGAGTTATGGGACCTGGTTATGGGACCTCAGTGCTAAGGAAAGTGACACCATCATAGGTAGTGTTAGAACAAAATCTTGGGGAATGGTTGTGTTTTCCTGTTCGGTGGAAAGGAAGCATCAACATAGAAGATTAGGTAGGAGCTCATGTACACTAAAAATGAAAGTAGATTAGAATGAGCCGGGTTGGAAGTGGGAGAAATGTCCCCAAACACAGGTTTAGAGTTGGCCTTGAGGACATCAGCGGTATGGACAGATGTATGGACACTGGGGCCTGATAATTCTTCCTTATGGCGCTGTCCTGTGCCTTGTAGGATGGTTAGCAGCATCCCTGGCCTCTCCCTCCCCAGTTCCTCTCCCTCCCCAGTTATGACAACCAGAAATGTCTCTGGACATTGCCAGCTGTCCACTGGGAAGTAAAATCACTGCCATTCAGAACCACCAGCACAGATGCTAAGATCATGGGTGGCATTTTTCTTTCCTTTTTCTTTTCTGTGGTTTCCAACTTTCCTTGAATAGGCATAGATTGCGTGAGTAAGTAGGAGCAAAGGAGCTCTCGTTGGGATGACCATGCCACTCTCCTGTTCAGAACCTTCCAGCAAATTCCCAATACACTTAGCTTCCCCAGGGCCTACAAGGCCCTGTGTGAGCTGGCCCTTGGCTACTTCTTGGACATGTTCTTCTCTCCCTGTGACTCTTTCTCATCATGTTCCAACCACACGATTCTTCTTTCTGACATTCGGACACATCCAGCTCATTTCCATCCCAGGGCCTTTGCATGTGCTGCTCTGTCCTGTTGCTCTTTCCTACCTCCTCTTCACATCACTTGCTCATCCACTTCAAGGGTCTGCTCAAATATCACCTCTTCCGAGAGGCCTTCCCTGATCACCCTGTCATGAATATTTAAGCGCCTCCTATTTATTGTAGGTCACCCCTACTAGAGCATCATCTCCAGGGGGACTGAGACATTGTTTAATTTGCTGTTCCATGCCTCACTCCTAGAACAACGATCGGCACATGGTAAAAGTTCAATAAATATTTGTGGAAGAAGGGAAACAGACAGGGAGGAAGGAAGGGGGGCAAATAAGAAAAATAAAATCGGTAAATTTAGGAGCTTACAGTAAAGAAGCAATGTCTCAACCCACACAGCTGTGTTTCTCTCTAAATTCTAACTCATTTTGACTTGTGGTTTGTGGACAAAAGATTTGCGTAGCACACAGTCTCCTGGCAGCTCGCTCTCTTTGAGGGAACACACTAATACAGTTTTTATGCCACCTCTCTCCACAAATACCATGCCGATGAGTGGCCAGTGTCAAAACAGCAGCAACAACATAAACAGATGCTCCTTCCTTTCAGCCGAGCAAGTGAAGAAACCCTGTGCGTCATTCCTCAAACACCAGGAGATGCCACCGATAGCCACCTCTCCTCACAGTTTCGTTCTGTTCGGGACTGTGAGTTCATGTCAACCCTGAGCCGCGTCCCCAGGGAAATAGGTTCTGATAACAGTCAGTTCTTACTACGAGGCATTCTCAGAGCCAAGGGGAAGCTGGGTTGGTGGTCTGCAGCTGAAAATCTTTGGCAGAAAATTTACTCGAGGTTTTTCATGTGTGTCATTTGCCTTGATTTTGGGAGTAGGGAAGAAGCACTATCAGTATCTTTGGCCATTCGTAAGGTCAAAATGGTTGTCGGCACGTCCTGCAGGCCTTTTCTCAGCCTGAGTTGATTTCCTGGTGCTTGATGGGTGAGCAGAGGAAGGCAGGTTTTCATTCTCTTCTCTCTTCTTTTTCATTCTTTTTCTGCATTATTCATTTCCTTCCACACTCGTTCATGCAGTCATTTTTTTTTTTTTTTTTTTTTGAGATGGAGTTTCACTCTTGTTGCCCAGGCTGGAGTGCAATGGCGCGATCTCGGCTCACCGAAGCCTCCGCCTCCTGGGTTCAAGCAATTCCCCTGCCTCAGCCTGTAGCTGGGATTACAGGCGTGAGCCACCAGGCCCACCGGGCCCGGCTGTCATTATTTATTTAATGAGCACCTACTGTGTGTCAGCCAGGCCTCACACCTGGCACTTAGAGACTCTGAATAAATATAAGGACCACTTTTATACTCAAGAACAAAGGCCACCTCACCAGAAACCTCTACACACCTTTGGGTTCAGGTTTCTTGTGACTTTCTTTTCCTTTTTTGGTTTCATTTTTAATTACAAAAGTAATTAACATGCTTATCATAGAGCAATAAAATGATGCCAAAGTATATAAAGTAAAAATAGATCTTTTCTGACATAACCCCTGTTAATTGTTGGGTATATACCCTTGCAGACATGTTTTAATAAATATAAAATCATCCACAAATTCATAGTTTTCTTTTTACAAAAAGAGGATCAGACTTTACACACCACAATTTGCTAGTCTCCACTTTCATAATCTCGACATTTTTTCACTGTTAGTACATCTAGATCTTATCTGCTTTGTTACTAATAGTAGTTCATGTTGCTTATATGTTACAATCTTAATCTTTCCTATGTTGATCACTGAGTACAGGCATTGGCAAACTTTTTCTGTAAAGGGCCAGATAGTAAATATTTATAGCTTTGCAGGCCATGCAGTCTCCATTTCAACTACTCAGTTCTGTCATCATAACATAAAAGCAGCCCTAGCCAATATGTAAGCAAAGTGGGTGTGTCTGTGTTCCAATAAAACTTTATTTACAAAATCAGGAAGTGCACCAGATTTGGCCTTCAGGCCATAACTTGCCAACCCCTGACCTTTTTGTCTTCCACATTTTTCTTCATACTTTTGTGTTCCTAAACAGATGTATTCAGGTTTGGTGTTTAGTTTGGTTTGGGTTTTTTGTGGGAGCAGGTGGCAGGAAGAATCACTGATTGTTTTTTAAAAATAATACATTACACCTGCTTAGCATCTGATTTTTTGCCCATCAGTGATATTCACGGAATTGCTTCCAAAGCAATGGGTATAACCCCTACTTACTGTTTTTAACAGCTGTATAAAATTCCATCGAATGGATAGAGGATCTGTGTTGGTTAAGGTAATGTTAGCTGCTGTAACAAATAAACCCTATATTCTCAGGGCTTAACACAATCACAATGGATCTCTCACCTAAGGACCAATAACTGTTCCTGGTAGATGGGTGTCATCCATGTGATCAACCAAGGGCCCAGGTCCTTTCCATTGCATAGGTCTGTCTCCCTATAGTGTCTCAGAGGCAAGTCCAATCAGCAGGTAGATGAGAAAAGAGAGGGAAGGGTCTGGTATCCAAGGTCTTAATGGCCAGCCCTACACATTGCACACATCTCTTCTGCTCATGGTCCATTAGCCAGAACTCAGTCACTGGCTGGACCTAACTGCAAGGAGACTGAGAAATGCAGCGTAGATCTGTGTTCAGGAGGAAGAACATCTGGATTTGGTGGGCACATAAGCGTCCCTGCCTGTATTAGTCTGTTCTCACACTGCTAATAAAGACATGCCTGAGACTGGATAACTTATAAAGAAAAAGAGGTTTAGTGGACTCACAGGCCTCAGAATCATGAAAGGCAAAAGGCATGTCTTACATGGCAGCAGGCGAAAGAGAGCATGTGCAGGGAAACTCTGCTTTATAAAACCATCAGATCTTGTGAGACTTACTCACTATCATAAGAACAGCATGGGAAAAACCCAACCCTATGATTTAATTACCTCCCACTGGGTCCCTCCCATGATATGGGGTGGGAGAGATTTGGGTGGGGACACAGAGCCAAACCATATCACTTTCTCTAAAATTAAATGACTTACTTGAGGTAAAGCAGTTACAACAGGGCCTGGTATGTAGGAAGCACTCAATAAATGCACCTCTGCTATTGCAAGCTTGTATTTTTTAAGTATTCCATGATACTGTCATGTCCTTGGGACCTCTGGTCAGCTCTTTACCCCCGCAGGTTACTGTACCCCTTCCTCCTTCTTTACTGCTTCTAATAGCCTATCAATGGCAAGCCTATCAATTATACACACTTGCTAAAATTTCACTCTAAAAACTAGTCAATACCAGGCTGAATGAGATATCAGGAAGATGTCGGGTTCTTATCACTGGAAACTGTACATGTCACCTTATGTGGCAAAAATACTTTGCAGATGGGATTCAGTTAAGGATCTTGAGATGGGGGATTATCTTGGATTATCCAGGTTGGCCCCAAATGAGATCACAGTTGTTCTTATAGGAGAGAGGCAGAAGGAGATTTCAAACACACACACACACACACACACACACACACGAAGACAATGTGAAGACAGGACAGAGATTTGAAGATGTTGGCCTTGAAGCTTGGAGTGATGCAGCCACAAACCAAGGTTTGCTGGTGGACACCAGAGGCTGGAATGGATTCTCACCTGGAGCCTCTGGATGGAATATGGCCCTGTAGACACCTGGATTGTGGCCCAGCGATTCTGAGTTTGGACTTCTGTCCTTCAGAACTGCAAGAGGATAAATTTCTGTTGTAAGCCACCAAGTTTGTGCTTCTTTCTTACAGCAGCCACAAGAAATGCATCCACTGAGGGTTCTAGGGCTCTCTTGTGAATAAAATGTATAAGCTTCTCAACTTGCAGTTTGTCCCAAACCACATTCCCTGCTCTCCCTACCAACTGCCTTCCCAATGGTCATGAGCTCTACCATCCACTCAGAGTTCACTCTGAAAGCCTTGAAGACTTGCTGGCCTCTTCCCAATCCCTCCCCTGCTGTATCAAAGTTGATCACTAAGACTTATCACCATGGCTCCGAAATAGCTCTTGATCCACTGGAACACTTTATTCTCACCATCACACCCTCGCTTGCAGTGTTGGCATTTTTTGCTTAAGCTAGAACTCTAGTCTGGTAAATGGGTTCAGCTGCACCTGTGTCTCCCTCTCTGCCTCCTGCCATGCTGCTGCCTGGGGACAGTTTTCCAAAGTTTTCCTGTGCCCAGCATTCCCCACAGGCTCTCCTGCTCCTTTGAGAGAGAATCTAAACTTTAACCAAACCTTGAAAATGCCCTCATTTCTCGCCAACTGAGCCATGATGGGGATGACTTAGGCAGGGAGACAAAATGAGCCTGGTTGCAATAAAGTTTGGTGATTTTTTAAATGAATCTGAGCTCACGTGTAATTATGAAAAAAAATGAACATGTTATATAGTTTTTCATTGATGGCTGGTATGAAGATAGTAGCATTATGGAAATGAGAGACAACTTGTCCATGAGGAACCCTCATTTTTTTTAACTGTTAAGTTCAGGGGTACGTGTGCAGGTTCGTTCTATAGGCAAACTTGCATCATGGAGGTTTGTAGTACAGATTATTTCGTTACCCATAAAGTACCCATTAGTTATTTTTCCTGAGCCTCTCCCACCTCCCACCACCACCCTCCAATAGGCTCCAGTGTCTGTTGTCCCCCTCTGTGTGTCCATGTGTTCTCATCACTTAGCTCGCACCTATTAAGTGAGAACATGCAGTACTTGGTTTTCTGTTCCCGTGATAGTTTGCTAAGGGTAATGACCTCAAGCTCCATCCATGTCCCTGCAAAGGACATGATCTCGTTCTTTATTATGGTTGCATAGTATTCCGTGGTGGATACGTACCACATTTTCTTTATCCAGTATATCATTGATGGGCATTTAGGTTGATTCTGTGTCTTTGCTATGGTGAATAGTGTTGCAGTGAACATACACGTGTATGTGCCTTTATAATAGAATGATTTCTATTCCTTTGAGTATATACCCAGTAATGGGATTGTGAGTCAAATGTTATTTCTGTCTTTAGGACTTTGAGGAATCGCCACACTGTCTGAGGAACCTTCATTTATTGGGAACCACCCAACACAGAGTAGATGCTCAGGAAATAAATATGCAGTGGATGAGTAATATGTGCAGAATGACCTGACTGAGTCACAGAGACCTTTCTGGTTGCATTTGCATCTGTCATTGTGTACATAGAGCCCTTCCCCTTAGTTCAGAGTCTCTCCCGTTGGCACTGTGGAGATTTGGGACTGGACCATTCTTTTGCTGGGGGTGGGGGCTGATGCTGTGCATTGTAGCATTCGTTTAGCAGCATCCCTGGCCTCTACCCCTTGGAATTGTGACAACCAAAAAGGTTTCCAGACATTGCCAAGTGTTCTCCGTGGCAGGGGTGTGGAGTGAAGGGCAGAATCTCCTCTGTTACTGCTTTAGCTGATCGTAGTGAGGCCCTGTCCCTTTGCAGAACTTTATTCCATTCCCGCCTCCCACGGCATCCTCCTCAGCTTCCTCCTGCATCACTCTGCCGTTGGCATCCCCCCAACACATACGCACACAAACGTGCACACATGCACGCACACGCACGCACACGCACGCACGTACTTTCCTTCAATTGGTCCCCATCTGGCTTATGAAAGTGACAGAGAATAAAGCTTCTCTCTTACCCTCTCCCAACCCCCAGGTTGTTGTCCTGCACCTGGCTGGCCATCCAGGGCTCATCTCTTTTCTCTGAAATTCTCCAAGCATCCCTGTCATTGTCCTGCACCTGGCCGGCCATCCAGGGCTCATCTCTTCTCTTTGAAACTCTCCAAGTAGCCACTGAAGTCAGCAGGAACTCCCAAAGCAGAGACATGCCGTGGGGGGAATGTGGGAACCTGTCGCCTGATTTTTCATGGCCTTCTGAAATCACGAGAAGTGGTTGCATGGAAACGGTTGAAAGTAAATGATTTTTTAAGTGCCCCTATGGCCACACTGACCAGATTCAGGCTAGGTCTGGCAGCCAGAGCTCAGGGCACCACGTCATGTCTGAATTTTGTTTTATTTTTCTATCCATTATTCGAAGGAATCATGCTGACTTTGGCTGTTAAGTGAGCACTTACTATGCACCAACAAAGCACTCGACATGTATTCACTCATTTCACGCCACTGCAACCTAGGAGATGGACACTATTATTATCCCCATTTTACAGTGGAGGAAATGAAGGCTTAGAGAGACACTTTACCCACGGGACACATCTAGTAGGAGGAGCAGCCAGGATTTGATCTCAGGACTGTCTGATGCCAGATAGTAATAATAAAAACAGCTAAGTTTACTGATGTATTTACTGAGTGCCGGGTGCTGCCTGGGGGGCTTTACATGAATTGATTTACTTTAATCATCCCAGCAGCGCTATGGACTAGAAACCTTCGTGATTCCCATTGGTGGATGAGGAAACAGAGGCACAGCAAGGTTCTATGACTTGCCCAAGGTCGTGTGGCTGGGCTCCCGTCGTCCAGCTCTTAAACCCTCTGCTCTAGTGCAGGGGGGGAGGCAAACCATGTCTCATAGGCCAAATCCAATCCACTGCCTATTTTTGTAAATAAAGTCTTATTAGAACACAGTCATCCCATTCATTTATATGCAGCTGCTTTCACAGTTCAATCGCAAAGTTCGGTAGTTCAGCAGAGACAGCGTGACCCACAAAGCCTGAAATCTTCACCGTCTGGCCATTTACAGTAAATCTTTTCAACCCCTGCCCTAGGACCTTCCCTAACTACCATCCTGCCATCCAAGCTGTGGGGCCCCTTCCCTGCTGGAGCAGCAGCACATCGAAGAACGTAAATGAGTGGGCATTTCTGCAGCCCCCAGAAAGCAAGCCGGCATCCCAGGAGGTGCCTGGGAGGCTCTCTGAGAAGGCTGACTCCCCACCTCCACCGTGTTTCCTGGAGGTTTGGCTGATAATTAGGCCAGTCCTATTATCAAAAAGACCAAAATAAGGCCGAGCACAGTGGCTCATGCCTGTAATCCCAGCACTCTGGGAGGCCGAGGCAGGCGGGTCACCTGAAGTCAGGAATTCGAGACCAGCCTGCCCAACACAGTGAAACCCCGTCTCTACTAAAAATACAAAAATTAGCCGGGCGTGGTGGTGCGTGCCAGCTATTTGGGAGACTGAGGTGGGAGAATCACTTAAACCCAGGAGACGGAGGTTGCAGTGAGCCGAGATCGTGCCACTGCACTCCAGCCTGGGCAACAGAGCGAGACTCTGTATCAAATAAATAAATAAATAAATAAATAAATTTATTTTAAAAAATAGAAATAAAATAACAAATGCTGGCAAGGATGCTGAGAAAGGGGAACTCTGACACCCTGTTGGTGGGAATGTAAATTAGCACTATTGTGGAAAACAATGTGGAGGTTTCTCAAGAAAACTAAAAATATAGCTACCATATGATCCAGCGATCCCACTACTGGGTATTATCCAAAGGAAAGGAAGTCAATGTTGAGGACATATCTGCACTCTCATGTTCATTGCAACGCTATTCACAATAGCCCAGATATGGAATCAACCTAAGTGTCCATCAGCAATGAATGGAAAAAGAAAATGTGGTAGGTACATATACACAATGGAGTACTATTCAGCCATAAAAAGGAACAAATCCTGCCATTCTCAGCAACATGAATGAGCTTGAGGGACATTGTGTTAAGTAAAATAAGCGAGGAACAGAAAGATAAATACCACATGTTCTCACTCGTAGTTGGAAGCTAAAAAAGTTAATCTCATGGAAGCAGAAAGCAGACTGGTGGTTACTAGAGGCTGAGAATGGTGCAGGGGTGAACCAGAGGCTGCTTAACAGATACGAAATTACAGCAAGAGAGGAGGAATAAGTTCCAGTGATCTCTACCATAATAGGATGACTACAACTAACAACAATTGACTATATATTTTCAAATAGCTAGAAAAGCAGATTTTTTTTTCTTTCTTTCTTTTCTTTTTCTTTTTAAGACAGGATCTCACTGTTTGTCCAGTCTGGAGTGCAGTAGCATGATCAAGGTTCACCACAGCCTCAACCTCCTAGACTTAAGTGATCCTCCCACCTCAGCCTCCTGAGTAGCTGGGACTATAAGCACATGCCACCACACCTGGCTAATTTTTTATTTTTGTAGAGATGGGGTCTTGCTATGTTGCCCAGGCTGGTCTTGAACTCTTGGTCTCAAGCGATCCTCCTTTCTCTGCCTCCCAAAGTTTTGGAATTACAGGCATGAGCGACCATGCCCAGTCAGAGCAGATTTTGAATGTCCCCAACATAAAGAAATGATAAATGTTTGAGGTGATAGGTATGCTAATTACCCCAATACATTGTATACCTGTATCAAAATATCACACTGTACCCTATAAATATATACAATTATTATGTGTCAATTAAAAGTTTTTTTTTTAAAGACTGGGCCATTCCACATAGGCCCAGGTGCCTGCCTCAGCCCTGGAGAAAGAGAGGGGCATAAAGAAATCTAAGTTGCTTTCTCCTCAGTTTACTTAATCCCTGACAAAACCTGGTACATCTTCCACAGTGAGATCATATGTCGCCTCTTCCATGAAGCCTTCCCTGATTCCTTCAGGCAGAGTGGGTGAGGATTTCCTCTGGGCTCCTCATTGCCTTGACTACCTTGTCGCATCCTACCACGTAACAGCAAAGTCTGATTTTCCCTTTGCATGCCTGAAGCAGACGCTCTCAGGGCCTTGCCCACATCCCCACTCTTACTGCTTCAGTGCACAGCTGGACTGTGGGTTTCTAGCTGCCAACACCTGTGTACCTTTACCCAAGGGCCTTCTCTCGCCACCAGAGAGCCTGCTTTGCCTGCCTGCATGGCAAGTCCAAAGCACTAGAGTGAATGCCTCTGTTCCCTGGCACCAGCCTTCAGCCAGTGCCTCACAGGAGTGGGTGTATAAATACCACTGCTCCCTCGCTCTACCCCTCCACCCCGTGGGATGATGGCGAGTGGCATTTTCTACACTGACTCGCACAGTGCCTCAGCAGGACTAAGCCCCAGTTGCCCATGGTGGTAACTTGCTTGATGACACACCCTGTATCGGCTCCTTCTGTTTCTCTTGTCACATCCCCAGTCCCCTACTGGTGTTTCTCAGGATCATCTCCCAAATAAACTGCTTGCCCTGGAATCCTTGTCTCAGTGTCTGCTCCTAGGGAGCCCTCATCAAGTCAGCATCCTCTCTTATCCCTCCTGCAGGCAAAAGCTGGGTCTGTCTCTGAACCCACCGCAGGGCCTGCTGTAGAGCAGATGCTCACATCAGTCAGTCGTCAAAAAAGAAATGTACTGAGTAGCTGCTGTGTGCCAGGCACCGTGCCAAGCCCTGGGGACACAGCAGCAGACAGAACCGACAAGGTCCCTGCCCTGGTGAGCTGAGATTCTAGGACAATCAAACACAAATAAATACATGAGCTAACTTTAGATGGTCTCAGTGCTCTGGAGGAAATAAAACAGGGTCATGTGCAAGACCTAGGGGTCTTCCATACTCACTGGGGATTGTTTTTAATGACAATGTCCAGGCCTTATTCCCAGAAATGTCTGATTCATTTGGTCTGAAGTGGAGCCTGAGCATTGATATTTAACAAAAAATAACACCTCCCAAGGTGGTTCTGATGTGCAAAGAACACCTGAAGGTGGGCCGGGGGTGGTGGTGAGGACAGGCAGCTGGCCTCCCTGAGGAGGTAGCCTTTGGCTAAGCCAAGGGAACAAGCAGGAAAAGTGCCCTAGGCAGAAGCAGCTGCACATGCAAAGTCCCAGTGGCAAGAGGTACTATGGTGCAGGATGTTCAGCATGATGGGAACATGGGCTGCCAGGAGGAGACAGAGAGAGATGAGGCCCACAGGCTTCGGGTCCTTGGTCTTAGAGCTCTTGAGGCATCGTGGCTCAGACTGCAGATCTTAACACATCAGCGGGTTATGAAATCAATTTGGTGAGCCACAGCCAGCATCGCGGGAAGAAAAGTAATAGAATCGAAAATACCAGAGTGTGTTGCACATGAGGTCAGTGTGGTTTTTTGAAACTTTTATTTGAAGTTTTATAAAGGTGTACACTGCACTGCATTGCAAAACAGGTTTCTTACTGTGAGTCTTGGTTGAAGAATTCGAAAGCCACTGTTTTTAGTCCCTGCGAAAGTTTGGAATTTAGCCCAAGGGGTAGTGGGGAGCAATTAAAGAGGTTTTAGTGGGGGGCATGACAAGGTCAGATGTATGTTTAAAAACCTCACTCCAGGAGTGTGGAGAACAGATTTGGAGGAGGTGGGCAGTGGAGGCTGGGAGGCGTCTTGGCAGGCTGTTGGAGGCAGTCACTGGGGTGTGACAAAGAGAACCAAGTAGCACCTGGCACACACAGGTCCGCAGGTGGCTGTTGAAGGGATGCACGTGTCTGCAACATGGGAGGATCCTGGGAGGTTGAAAGGCAACATTTCAAGCTTTGCCTC